>NC_133915.1:7796397-8160016 GCF_964199755.1 Larus michahellis
CCCCTCGCCTTCGCCACGCACGAACCAGAGCGATTCCCAGAGACCCGCAGAGAGTTTGGATAAAGGAGGCTCTCGGGGTCCCCCACCTCCTCGCGGGCAGCGCACACAAAGGGAACAAAACTCCAGGACCACGATATTCCCAGCCTCTCGGTCCCCGGTGGCCGCCGCAACGGCCCAGGATCTGAAATCTTAAACAAAACCAACCCCAGCTCCTTTTCCACCTTCTTCTGGAAGCCGCGAGGTTCCCGCTCAGCAACTTTTCGGGAATATGGGCCAGGCAGCAACTCGGAAAACAGCCCCCGTCCGGGCTCCCCCGCAGCCGGAGGGGGCTCGGCTCCCCGCCCGCCCCGGGGCTGGGGCTGCGGGGGGTTTCCAGCCCCGGTTCGGCCCGAAGGACGGGCTCGGACCGACCGCGTTTCAAAACTGCCGCCCGCCGAGCGGCTCCGGCTGCCACCCGGGGCCTCCGCAGCCCCCGGGGGGTGCAACCCGGGGCCCCCGACACACGCCCACCGGACCGCCCCGCCGTCCGCACACCCCCAGCTCCCGCAAACCGGGGGCCCCCCGGCGTCCGCAAACCTCCAGCGCCCAAAAACCGGAGCTCCCCCCGCGCCGCTCCCAGTCCCGGTGCCCGCGAACCGGGGCCGCCGTCGAGCGGCCCCGCCATGGGCGCGCCGGGGGGCTCTGGGCGCACCGGGGGGGTGAGGCCCGGGAGCACCGGGGGGAGGGTCCCCGCGGGACGGGGGTGGCCCCAGGTCCCGGATCGAGCCCCCGCCGCCATCCGCGCCGAGCACAAAGCGCTGCCCCGCGGTCCCGCTCCCCGCCGCCGTCCCGCTGCCGGCCCCGGGCGGAGCGCGGTGTCGGTACTCACCGGAGCCCCGCGGACGGCGGCGGCTCGGTGCCCGCCGCTCCCGGGAACAATGGAGGGGAGCCCCGGCCGGGGCGAGAGGCGCAGCCCCGCCGCCGCCGCGCTCACAGCGGCCGCCCCATGGCGGGGCCGGCCCCGAGGTGGCGGCGGGAGGCGCTCCCGGAGCCGCAGCCGCCCCGACGGCCGCTGCCGTTGCCGCTGCCCGACGCCGCCGCGTCCCCGCCGAGCGCCCGCCGCCGCCGGACTGAGCCGCTCCCGCCCCGCCCCGCCCCGCCGCCTCCTCCCGGCTCCTCCCCCGCCTTCCTCCCTCCCTCCTCCTCCTCCTCCTCCTCAGCGGCCTGATGGGGCTTGTAGTCGCCGCCGGGCTGCCCGCCTTCCCCGGAGACCCCGGGCTGCCGGCAGCCTCACCGCTGGGGTCCCCGCTGGGTTTTGGGGGCGGTTGTCGCCCCGAGAGCAGCCCAGGCTGCTCGCCATGCCCGGCGGGATGCTCGCCTCCGCGGGGAAGGCTCGGGCCCTGTGGGGCAGGTGGGGGTGAAGGGATCACCTGCATCCCAGCGCTCTCCCTGCCCGGCACCCAGCCCTTCTGCAAAGCAAGGGCCAGGGCACCCACTTTCTGTGAGCTGCTTTTTAAAGGGTTGCCAGACCCAAAACCTTCCTGGGAGCCATGCGGGAACCACCGCTGCTGCAGTCCCTGCCCTTCCCGGCCGTGTACACCAGGCAGCCTTTCACCGAGGTTTGGAGCAGGAACATGGCAGCTCGGACACAGAGCACCCCAAAAACTCTCTACATGTGCTGTCAGCACATGCGCCGTCTGCTCAGTCTCAGCCAGGACCGCGCCGGGTCCCCAGGCCAGAGGGCAGGGTGGGATATTGCCAGGCCAGTGAACCCAGCCTGTCTTCTGTACTCTCCGACACGGGAGCCCACCCCGCAGAGCCCCGGGTTGTGCAGCTCAGGAGAGCTCCCCCAAAAGCCGGGCTGACGCGGGGGGTGCAGGGCCGTCCAGCCTCCCTGCAGGAAGCACAAGGTCGGGAGCAGCCCCGAGTCGGGCTCCGAGTCAGGGCATCCCAGAATGAAGACATCTCCAGCTGGCAGTGAAAGACCTGCGCGAGGCAATGTGTAAGTGATTAAGTTATAAGAGGGAAGAGGACAGGCTGAATTAGCCCTGTCAATCACCAGAGCTATATTTGAACCAAATGCCGGGCATCCACCTCCAGGAGCAGCCTCTTGCTGGTTCAGGCAACTGTTCAGCTTGCCATGCCAAGACCCACGGAGTATTTTCTCTCCAGGATGACAGATGTGTGGACAGGGAGAAGGGGGGAAGGTAACACACCTGCTGGGACACTGTTCTCCCAGCGAGCTGAGCGCGGGGAGCGTTTTGCCGACAGCAGGGCAGCGGAGCCGACCCCAGCCCCCCGCACCTTTGGGGGTCCCGGGCAGCCGCTCACCCCCGGCCCTGCCATCCTCTCCCCGCATCGCCCAGCAGCCGGGAGCCAGGCCGCCCTGTGCCGAAGGCGCCAGGCTAGCAAGGCTGCTGGGGGGCCAGGTGGGCACCCACCCGAGCTGGGG
The DNA here is from genome assembly GCF_964199755.1 of Larus michahellis. Lineage (NCBI taxonomy): Eukaryota > Metazoa > Chordata > Aves > Charadriiformes > Laridae > Larus > Larus michahellis. Next base: position 7,798,829 of record NC_133915.1, read on the forward strand.
GACCTGCCCTGCGCTGCAGCTCCTGGCCCTGCTCCCTCCCGAGTGGCCGTGCCCCCCGCTGAGCTTTTGTCCCAACTCGTCCCAATGTTGGCCCTGAAATGGACCTTACGGGGTTGCACCCTCGTGATGGAAAGGGGACGGGCTCACGCCGCTGCTGTTCCCTGGGGGTGAGTTTCTGCTTGACTGCATCAACGGGACACAAGTTCTTGGGCCTTTATAAGGAAAGGTGTTTGCAAATGGCAGAAAACGGGGAAAACCATCGCCTGCTCCCGGGAGGGTTGAGGATTCGGCGGCATCCCTGACCTCAGCATCCCATCCGGGCTCAGCACAGCAGTGACCACGAGCTGTCACCATCTGGTGGCATAAGCGGAGCATGAGCGGGTCCTCCAGGGTGGACAGGGAGATGCGCGCTCCCCCAGAGTGGGTGGGGGCTGCCGAGGGCCACTGCAGAGACTGAGGAGCAGCAAGGCTGAAGCCGGCGTTCAGCGCCTGCCTGTACTCCCAGGGACGGGCTGGGGCACCGTGCCTCGGCGGCAGCGGCAGCACCAGCCCCTGCCAGCCCCTGGCCCTTCTCCTGGACCGGGGGGGGATGATGTGCTGAGCAACTCCACACAGCCAGCGGCATCCGTGATGCGATTTCGAGGCAGTGCAGATGCTCATTTCACATTAACCTGGGCGTGTTTCCGTTAAACTGCAATTAATCAAGAACAGGATTAAGACAGATTTAAAGCAGGTCTCAGTTACTGCAGCAGCTGAACAACTTGCGGTGTGCCAGGCTGGCGGCCGCGTCTGGGCCATCCATGTCCTTGGGAGGGTGGCAGGGAGGCGGCTGAGAGGGGGAGGCAGGCTGCGGAGCTGCCCTGACGCAGAAAAGAGCCGGAGAAAGAAAGAGGCTTGCGAGGCCGGGTTTTGTCTTGGCTGTGGAGGAACAAAGGCCTTTGGGGAGCAGCTCCCCGGGGGCTCTGCCCCCAGAGCCTGCAGCTCTCACAGCCCCCCTGCCAGCCCCCCTTCCTCCCACGGCGTGGGACCGAGCGGGGGGTGCATGCAGGCACCCTCCTACCCTGCCCACAGGGACAGGTACCGTCCCGTCCGCGTCCCTGCGGAGGGTCACACGTGTGTGTGCGGACGTATTTACCCTCCCAGCTCTACATGTGTGCGTCCCCAGGCTCAGCGCTGCCCGGCTGCCACCTCCGCTCGCCAGCCAAGGCCGAGGGGTGGCCCTTCCTCTGCCGCCCACCGGCTCCCGGCATCAGCAAAACCCCCCCCGCGGGGCGAACCTGCACCATCCCTGCTGTCGGGCACGGGCACGACAGTGGCGACACCGATATGGGCACTGGGGGGGCTGCCCATCCTCCCTCGCCCACTCCCATGGGTTGCCCCAGTCTCCAGAGTGGTTCCAGTGGGAAGCGGAGTGTGAAGAGGGGGCACAGAAAGGGCTGAGCGGGAGGAGGAGAATCCCAGCACAATAGAGCGGCTCCCCCCTGACCTTGCCTTCCCAGTTAAAGATCTGCAGCTCTCCCCTCCTCCCCACTACAAAGGGGCTCCTTTCAGTCCCTAATTCTGCATTTAGAAAACAAAAGCAGATGCATCTAGTTTAGGTTTGGAGAGGGGGAGGCAGGAGCAAATGCTGAAGAACAAAGAGCTTCCCCCGGCAGATCCGACTGACAAAGACTTTGTCAGCTCCGTCTCTCCCTGAAAAGGCCGGAGCACATCAGGGTGCGGGGCTCCGCGCCGGCAGCGCCTGCCTTGTGGCGTCGAGCGCGATGCAGAGCACACATGTGTGCGGGATGCGCACGGCGGGACGCGCGCCAGCCCCGCCGTGGTGAGCGCCGAGCGTGCACAAGCGTGTGCTGATGTTACCGAGGGACGCAGCCCCGGGGTCAGGCAGGACACCCGTGTCCGGACGGGAGCCAGCACCGAGGGCAGGCTGTGCCCATGCCACCCTCCTTCCTCATCGCCAAGACACAACCCTTGGCTTTTCCCTGCTCTCCCCTCCTGCTTTGCGGGGACTTCCAGGTGCATTGTCTGACCTTGGCAAACTGCTTCCCATCATTCGGAATGTCTGAGTCACGGCGAGCGGCGCAGCGCGCTGCCCCAAGGCCAGCAGCTCCCGAGCGGCAGCCAGGCTGCAGGGATGGCGTTTGCCTACGTCAAGCCCAAAGCCAAGCCCCTCTCGAGGGCCAGCAGCCGGCCAGGCCACCCTGCCACCGGCCAGCAGGAGCCCCCGGGGAGCTCGCCCTCCAGCCTGCAAAAAAACAACTTTCCCAGGGAAACGTGGCACGTGAAAATCAGCAGCGCCAGGGATAAAGTGTCAGCTCCTGGGTGTGATTTGGGAGCAAGGTGCTGCCTTTTGCAGGACACCCCCTCTCCCACCTCCCCGCTCCAGCTCAGTGCAGCATCGTTATGGCTCTGGCTGCAGTCACTGCTGGTGCTCAGCTGGGCTTTGGCTGCCCGGCCGGGCCGGTCGGTGCCCACGGCAGCATTGCTCGGCCACACGCAGCCCCGTCCCGGCCCACGCCTCGCCTGCTCTGGGGTGCTGCTGTGCCCAGGTAAAGTCTTGGCACAGGCAGAGCCCTGGCTGCAGCCCGGCTCCCCAGCGCTCTCCTTGCTCAGAGGTTTCTCTGCTGTCAGCATCGACCCAGACTGGCTTTTTCCTTCCTTGGTTGTATCTCAACAGCACCGTAATATCCCCCATCTGCTGTTACTTGGCTGCTCTTCTGATGGTGACGGAGGGAAATGTGTCCTTCAGAAGCCCCTGCCTGCCAAAGCGCCCGAGCATCATCCCACTCCCGGGGGGGCAGGACCAGAGATGCTCAGGGCACCCACAGTCTCGCTGGGGTCTGCCCGCAGACACGGTGTTTAGGGGACTGAGCAGGAGCCGTACGAAGCAAGCTGAGCCAGGGAGAGCACACCACCATGCCATCCTGCCTTGCCGTCAAAGGGCTCAGCTTTTTTCGCTATTTCTGCAACGTCAGCGCAGTATCTTGATTTGAAGCACAGCTGATAAGGGTCTCTGTGCCCACGCAGGGCAGAGCCGGGGCAGGCAGGGCTGAGGGTCCCGGGCAGCCGGGTCCCCCATGGAGCCTCCCTTCCTGTCCCCCATGGACCCCCTGCTTCTGTCCCCCGCACCAAGGTTCTTCGCAGCGGCTGCTTGCCGAGAAACCGGTGCTGGGAACTGGGCAGGGTCTGGCCCCTCCAGCCGGGGCAGCCAGCTCCGCTCCCCTGCAATTGTCAAATACCAAGGAGCTCATTAAGACATCACATGGTGTTTTATTGTCTGCAGACAACAATCGGGGCAGACAGTTGCACGGGGGTGTTTGCAGCCAGGGACGTCATCCCCAGACAGGTGGCTCTCCAGGACAGGCTCCCATCACCACCCCGGGCTCCCCGGGGCAGCGGGAGGTGGGGGTGAAGGATGCTCAGGGCCCTGCATCCCCTCGGGCGCTCCCGGCGCAAAGCTGCATCCTTCCCCACATCCTTCCCCGTGCTGCTCTTCTGCCAGAGCCGCCAGGTAAAGGACTGAACCATCCATCTGAGAAACCTCTTGCCCGAGAGACCTGCCGGGTTCGGGCCACGCAGGCTGGGCTCGTGGCCGGGGAGGCATCGCAGCAGGCGGTTCAGCCCCGCAGCATCTCCCTGCGGTGGATAATCCATGGCAGAGGGTCTTGCCCTCAGCCCACGGGGGAGGCTCTTTAATTTGCTCGGAGGCGAGCAGCGGGCCCTCGGAAGCACGGATCACCCGTCCACGAGGACGATTATTCACTGCAGCACATCTCCTGTACCAGGCGGGCTTGACTTCTGGCCCCCGATTGATTTGCAGAGGGAAATTAATTGCGTTTGTTTGACATCGCCCCGCTTGCACTGAAGCTGAGCTGGTGTATGAATGTCACACTGTTCCAGCCGGCCTCTCTCGCAGGGCCGCGACGTTTAATAAGCCGTCCCAGGGGACACCCGGCACTTCCCATTAGCTGCACTGATGCTCTACTCATCCCAACGCCGCTCGGGCTCCAGGGAAGTGCCCGCACGCCCAGGCAGGCTCAGAGACACGGGAATGGAGCGGTGCAAGCCTGGAGACAAGGGAATGGAGTGGTGCAAGCCTGGATCCACTCCCTGCGAGGGGGAAAAGGGACCGGGCGCTCTGGTGAGCAGTGGCTGCCAAGCTGCCCTGGGGACAGGCCAGGACGTCCTGACGGCTGCCCAGGACAGCCCTTATCCCAAGGGCAGGGACAGGCCGCTGCCCATGCCCTCGGCTCCCCGCCCTGAGAAAGGCTCCTGCTATCTCCGCACCGGGCCCAGAGATCTCCAGGGGCAGATAAAGGTGCCGAAGTCGATCAGAGTCATAACAGCAGCCTCCTCTGGCCGTTTATCTTGCCTTAGCAAGAGAAGGAAGCTCCAGATAACAAATACTGTGGTTTGCAGTATTTATGGCGGTACAGGCAAAGAGCAGAAGCCCAGTCACTGGGGCAGATCTCCCCCGGCCCTTGAGGACGGGCCCCTTATTGCACCCCCGCGGTGGCGCCCGCAGAGCCCAGCCCACGGGGCTGCTGCAGCCCCTCTCCCTGCTGGCAACTGGGGACACGGGGACAGGTGCCCCTAGCCAGCAGGGTCAGCACAAGTTTCCAGGGGCAGCAAAGAGCCTGGGCTGCGGCAGAGATCCGCTCAGCCGCGGGATTTGCCCCTCCGGCTCTCGCATCCCGTGCGAGATGGGCCGAGGACGGTGCCGGCTGCTCTTCCTCCCCAGCGCTGGGCACACTTTGCCTTCTTGTTGCTGCAAAGATTCTGCCATTCAAATAATCTGATAATAGCGTTTTCCGCATGCTGTCATTTCAGAGCCCAGTGGCAGCTCCTTTCATCAGGAGAAAGGCTGTAATTATGTGTCATTACCCATGGGCTATGATTTTTCTCCCACTACCTAGAGCTGTTTTTCTTTTTTCTTTCAAGCAATGCTTGGATATTTATAGTGAAAAAAGCCACATCCAGCAACAAAACAACTGGGATGAGGACTTTCCCCTGCAAGGGTACAAAATGAGAGCAATGCAAAGCAAACTTGCGGGTTCAGAGCCTGGAAGGAAGGAGGGACCCAAGCAGTTGTGGATCCGCTCCTGGGAGCTGCTCCCAGACGTGCGGCTTCGCAGAGCTCGGCGGGAGGAGAGGAGGCTGAAGGGCTGGGAGGGAGGGAGGGAGGCCAGAGCGGGACGGAGAGGGTGGCTGTGGCTGCACTGATGGAATTGCTCCGTGGAGCATCCACGCTGCCTCCTCATCCTCCTGCGCCTCACCCAGGGCCATGGCTCCCCTGGACTGGGAAGCGGGGTGCTTGGTGCAGGGCTCTCCCCATTCCCAGACGTGGGAAGGAGGTTTTTTGGAAGCCTTTGAAGGATGAGACCTGGACGCGGAGGGCAGGAGGAGCTCCGCACTGCCTGTGGCGGCCACACCGCAGCTCCTGCCCGGCTGATCTGGGGCCAGGACCTCACCCCATCCAGGCATCCCGGCACCCAGCCTGGCAGCGAGCGGGCTCCCGGGGTCTGCAGCCCCTTTCAGAGGAGCTTCCTGGGCACGTTTGAATATTTCGGCAGCCGGTTTTCCCTGCGCTCCCAGCACGGGCTGCCGGTCCCCTTTAACGTGGGGAGTTTTCTCCGGTTCTCAGGCTGCTTCCTGTCTAGACAGCGCCGGAGCAGCGCTGTATTTATAGAGCGGGGCAGAGCTGTGCCCGCTCGCTCTGCCAAACCCACACCGGCCTCATGCCGCTGGTGAGGCCGGACGAAGATGCCTCCTACACGCTGGAAACGGGAGGAGGAGGAAGGCAAAACAAACCACAGAGAGACCCTAAACTCTCTAACCCCCTCCGGATTGCTAACGGCGCCTCTCGCCCTCCCCTCCAGGGCGGCCGGGCTCCTCTTGCCCTTTCCCTGCTTCTGCAAACAGCCTGGCTTCTCCATCCCTCCCTGCAGGAGCATCGCTCCCAAAGGGCCAGTATTCCCTTTGGAGTGATCCACACGCTGGCCCGAGCGCCACCGGAGCACGCCCATCCTCCCCCCTGCCACAGCTGCCCCCCTCCAGGACCAGGACTCCGTCACCTCCATGGTCCCAGGCTCTCGCTGCTCCCGCAACAGCTTCCTCGGCTGCAGCCTGGCCCCACGCAGGAGCCCGCGGGCTGGAAAGGCTCCTTTGGGGTCTCGGGTGCTGGAAACATCTACAGACACCTGAGGGTCACGGCTGGGGCCAAAGGCACTCTTCTGGGGGTGCCCCAGCAAGGAGAAACACCCTGTCCCTGCTCTCTGAAGAGCAATACACTATAAGGAGCCCCTGGTGATTATATTTAGGGTTTTTTTCCAGGTCATTTCTTTCACCACCTGCTTTCAAAACCCTTCCTGCCTCGGTCACCCCACCCTGAGCAACCCTCCCCATCCTCTGCAACAGCCCATCCTCCCCATCGCCTTCTCCAGGCCCTGGGAGACCTGCCCAGACCCACCCCCTCACGCTGGAGAGCCACCCGGCAGGGCTGCAGCACGCGTCCCTGTGGCCGAGGTGTGCCCCCAGCCAAGGGGAAGGAAGGTCCCCACGCCAGCCCCGAGAGGGGACCCTCCAAGCCCCCCTGTCTCTGCTGCAGCGGGGACGTGCCACCCCCAGCCAGCAAGGGACCAGCCCCACAGCCCCTGGGTCCCGCAGCCCCCGCGTCACCCCCGGGTTTGCAGGCAGTAACGATGGGGGGCTGCCGTATCACGTTTCCCATCACACAGGAATGTAAACTCAGGAGCAGGGTTGACCCCTTGGGAGGGATGGCAGAAAACACACGCCTGCCCCGCAGCCCCGGGACACAGCTCCAGCCCCCCACGTCCCTGTCCTCGCCTCCAGCATCCCCATCCTCGCCGCCAGCATCCCCATCCTCGCCGCCAGCATCCCCATCCTCGCCGCCAGCAGCGCTTAGCGTGGGACCTGCAGCTCAAGCTGAAGAGCTCCCCGTCTCTCCCCAGAGCCTTACCCTCAGCAGCAGCTCAGAAGAGCCCCCCACAGTGCTGGGGTGGGCAAGTGGTGCCTATAGAGAGAGAGCAAGAGCTGCACAGGTGACTAAAAGCTTCCTAAATTAGACTGTTATTGATTAATTCCTTCAGGCTTAACCTGCAGGGGCAGGAAGCATCCTCTGGTGTACCCGCCTGCCAATATTTGGCTTTAAAATATTTACCCTTCTCTTTGCTGATGGGCTGTGATTTCCAAGAAGGCTTTGCAGCCTGTTTTAACTGTTTGGTGCTAAAGGACGCGGAGCACGGCCTGGCCCGGAGGATGGCCCTGGCGGGGGCTTCTGGCCGGCTCCCAGGGTATGAACCCAAAGGGTGGGAGCTCCCGTCCCCGCTGCTGAGCGCGCAGGGGGTGACAGTGGGGGGACCCGGCCAGGCGGGCTGCAGAGATGTGTAAAACCCCTTCGTTTCCCCCTGCCTCTGCGCTGGCAGCGGTAGGGGCTCTGTGCAGGGGGAATTAGAGGAACAGAAGCTGAACCGTGTTTCCAGGAAGCTTCCCCGTGATGGATTTATAGGCACGGTGCCCTTTTTACAGGAGTTCAGGCTGAAAACAAGCTGCAGATGCTTCTCCTTGGGGTCTCCAGCAACGAGCCCAGATTTACTGCCGCCGTCTCACAGCGAGCACCCGCCGGCAGCCGGCTCCGGGCCGGGGGGTCGGTGGCTGCACCCACCGGTCCCAGCGCTGCGGCTCCTGGGGACGGTTTGGCAGAGCATCGCTGGGACATCTCCCCGTGCCCGTCCCCTCGGCAGCCCAGTCCCCACGCTGGGAGCGTGACCACTGCTGCCATGCAGCACAAGGGGCTCTCTGTGCAGAGCCCGTGCCGGGGGGCAGAGGTTTTCCCTGTTGTTCCTGAGAGACCTCAAGGTCAGGCGTTTGCAGGGAGAACGTGCCGGGCGGCTGCGGGGTCGGATTCGGCACATCGAAGGGGGCCCTTTGCCCCGGGGGTGTCTGTCTGCTCCCGTCAGAGACCTGGCTCGGCCAGGCAGGCTGCAAACGCCACCGATTCCGCGCTTTCCCTTATTCCCCAGGGAATTACCGCAGGGCTCCGCACCCGGCACAGCGCTGGGAAGGCTCAACTCAAGTCCTACACCGAAGCTTGGAAAACTCCGCTTCTGAGCAGCCCTTACCCCCAGCAAACCGTCCCGAGCAGCCGCGGTGGGAGACCCGCAGGGAAACACATGCCTGAATTCCCCGGGGAAGCTGGGTGGCCCTGGGAGCCTGTGGCTGAGCCATGGGCTTGTGCAGCGGTGTGGCGGAGTGCAGTGGAGGCGAGAGGGGCAAGCCCGGCCGGGGAGGGAGCCCTGCACGGTCCTGCCCGGCCAGAGCTCTCCGGGGCAGTTTGGGCAGAGGGTGCCTGGGGGAGGCAGGTGATGCTGCAGCCTCTCGGAACAAAAACCGCCCTCGTCGTTGCAGCCTGCGCGGTGCGAGGGGTGACGCGGCTGCCGCGAGGTGACAGCTGAGGGGTGACGCTGCTGCCGCGGGGTGTCAGCCCGGCCGCTGACCCGCTGCGGCCCCGTCTCCGGCAGCTCTGCTCCGCCTGCCAGCCCGCAGCACCGCTGCTCTTCAGAAACGGTGACCCCTGGCTATGCCCTGTTCCATAACAAAAGCAAATTCATGCTGAATAATCATGCAAATCACTAGCCCAAGAGCCTGGAGGGATGCCCACGTGAGGGGCTCGCTCCGGTTGACGGAGTCGCTGGGCAAAACAATCCCTACCCTCTCTAGAGCCGGGCACTTCCCAGACAATCATCTCCCTGTTTGTGTAACGTAACAACCTGCAGATGCCAAGTGGCCCAAATTTTCCTGTGGACGCACCCCCAGGCCGCAGCTCTGCAAGATGCCGGGCCACCTCAAGTGACAGGGCACGTGGGGACAGCGGCTGCCAAGCCCGGTTCCCACGGCTGCCCATCCTGCCCAGGCGCTTTGCTTCTCCAGAGTCACCCACTCCACCGCTGGCCGCGGGGCTGCCCAGGTTGGTGTCCCGAGCTGCCCTGGCACAGCTACAGAGGGGCTGAGATGTGGAGCAGATGCTGGGAGCGGTGGTGACAGCCAGACCCCGTCCCCGCGTCCCCGCGCTCCCACGGCAGCCGGTGGTGCAGCTGCCGGGGGTTGCAGCATCGCCTGCGGTGCGCTGGGTCCTGCTGGAGCCGTGGGAGCTCCGCAGCCCTCCCTGCCCGGCTCCATCCCTCCTCAGCCGCGGGGGCTCACCCTGTGCCCAGCACGGTGTTTTGGGTGGCCCTGAGGACCGGCTGCTCCACTGTGCCTGCGTGGACCCCAGTGCTTGGAAGCTCTTCCCTGAAGCTCCTGGGAACAGGCTCCATCCCAACCCGGTGCTTCCCGTGCTCCGTCCATGCGGAACTGGGCGGGAAGAGCAGCTGCAGCCCCAGGCAGGGGGAATGCTGAGCCACCGGCAACTCTCTGAAATTCCCCAGTGCTGTTTGGTCCAGTGGTGACCGTCGCACAGGTGGAGACCGGGGAGAAGCCACTGAAAGGGTCCCTCGAGCGCTGGGGCAGGGCTTGCAAAGTCCCCTGCCCGCCCCGTCATGGCTCCGTCACCTCCATCACTGTCTGCAGGCTACAAAGCTGGATAAGGAAGGAAAGACCCTGAGGCTGGGAGCATCCTGCCTGCCCTGCCTGCCCTGCCTGCCCTGCCTGGGCAAACTAAGGAGATTAGCGCCGGGATTGGAGCTGGTGTGAAAAATGACTCCCGTTTTGAACGGATAAAGCTGCTTTTCTCCCCTGTGCGCCGGGACCGCGGAAGCAGATTCGAAGTTTAATCCCTTCCGCCTGATCCTTCTCGTTAGACATAATGTAATTAAGGGGACGGCGAGGAGCTGCAGAGCTGTTTGTGCTACGGGGTCACGTCAGAGAACAACAGGGCACCAACTGCTGCCGGGGCAGGGCGGCCGGCGGAGGAATTTGGGGGACCTGGCGCACGGGGAGCGTGCCGAGGGCGGCGGGAGGTGAGGGAGGAGCAGACCCTGCGTCATTCCGAGGGGGATGTGGGGCTGCCCGCAGACCCCCGCACGCTGTGAGCCGGGGCGGCCGCGGGAGCTGCGCGCATCCCTGCCTGCATTCCTGGTCCCGCCACGCTCCGGCCGTGCCCCTCTACTCTCCGCATCATCCCGCTGCGGCATCTTGGCCGACGGATGCTGGGCTGGACCATCAAACCCTCCGGGGGCTGGGCTGGGGGTCCCGGCACCGAGGGTCCCAACAAAGCAAGGGGGAAAGGTCCGGACTTGGCTGGGAGCGCCTGGCCCCCCCCAGGGCTGCCCCCATCGCACCGGCCCCTCCCCACCTGTCACCCGCCGGCTCCGCGGCCCTGCTGGAATAAAAGGGCCTATTTATTTGAGACGTGCTAAATAACTCGGCGCGAACCCGCTGGCCTGGCTGGAGACACCCCGGGCTGTCCTCGGGAATGCTCCCGGGGTGCCAGCGCCAAAGGCAGCTGTGGTGGGCCTTAGATCTTTATGGCCAGTAAAGGGGTCCGTGGCTAATTTATGCCCCTCCTATAATTTACAGCCCCTTTACAGCTGCTGTAAAATGACCTATAAATCATGGGCAACATCATAGGCCAGAGACAAAGCCCCGGCATCGTCACCTGCCAGCTGGCCCCGGGCGGGGGGCGGTGGCTGTCGGGGGACGAGAGGGGCTGAGCCTGCGGCAGGTACATCCCTGCTGCACTGGGAGCACTGGTCAGGGTTTACGGCTGTAGCCCATGGAGCTCGGTGAGAGTGGGGATGTCTGGAGGTGTTGCCACACGGGACAGCCCAAGGTCTCGTCCGCCTGCACCGTGCCATCGCGCGGGGACACGTGGTGTGTCCAGGCACCATGTCCCAGGCGGTGCTGGACGTGGACTTCCCGCTCCGGGGTCCCCAACAGCAGAAGGACACGGAGCTCTTGGAGCAGGGCCAGAGGAGACCCCGGAGATGCTGGGAGGGCTGGAGCCCCTCTGCTGTGGGGACAGGCTGAGAGAGCTGGGGGGGTTCAGCCTGGAGAAGAGAAGGCTCCGGGGAGACCTCGGAGCCCCTTCCAGTCCCTAAAGGGGCTCCAGGAAAGCTGGGGAGGGACTCTGGAGCAGGGAGGGGAGCCATGGGACGAGGGGGAAGGGTTTTACACTGACAGAGGGGAGATTGAGATGAGATCTGGGGAAGGAATTGTTTGCTGTGAGGGGGGTGAGCCCCTGGCCCAGGTTGCCCAGAGAAGCTGTGGCTGCCCCATCCCTGGAGGGGTTCAAGGCCAGGTTGGCCGGGGCTTGGGGCAACCTGGGCTGGTGGGAGGTGTCCCACTAGACATGTGGGACCCAGGCTGCGCCGGCTCGTTAGCACTGCTCCTCGTTTGCCCAGCGGCTCTGCTGGCTGGGGGCCAGCGGCTCCCTGTCCCCCCGTTTGCCGGCCAGGGGAGCCGTGCGGGATGGGGCCCCCACCGCCCGTCCCGGGGCAGGGACGGCAGATGCGGCATCGAGGGTCACTCGGTTCCTCGCGGGCCCCGGGGTGGGACCGAAGGGAAACGCGGTGGCTTCGCGCGGAAGTGCTTGTGGAGGCTTCTGCTCCCGGCGCGCGGCCCAAAGGGCTGACTCAAACGCGGTGGGGAGGAAGCAAAAACCCCCAAAGCCGCGGCATCCGAGCTGGCAGGAGGTGGTTTGCGCTTGGGGCTGAGCGAGGGCTCTGGCCGCCGCGCTGCCTCTTCCCGCGGAGGCTGCAGCCCGTGTTGGCTTTGGCAGGGACGGGGTTTCTCTTGCGCAAGTCCCCGGGGAGGACGGGGCTCAGCTGGCGGGGGTGTCCCCTTCCCGGCACAGTGGCTGCCTTTGTCCCCAGGTGCGAGGGCAGAGCAGGTGCCGCCGGGGCACCCCCCCATCCTGGCATTCAGCATCTGCCAACGCTGAACGTCCCCCGGCGTGAGCCCCGTCTGCCCGTGGCTGCGGGACGCCGCTGCTCCGGGGTGGCCGTGCCCCTCGGGGGGGTCTCGTGGGATGCAGCGGGTACCTGGGGCAGGGGGTGACCCACCGCTCTGGTACCGCAGAGGCGGACTCAGCGGCTCCCCCTGCGCCACCTCCACTGTTGATTTAAACTTCCTCCAACCCCTACGTTCGCTCCTATTTTTTCCAGGCGCCGGGTGCGTGACCCCGGAGCGCAGCCGCCGGGACGGGGCTGTGTCCTCGCCTGGCACCTCTGCCCCTTCCCAAAAACCGGGCTTGGCGCTGGTCCTCCTCCTCGCCGGGCTTTAAATAGCCAACCTGCTCAGCTGTGCTTCTCCGTGTGTGTGTGTGTATATATATGTGCATATATTTATAAGCACCAATTACAAACTACAACACTGTGCAGGAAAACACAGGCGGTATTTTTAGGTGACAAAACTCCTAAAGGGACGATGGCCCAAGTTTACAGCTGGTGCAACGAGCCTGGAGGCACCTCGCTGCTCCCCGGGGGGGGTTCTGACCCCAGGTTGTACAAAGAGGCAGAGATGGGGGGTGCCCCCAGGCCTGGGGAGAGCAGGGACCAGCGGTGCCGGTGCCGGAGGGACAATCCGAGTGCCCAGCGTGGCACGGGCTCCTCTTCCCCCTGTCCCCCCCTCCTGTCAGGTCTCCCAGGGTTTGATCATGGAAACACTGGGTGGGCAGGGGGGCCCTGCCCGGGGACGTGTCCCGCTCTCTCCAGCTGCAGCCACCGCGATCCCGGTCCAGAGATGGGACACATGGGCACGGCGGGAAGCGGTGGGGAGGAGCGGTCTGGGGCCGGGGGTGAAGATGCTGGTAGGCATCTGGGGCTGGGCTACGGAGCACATTTCTGAAATGTTTTAGGTTATTCTGGTTAAAAAAAAAACAAACCACCACCAAACCAGAGAGTGAAATTTTATCTGCAAGAGAGAATGTGAGGTTTTAGTCAAAAAAGCTGCACATTTTCTGTCCTGCTTTGTTTTGACAGAAAAAGGCCAGCACAGCGTGAAAACATCTCGGTGCCTTCTCGCTGCTGCTCTACCTGCATCATCATCCTGCTGTGCCGGGAGCCTCCGACGCATGGCTGACAACTGGATCGGGCCCGGACCGTGCTGCCCCGGACCCCTGGCTCGGCTCAGATGCCCCCAACCCCCTCTTTCCCCCCGAGCCCTGCTGTGGTGAGCTGCGGCACCCGTGTCCCTGCTTCCCCCAGCACGGCACGGCACGGCACGGCAATTATCTTTTGTTGATGGTGGCTTTGCACAAGCACTTGCACGGGGTGGCACGGCGCTCTGAAAGTGGCCACTGATGGCCACTGTGTGATTCCTGGGCGGGCTGCAGCCCCCAAAGCAAGTGGTGTGGGGATGTGGGTCCGTCCGGGAGGGCACTCGCTGCTGCTGCTCGTGTGCTGCAGCCTGGAAATGGCTCTCGCAGCCCGTCCGTTAGCAGGATTTATCGCCGTCGGCACACGCGGCTGCCGCTGCCGGCAGGGTCTCGGCAGAGCGGGGGCTCGGGGCAGAGGCTGCTGCCTGCAGGCGGGAGGGGAGGCCCCGCGCGGAGGCTGCGGGCTGAAGGGCTGATTGATGGGCAAGGTAATTTTTCAGCATCTTAAATTTCATTTCACCGGGTCAGCAGCTGCTCAGCCCCCTCTCCCAGGTCTTCCTCTGGAGGAACAACCTGCCGCCTTCCACTCGGGCACAGCTAACAGCCCCTCTTCACCCGGCGAGTATTTGGGGTTTTTTTGAATCTGGTGCTTTGCCTTTTTTTTTGCAGGGCCAGACCCGCCGCCAGGAGCTGAGGGCTTGGGATAAAACCCAGTCTGGTTCCTCCTGTGTCTTGTAGAGCTGGAAATAGGGCTGAACTGGGCAGAAATCCGGCACAAGGTGCAGGGCAGCGTCACGCGTCTTGCTGCTGCCACCCTGCACCGGGGCCACTGCCGCCTCCGGCTGGGGATGGGCTCCCGCAGGTGCCCGAGGCTGGATCCCTCCTTCCCGCGGTGTCGGGGGCAGGATGGGGCCCCTCTGCCTTGATTTACAGCTGGGAGGAAGAAGCTCACAAGGGGTGTTCAGCGCAGGGATGCGCTTTCAGAGCGAAGCTCCTAATTATGAGAGCCTCTCCGCACTGTAATTTACCATGAACTCAACGGACACGTCTCATTTGTGGCCGGGGACAGATTTAACCCACAGGACGGGTGCCAGGAACCTGCCAGCCCTGCCCCACTGCAATTTCTGGGCACGGCTTCGTTTGGCTGCGGAGAGGAGCCCCTGCCCGGCCGCAAGCAGCCGGGGGCTTGGTACCAGGGAGCAGCAGCCCCCCCGGCGTGCTCCGGGGGTGTCTGACACCCCCAAATGCTGAGCGAGGCGGGTACCGAGGGGCTGGCTCTGCCCCATGGAGCTCAGCCTCCCCCCGGCGTGCTCCGGGGTTTGCGGAGGCACCGAGAGCGTGAGCTGCGCTGGGGGAGGTCCTGCTGCTCTCCCTCCTCGCCCTGCTCCGGAATAGAAACGCCAAAGAGGGATATAAGGGGAAGATGATGTCACAAAAGTTGCTGGAGGGACGGAGGGAAAATCAACAGGCGTGTTATTGGGAGCGAAGCCACCCAGAGTTTTCCAAGCAGCTCCTGCCAACAGAGAGCTCGCTGCAAAGGGGAGGCCACGCTGCAGCCCCGGCTCTCCGGGGTCTGCTGGCATATTTACTGTCGGGCTGCCCTTCCCACTTGCTTTTGGTTGGCCTTTTCTGATGAATTATTTAGCAATTACGCTGTTGCCCTGACACCTCCGGTATACGCAGAGTCTCTGGCAGATGGGCGCTGATGAGCTGACGTGTCCTGATCTCCGGGCTAGAAGGTCGCGGTTTCCAAAAGCAGAACCTGTTTTCCCTTCTCTGCTTTCTCTCTTTCAGCAGACAGCTCAAAACACTCTGTTTTCGCCAGAGCGTGACCCACGGTTCTGGGAACTTCTGTATTTCCCCAGGTGAAGCTTTCCTTGTTCTGCACAGCGGGCAGAACAGCCCAGGGATGGGCATGTCCCGTGGAAATGCCAACACGGGGACCCGGCACGCTCTGCAGGCACGGGGCTGCTCTGGGAGAGCCTTCATCCCCCGGGAGAGCCTTCATCCCCCAGGAGAAGGCAGGGCTGCTGGGGGGGCTGTCCCACGGGACCCCGCAGCTGACAGCCCTGGATCCGACGGGATGCATCCAGCCGGGCTCGCTGGGCTGCTCCTAATGGGATCATCTCTCACTAATGCACAGGGCGCTCTGAGACAGGCGTCATCCCCGACACTTACCAACTCATTAAATAAGAAGGAGGAAATTAAGAGTGAAAAGCAGAGTTTTGCGGGAGGAAGGAGCCCAGGGGAGGGGGGAGACGCTGCGGGGAGGGAGCAGCAGCGGTTCAGCAGCCCCGGCAGTAGCAGGAACCAGCGTGCTGTGTTTTCAGGCTCTTGTAAATGCAAACTAATGCATCATTTACAAGACTCAAGTAAAGCGGCCTCTCACACCTCTCCTCCCTTCCCACCACCGCGCTGGGGACGGTCCCGTGTTTCTCTCCGGCTGCGGGATCGGGGCAGGCTGCAGCCTCGAAGAGGCGGCTGTGGGGCAGCAAGAGCCTATTTCTCGGAAAGCCTGAAGGATATAGCGTAAAAAATTGGGGCTCAGAGGAAAAAATCCCCCCCCCCCAGTGCACCCTGGAAGCTGTAGAGCAGCCAGCATCCCCGCAGATGGGAGCCAGCTTGCACTGTGCAAGCAGAGGTGTCCCGTGGGGCCACCACGGTGCGAGGCCAAGGAGAGCTCCGGGGCAGAGCAGGAGTGACGGGAAGAGGGTCCGTGCTGGGCGCTGCCGAAGCCCTGCTCCCCGGGGAGATGCTCAGTGGTCCTCACTGGCTCCGGCTCCCCTCTGACAGGGCTGGGCTGCAGGTGAACCTGCACATTGGCAGTTTTGGCCCCGATTAGTGCTCCGGCTCGTTAGTGCGGTGCCTGCACTCCCGCCGCGGCACACGGTGAGGGTCCTGCAGTGGGACCCTCATCGATGCCGCGGGCGCAGGGCTGTCGGGAGCCGCACACCCTGGTGCGATGCTCCGGGCACGCCGGCGGCTGTATCGGCAACGCCTGCCTGTAAACCAGCCTGGTGTGTTTAATTGCTTCCTTTTAACGGGTGCTAACAGTGCAAAGGTTAATATGAGCTGTTAAACTCTCGGTTTTGCGCAGGCTTTTTTACGCTGCCCGAGGGATGCCATCAGCCCCAGGAGCGCTCCTCCAGGGCGCTGGGCTCCAGGCTGGGCACGTCCCCACGGGTCCTCTGGTGCCATTCAGCATCCAGGAACCAGCCCGGGAAGCCATCCAGGAGATGCAGGGGATGCAAAAAGCTTTGCTCTGCATCAGGAATCTCATGCCCTGGTGCCAGGAGCCCTGTGGGGAGGGGCAGGATCCCCAGAGCACCGTGGGCAGGAACTCGTCCTTCGGAGGAGATGCCCCCATGGGCATATCCCCCTCCCAGGAGCAGGCGTGCGGCTGCGCAGTCTGTCCTGCAGGCGCTCAGCGCTCTGGCCCTCGTCCAGGGAAGCACTTAAGAGCATCTCTCTCTTTAAATACAGGAAATTCTTTGAAAATACTTAAAGTCCATGGATTCACAGATTTGAAGACCAGAAGCAGCCACGGGGTTGGAGTGCCCGAGCCTGGCTGACGGGTCTCTTGCAGCCCCAGGGTGGGCTCAGCACCCCGCTGTGTGCCCCAACACCCAGGGACGGAGATGGGACTGCTTCCCAACCCTCCTCACTTCATCATCCTCGCTCTCACGAGCGTGTGCTGGTCCCCAGGCAAACCCCGACTGCTGCTGGCTGCCGGCTCTCACTGTGCCATGCTCTGCGCGGTTTGATTGAAGAGCTCTTCAGTGCCTGGCATTTTCTGCCCACGAAGGTACTTACTCACTGCAATCAAGCCGGCACTTCATCTCCTTTTGATTAGCTCAACAGACCGTGCTCTGCAAGTCTGCCGCGCGGGGTGGTGCCTGGGCTAATCAGGCTGCGGGCAGCACCCTGCAGAGACGCAGCACCCCGCAGAGACACAGCACCCCATGGAGATGCTCTGCAGCACCTGTGGAGATGCTCTGTAGCACCCCATGGAGATTCTCCCCATAGAGATGCTCTGCAGCACCCACGGAAACGCTCAGCAACACCCCATGGAGATGCTCCACAGTACCCATGGAGATGCTCGGCAGCACCCATGGAAATGCGTGGCAGCGCTCCATGGAGATGCTCCATAGCATCCTGTGGAGATGCTCCACAGCACCTGTAGAGATGCTCCATAGCACCCCATGGAGATGCTCCACAGCACCTGTAGAGATGCTCCATAGCACCCCGTGGAGATGCTCCACAGCACCTTTGGAGATGCTAGGCAGCACCCCATGGAGATGCTCCATAGCACCTGTGGGGATGCTCCGCAGCACCCCATAGAGATGCCCCGGTGCTGGTGATGCTTCTCACGCTCCCCTGCCCCACGGGGGACTTTAGCTGGGTTCTGGCAGGGCCCCTGCCTGCACTGCTTGGGCAGGTCCCTGGGACGGGCAGTAAGGGATTCCTCAGCCTCTGGCTTGGCTGAGACACGGCCGGATCCTGCCCCCAGCCCCGGGCCGCCGCGGAGCAGCCGGAGCTGCTTGTGCCAGCAAATCCCCCTGCAGATGACGGGAGCAGTTGCTAAGCAGAGGACGGGCTCATTAAGGGTGCAATTACAGCACAAATATTGCTTGTACGTTCGAGCTGCTGCCTCAGACGTGGGGCTGGAGATAGCCCTGACGCCAGAAGCCCGGGGGGCTCCCGGAGCCCCGCTCCCGGCAGCCCCCCTTCCCCAGCAAAGCTGGGGGCAGCAGGGAAGGGGCTGGGGGCAGGCGGCAGCCAGGGGTTTCTCCCAGCCAGAATGACTGAAAAACAGGAAAGGTTTAAACCCTCCCCTCGGAACAAATGCAGGAGGCCCCCGGGTGCCGGCGAGACACGTCTCCTATAAATGAGGGCGATTAGTGGGTTTATAAAGCCAGGGAGCATCGATCCCGGCTGGAGTGCTCAGCCCCACGCCGGGCAGCCGGCCCTGCCAGCAGGCGAGGAGCTGCGCCGGCCTAATGGACGGGGATGTATTTGCAGAAACCTCGTATCAGATTGTTGCCGTGGGGTTTTTTGCTGTTCCCGAATTGCCAAATCGATCGCCCTGGGCTGGCCTCCCCGGCCCCCGGGTCCCGGCCCCACAGGGCTCTTCCCAGCCAGCGCTGCGGCAGCTGATGTGGGAATGCAGTATGGAAATGGCTGCTTCTCACCAAGAGACGGGACATTTAGGACTTTTATGCTTCCCTCCTAACTTTTTTAGACTTCTTCTGCTGGAGAAAGGCCGCGGTCCCTTCGCTCTTCTGCAAGACAGATACCCAGATGTGCGTATTTACGTGTGCACGTTCCCATATGCATTTCAGCGCGCGCATCTCTAAATGTGTTTTTTATTTCAAAAATCCAAGTTGTTATTTGAAAGTTAAATAAGCTGCTGGCTGTGGACTGCAGCAGTGGGACAGGCAGCAGCAGCAGACGGGGAACGACGTCCTCCACGGGGTTCGATTACGCTGGTGTGAAGCCAGACCCCTTTTCTGTAACTTGCTAAAGGGCTTTTTCCAGGGTGACGGGGCAATTTTTAAAGCCGAAACGAGGGGACAGTTTGGGAGCCGGTGTGGGGCTGAGCCCCGCCGGGGCTGGGGGGTGCTGGGACCCTGTGCTGGATGGGCAGCGCATCACCTCAGTAGCACCATTTCCTTTCCCGAGGCTTAATTAGGGCCTGGAATCAAAAGCATAACGACCCTGTTCCCTCTCGCTCACTGGAGCTGTAGGAAGTGGGGAAGGAGCTCTTTGGCGAGGCTGCCTTGGATGAGTGACGCCAGCAGCCACGCTGCCCGCGACCCGCGGCGGCTTGTCCCGTTGTCCCACCGCCGCGTCCTTTAACACGGTTTGCGTCTCCACTGTCTTTGGACGCCGAAATAAGGAGCAGGTTTTTCCCAACGCGATCCGGGCGGCTGCTGCTCGGGGTTGGGAGGAAACGGGGAAATTCTCCGCTGCTCTCGGTGGGAACGGCTGCGTGCTAATGGCGCGCTGGAAACCTGAGCCCGTCCGACCAGGAATTTGCTGGCAATAGCGTAAAACAAAGGCTCTGTCCTGGGAAGTCAAAATGCCGGCGGAATTATTTAGATGAATACTTCAGATTGTCTGCGAGAGAGACGCTTCACAGCGACCGGCCCAGTGGCTTATGCAAAGGGCCATGCAAATCAGGCTGATAAATATGTAGCAGGATGGAAAGGCGACAAAAAGTGTCTGTGCTCTGCCTGGAGGGCTGCAAACGCCGCACCGGCATGTGGCCCGTCCCGGCAGGGGCTCGACTCGCAGGCTCTGCTCCGCAGGAGGAAAGAGCATCTTTCTCGTCCCTGGGGGCTGGGAGGGGACACAAGCACCTGCGGGGCCGGTCCAGGCTCTGCAGCCCCTTCTCGCCAGCATCCCCTGCCCTGCAAACGCCCCTGCTGCCGGGACATTTCGGATTTTGCCGCAGGAGAATGGCCCTGCCCAGAAACCCCACCTCGAGCTTCTCCCGCGCAACAAGATGTCGGTCAGAAACCAGCCGGGGGTGGAAGGAAAAAACCAGGGAAAAGACCGAGTGGGTGCTGCGAGAGGATGCAGAAGGTGGCTGAGAACAGAAAAGTCCCCCCGGCCGCCAGCCCCGATGGCGGAGAGACCAACTGCTGCCACCGGGGAGGGACTTCTCCTCCTCCCAGCCCCGCGGGGAGCAGCCGGGGGGACGGGGCTGCGAGGAGGGAACGGCAGTGCCAGGTCTCCTGCTTTATTCTTTCCAGTAATCTGTTAAAATCACTGGAATAAATCGATAGCTGCATGCTTGATCTCCCTCTCCTGCTTTGCTCTCTGCAGAGGCTCCGGCACGAAGCATGGAGCTCCTGAGGCTCCGGAGGCTCCAGTGGGATACGGGGGGAGAGGGGCCGCATCCAGCAGCCCCCAGGGATGCTCCGTCTGTGCCGCTGCCGCCGGCTCAGTGCTGGCTGGAGCACGGCAAGGGGCTCTGCACTGCCTCGGCCAAACCAGCCCTTTTCCATGCGAGACGGTTCCTTCGCTCATAAGGCTCTTGGCCAAAAATAAAAGTAAATCTCAGGAGCCGATGGCAGGGGCGGCTTGTGGGGGGCACGGAAGGCAAACAAGCTGCCAGCCTGGGGTGGGTCAGAAAACGAGCCCTGAGTTGGAACCAAACACCCGAATTCCCACCTTCCCTTTCACCCTCCGGAAAACTCCCCCTGCGCCGCCGCCTCCGTGCTCGGCCCGCGCCGGGGACCCGGTCTGCTCCTGCCCGGCATTCTTCATGCACGGAGCTGAAATCAATGCGCACCCACAATAATTCCCGATTTTTTCCATCTTGGAAATGCCTTGTAAATTCTGATGTAACTTGGCAGAAAAAAAAGATCATGTTTTATTGTGCTACACCCCAAGCATCTTCCTGGGAACGGGAACATTTAGGATGGCTGGAGCGTCGGCTTAGCTCACGACGGCAGCCACAAATCTGCTGGTGTCAGCAGCCCCGTTCCTTTCATGCCCGTCCATGTTTTTCTTGCATTAGGGCAGGAATGGGAAGTTTCGCGGAGCCGGGGGTGGGACACACGTGGTTTTGTTTTGAGCTCCGAGCAGCGAGCGCTTCCCAGCCCCGTGGTACGGGACGTCCCAGGCTGCAGAGCCCTGGTGTAGACCTTGCAGGCAGTAACTTCCGAACTCGGTGTAGAACAGGATAAACGATGATTTAAAGACGCCCCAGCCGAACTCCCGGCTCCTCGCGGTGGCTCTTCCACTGATGAATGTGATCTGAGACTCCAGCTTCCCCCATGCGGGGGTGTGAAGCCCGTCAGGGGCCGTGCTGGAGGACCTGCCCCCCCTGCAAACAGCCCTGTCTGTGCTCGGGGTGCTGCCCCCAGCATCCTCCCCCCAAGCCCCTGCTCTGCCCCGGCTCTGCCCCAGCTCTCCAGCACGACAAAGCTCCCCGCGATCCCTGGCCCGAGGAGGGGGTTTGCAGCGTCAGCATCATCCCCACCGGCTGCGTTGGTGGCCAGAGTCAGGACAAAGCGAGTGGCCGTCCCGGGCCAGGACCCCCTGGTTCGACAGCAGGATGCTGCGAGGTCTGGCTGCAGGCTCCGCTCCGGGTTTCTCCTGCCTTGCCTCCAAGGAGCGGGTCAGCAGCCGAAGCCGGGTGTGATTTCCTCCTCTTTCCCGCTCTCCAGGCACTAGCAGTGGCTTTTCCCCCCCCGGCTCTCCTCCGTGAAACCATCACTCACGCCAGGCCCTCTCTCCCCCGCAAAGCAATGTGTTTAGGCTGAAAAGAGCTCAGCGCTCGCAGCAGCTCTCAGCACCCGCTGAGCTCACAAATGAATTGTGCACCTTGCTGAGACCCATTTTTCTTTTATATAAGCTCCTTTTCGGCCCCCTGTGGCTCTGGGGAGAGTTTTTACAGGTGCCTGGGCTGCAATTCCCCTCCCTAGGCTCGGGAAGCATCCTCTGAGGTACCCCCAGGGCTCCTTCCAGAGCCCCCCCACCACAGGAGGCTGCCCCGGGATGCGGGAGATGGAGGAGAGAGACGAGAAAAAGCTTCTCCTTCCTCCCAGCCATGAGGCCATGGGGAAGGGCTGCGGGAAGGGCTGCGGGGTGTCCCCGCTCCCGGCCAGCCCCGTCCCTCGGAGGGTTTGTGTGTGTGCTGCAGCCTGTGTAACGCTGCCTGTCTCCCCGTCTCTGTTACCATCTAAGCTAGGAAAGGGCTTTTGTTCCTTTTGCCCTGCGTCATTTCAGCGCCTTTGTTTTTCTTGCAAAGCCAGAGTTCTTGATTTATGCTAAATTCAGCTGGCCGGGTAAGGACGTGTGCGTTTGCATAAGTTATCACCTCCCAGACTCACACCCAGGGGCCGGGAGCTCAGGAAGGCTTGGGTCTCAAAGCAGCCCCTCTTCCTACAGCACGCCAGAAAAAACACCTCTCCCTCACCGGAGAGTGAGGGTGTTAGCAGGTTTTGCCGCTCATAAATCAGAATTTCCCTGGTAATCGCCCATCTGGTATGTGGCCCCTATTCCCATGGGCTGGTGGCGGGGCGGGGAGGTCCTGAGCCCCCCGGCGTGGGGCTTCGGGGCTCGCAGGTGGTGCCGGCGCTTCCCACGGAGGGACGGGGGACACCTCCTGAGTCCCCCAGCAGACACGGACTCACTCGCGATCTGGGGGACGGGGCTCCGGCAGCCCCCTGCATCCCACCCGGCAGCGCAGCCCGGCCTCTCCCGCCGCCCCGGGCACCCAAAATTTCCTCCCCGGTTGGTCCCCTCTCGCCCTCCTCCTGCTCAGACATTTGCTGAGAAAAGCCTGGCATGAGCACGGCTCCCGGATCAGCCCCGCTCCCGCCCCGCACCCGTGTCGTTTTCTCCCCGGCGCTTCCTCCCCGTATTTTACGGCTGGATTGCGGGTTCCGACACTGGGATCACTCCAGATGAGAATT
This sequence comes from Larus michahellis, assembly GCF_964199755.1. Lineage (NCBI taxonomy): Eukaryota > Metazoa > Chordata > Aves > Charadriiformes > Laridae > Larus > Larus michahellis. The sequence goes on from NC_133915.1 coordinate 7,821,314, forward strand.
CCCCGGCATTATGATGCAGATGAGCCTATGAAAGCCCCTAAGTGCTTCTTGCCTGTGCAGCGACGGGGCTTAAAACAAAGCGGTGTTTATTCCCGGGACGCCGGGGGAATGCTAATGGCAGCGCCGGGCTGAGCATCCTCTACCCGCAGCCCGGAGCCGGGGGCTGCCGCACCGCTGCCCCCCGGCACCCCCCGCCCCACGGAGCCCACAGGCTGCTGCGAGGGGCCAAAAATGCCTTTTTCCTTACTGCCAGCTGCTTCGCCCAGGAAAGCGGCGATTTGGGGTACCCTTTGGGTTCGGTAGCCGGTCTCAGGCCAGTTTAAGGCACTGGGAGGGGGTTTGGGATGCAGCAAACGCCGCCCCTCGTCGCGGTCCCACGCAAGGTGTCGGGGGGGAGGCAAAATGAATTTACCGTCTGGAGAGGTCTGGGGGGAAACAGGTGGGGCACGAGATGAACAAGACTCTCTTCTCCTCGCCAGCGCCTTCAAATTTACATGGAACGCCTCAAGTGCTGATAAATGAGAGAGAAATGCGGTTCCCGCCGGGCGTGGGCGACCGCGGTGAACATCAGCATCAGGCCACGCTGGCAGGGAGCGGCGCTGGCAGATCCCGCCTGAAGATGGATGGGATGGCTGGGCACTTTATCCAGGAAAGATGGAAGAAGTGAAAGATGTGTTAAATGGCAATAACCCCTCGATGAAGTATTTCAGCATGTCAGGTGCCGGTAAATGATGGCAGTCGTATCCAGCCTTGATTATTTCACGTCTGCTTGCAACTCACCATTAAAAAATGTACACGCTCTCTGATTTAGCTCCCCCTACCCATATATTACCTGTGTGGTCGATGTTCTACACAAATACCTTGGATAACGAAATTATAAGCAGGACAAAATCACATTTTAATAGAAACCCTATTGGGCAACGTGCCATGCCAGAATCACGCGAGCCGAGCAAATTTTGTGGGGGAGCTCATTTCTCGTATTGGGCTGGGAAAAAATCACCCCCCAGGCAGGGGTTGAGAGGACCGGCCGTTCCCGGAGCCGGCCGAGCATCCCTGGGCAGGGAACCTTCCACTTTCGAGGGTTTTTGCTCTGTTGCAGCTCCAGGTCATTTTCATGGAAAGTTCTGCTGCGACGCACACGTTCTCCTGGAGCCAACCTGCCTCTATTTTCCAATTTTCCATCAGAAAATTGGGCTGTTTTTCAGAAAGAACAAGGCCCATTTCCAAGTGAATATGGGCTAGGCTTTGGCCTGTTTTCCAAGAAAAAGGGGATTTTTGTCTCAAAAACATGCCAAAAGATTGCTTTTTCAAGGCTTTTTTTTTTTTTTTCTGCATAAAAACTGCAGTTTCATTGAAATGGGAGGAAGGAGGGAGTGAAAATCCTCACCCAAGGCTCTTTGAAAGAGGAGCTGCAGTGTGGGGGGACTGGTCCCCCCCAGTGGCACGGCCACCCTCTGAGCTGGCTCCCGAAGGTGATCCGTGGGGTGCCCTCCCCTCGCCGTGGGGTGTGGGAATGGGGGAGATGCAGCCCAGCCACGCTTTTCCCTTCCATGCCCACCTCGGGTTGGTGGTCAGGGAGGCAGAGCTCTGGCGCTTCCCTTCATCTCCACACCTATTCCCCCCCCGGCAGGGCCGCACTGGGGATTTTCTGGCTCTGCCCATCACCAGGAGCTCCGGGGGCACCTCGATTTGCCTCCTGCGAAACCATTGCAGAGCAGGAATGTCAGCTGCCTGGCTGGAAGCTGGGGCATGTTTGGATTTTCACCCCGGCAGCTCTGCCCTCCCTTGCGATGCGCGATGGGGTGCGGGAGGACCAGGAGCTCTGGACCCCCACTCCGGATGCTCCCGGAGAGCACGAGGGCAGGGAGCGGGGAGGAGGAGAGTTTGGTGCCTGCTCCTCTCTCGGTCCCAGTTCCAGCAGCCTCAGCTCTGGCCTTGACCTTGCGCTCGGAGCGGAGCTGTGGGACGCGGCTGCATCCCAGGTCCCCAGCACCTCGCTCCTCTGCCCAGCCTGCGCCGGAGCCTCTGCCGCCGCTAGCGTCGGTAACTAGATCCATTTCTGCTCCAACGGGAACTTTCTCATGTGCAGCCCACGTAATCAAATCATCCTCGAGGTGCGGGAGACGTCACGGCCGTTGCCATGGCCCCGGGCAGGGATGGAGGCAGGGAAGGAGAGGGGCTGGAGGGGAGAGGGATGGCGGGCAGGGAGGGGGATGGCGGGCAGGGAGAGGGACAGTGGTCGGGGAGAGGCCATGCCTGGGTGCTGCATCCCAGCAGAGCTCTCAATGGAGCTGTAACCACCGTGGAGATTTTAGCGATCCTGCAGGAGGAAAGGGAGAGAACAGGGTCACCCACTATATTTGCACAAAAAGCTCTTATTTTATGTGAGGTCTTTATTGATTTTTAGCACAGCCGTGTCAGAGATAAGGCCGGTGTTCCCACATTGTGTAATGCATCCACCCATGGAGACCACAGCACGGGGCACCCTGGGGCATCCGTGGGGCTGGTCCCCGTCACCCCAGCCAGCCCGTCCTCCCCCGGCCAGCGTCCCCTTCCCAACGGGATTCCCAAGGAAGCGCTGAAAAATAGCTAAGGGCGAGCATCCCACCGCAGGGTGTACACCAGCCTCTGGGTAAGGGGGTCAGGGTGAATTATTATGGCAGATTTTTCTGTAATTCCAGCATCACTTGACTTGTTTCTGAGGCGCCTGGCCAGGCCATAGGGGCAGAAGGGATACGGGGGTGGATTAGCTCCATCGTGCTCCTTACGGCCCTTCCAAGAGGCCGTCACCAACCTCGGTGCTTTGCCCGTGCTGGGGGCTGCCGGTGGGGTGGCTCCGGGATTTTTGCGCCGCTGGCCATGGGGAATCCCGCTGGCCACCCTGTCTGGTCCCACACACCGGGGGCTCCGGGAGCACCGACCGCCTACGGGAGAAACCCCCAGTGTCCTGGGGCTGCGAGGAGCAGCTGACGGCAAAAGGACGCGTCCGACAGCAAGAGCAGAGCCGGGCTGCGTTTCAGCGTGCCATTAATAACGGGCTGCTGCAGAAAGCGCTTGGCAAGTGGCAGCCGTTCTGAATTACGATGAAAACTACTGATAATAACAACCACCTGACCACAATTGACTCCAGTCCCGGAGCTTTCCTGGGGACCGCGGGCAGGCTCGTGGGCAGGGGGCTGGTCCTGGGCCCTTGTCTGGGGGAGCAGCACCCCCCGGAGCTCGGGCTGCGATGGCAGATCCATCACTGGGGTGAGTGTGCCGGGGGGCTACCCGGGGGCTGCGCTTGCTGGCCCCCAGTGAGGGGGCTTGTGGCTGGCTTGCCACTGTGCGTCCTGGGGTGCCACCAACGTGGGACAGGGAACCCTCGGTCTGTGGCCACCGTCCCTGCCTGGCTGGGGCACCCCAGGGCAAAGCCGCCCCAGGGAAGGACTGGGCTTGCCCCCGGGCTTGCGGTGCTGTGCGTGGCCGCCTCCAGCCCCGCCGGGCTCTCGCCGCTCCCTCCCTGCCCGCGCCGGGCTGCGAGGGGAGAGCAGTGGCAGCAGCCTGCAGGCCACGGGTACCCGCGCCCCTGGCAGCTCTGGAAGGGGTTTGTGGTTGAAGGAAAGAATCCGGCTGTGCTCGAGGGCTCTGCGATGAGGGCGAAGCGCTTCGCTGTTCCTCAACAACCTGAAAGCGGTGCGGGGCGGCGGGAGGGGGCTGCTCCTGGGGCCGGCACAGGCGGATGCTGTGCGGGGACTCTCGTGCTGTCACCGACTCTCCGAAGGGTTTTGGGGGTGGCAGAGATCCAGGGCTCTGCTTACCTCTGCCCACTCTTATTTTGGTATTTATTTAGCCCCTCAGCGTGTGGGCGAGCTCCCACTGGCCAGTCCTGCTGCGGGATGACCGGCCATACCCCTGCCTGCTCCCCGGTCCAGCTCCTCTCCCCTTCACCATGGCACCCCCAGCCGGGTAAAGCCACCCCACGACCTGCCGTCCCCGAGCCCCATCCTTGGAACCTCAGGAAAAGCAAGGAAAAGCTGCCCCGGGCTCCATCCCGGTGCTCCCCCGCCAGCAGCCTGCCCGTCGCTATTGATTTAATAAGGCGGCTGTTTCTCCGTTCGCTTTGATTTCCCTGAGGAGCCCAGAACAAGTCGGAGCAGCTCCCTCGGGGCCTGCAGCTCCCCTGCAACGCCGGAGTTGAAAGGGATCGAGGCCGCAGCTGAGTTCGGTGGCTCCGTTTTCCCAGCGAAGCGTTTGCAGCGGGAAGGGCTGGCAGCAAAGCCAGGGGCTCCCGCGCTAATGGGAAACATCAACCGAGCTCCCTCCCCGCGACGTCGGCGCTGCGAACAACTTACATCGGGAGTGAAATTACGGGCTGGCGTCTGCCAGACCTTGCATTTAACATAATGACTGTTTTCAGGCAGTTTTGGGAAGGCTGGTGAATATGCCCCATGCTGGAATTCATGTCCGTGACCTGCTCCGCGTGGCAGAGCCCCTCCGGCAGCGCAGGAGCCCGCGGCTGCTTGTTTTACTCATGGATAGGGGTAGTCATCCCCTCCAAAAGGGGGGATGCTTCCCCCCATCCTCCAAAAAGGGGGGATGCCTGGACCCCTTGGTGTCTCTGCAAACGGGAAGACTCTGGCACGGCGGAGCAGGGGGTCTGACAGACAGGCCATGGCTGTCCCCAGCCTCCCCCGGCGTGGGGAGGGATCCAGCTCCATGGGGAGGTGAGGACGGGGACGGGGACAGTGCTGGTCACCCCCCTGGCACTGGTTATTCACAGCGTTTCGGAGCTGGCACTGGTTATTCACAGCGTTTGCTTCCCAGTCCCAAGGATTTTTGCAAAATTCACATCTCTGAAGGCAGTCCCAAAGGTGAGACGGGTCCGACGAGCCCTGCGCTGCTCAGAGAGGGAAGGTGTTTTGGAAGACGACCCCCTCTGAACCCTTCGGTAGGTGGGGATTGGGCTGCCGGAGACACACGCGGGGATGCTCTGCTGCCCCGCAGAGGGATGCGGGAGGGGAGAGGCCGAGGAGGGAGCGCTGGAGCCGAGCCCCGCTGCCGAAGCCCCCTCCGGCGGGGGGGACCTGCCCCGGTGCCGCCTGTGTGTGGCCTTTACGGCCCGTGACCAATGGTCCCTCTTAGCCTTTGCCGGCACCGTCAGCCGCGGGCTTTCATCCCGGGCAGGAATGCCAATTAAACTTCGACTTTCTCGGTGTCGCTTACCCAAGAGCTCAACTCTAACCCTTTGCCTTTCGCACGGAAAGCCGAGCCCTGCCACGCCTGTTAACATCTGCACAGATGTTCGGGGAGGGCGAGGAGAGGGGGAATCCTCGCTGGTGCCGCTCCAGCCCTCGCGGTCCCGGCCGCGTTCGCTTTGCTGGAGGGGTGCGGGCAAGCGCTGGACCCACCGGGACGCAGGCGGGAGGTGCAGGGAGGGGCACGGACGCGCTGCCAGTGCCACGCACCATCCCATCAGTTTGGGGTGAAACGGGGGCTCTGCGCAGCCTGGTGTTATTTTACCACGATCTGGATGCACGGGCAGGAGCGGGGCCCCCCCCTTCGCAGCGCTGCAGGCTTTGCTGGGCGGTTGTCGGGGTGCAGCGCTGTGTTTCCATCGGGGAAGAGGGATTTCCAGGGATATCCATGTTCCTGGTGCACCCCAGCTGACGGGCGGCAGCGGGTCCCTGCGGCAGAGGGTCTGCTGCGGCGACTCTCCTGGAATTCCTGCATTCTTGCACCGCTCCTGCCTTTATCTCCTGAAATCTTAATGGAGCAGATGTTGCGTGCACGACCATACGGCAGAAATTCTCTGGCTGCGTTTGCAGCCCGAGTTTAATTAGCCACCTGAGCCCCATTCTTCCTCTTGGCAGCGGACTTGCACTTTAATTAATCATCTCGTTCTATTTACAGTGAGCACCGGCACGCTGCCCCTGCCCTGCCCGTGCCACGAGCCCTGGCTGCTTTTATGGCCGGGGCGCCGGGAGCGCGCGGTGCAGCCCCGGCTCGGGCAGGAGGGAGCCCGCGGGGCTCGGGGGGGGACGGTGCTGCTCTGGCACCCCCAACCCGTCGCTCTCCTGCCCAGTTTGCTGTTGCGGGAGCTCAGGGCTCCCCTCGTCTCTCCTGGGGCGTATTGCCCCGGGCGGGACAAGGATGGGGTGTCGAGGCTGGGGAAGCCACGGGCAGGGCTAAAGGCCGCTGGCACACGGATTGCTCTCTTACCCGCCTTTGGCAAGGACAGACGTCCCCTGACACCTTTCTAGCTCCCTTCCAAGCATTAGGCGCTCTCTGAAGTAGGAAACTCTTGCCCAGAGCCTGATGAAGTTCGCTTGCCCCTGCTCTTCTCTGATCTCTGGGATCGGTGTGTTCCCTGGACGCTGCTGACACCTCTCCCGATAGCCAGACGTGTGGAGGCATCTCCTGCAGGTTGGGCTCCGTGCTGCAGCCCGCTTCAGCTCTGCAGGGAGCCACCGACGTGGGGTGAATGGTAACGGGCACAAACTTGACCATGGGAAGTTCCACCTAAACATGAGGAGGAACTTCTTTGCGGTTCCTCTGCGGTGAGGGTGGCAGAGCCCTGGCACAGGCTGCCCAGAGAGGTGGGGGAGTCTCCGTCTCTGGAGACATCCCAAACCCGCCTGGAGGCGTCCCTGTGCCACCTGCTCTGGGTGACCCTGTGCTGGCAGGGTTTGGACCAGATGATCTCCAGAGGTCCCTTCCCACCCTACGATTCTATGAGGGGCAGGTACATGCTTACTCTGCCCAGGCAAAGCCGTGTCGTGCTGAGCTGGAGTCTCACAGAGGAGGGGGCAGAGGGCTGCAAAATGTCCTGAAGACACGTCCAAACAGATCTCAAAGTCCAGGTCCTGCGGCTAGCTCCTGCAGGTAGCACCAGCAGTGTCTCTGTAGAATAAAAAAATAGAAAAATCCCATGGTAAATTGTTCTCTCATCGCAGAGATTTAATAGCGGGGCCGTGGGCGGGCTCAGATGTGTCAGAGCAGTGATTACATGGGAAAAGCCTCGTCTCCTTTTTACCTTAGGAGCGGGGAACCCCAGTGCAGCTGGCTGAGCCCGGAGCTGGAGCCCCTCGCTCGCCGCTGAGCCTTTCTGCTCCCCGCACCGGGCTCCAGCCGCCCAGGGGTGCCCAAGCAGGGCGGAGGGGGGGATTCCGGGGGTGCTGGCTCCCACTGCCTCTTCCCCCCACCCTGGGCTCATCTCTGCCCTGCGGTTGCCACACCACGACGTTTGCCACAGCAGAGCCCCAGGTCCCCGTGGCCGCGCTGCCCCTGCACGAGGTGCTGGGGGGGGGGCCCTCCCTGCCCGAGAAACCCCCGTGTAAGGAGGCAAAGGGCACGGGTGGGGAGGGCGATGCCCAGCCAAGCGCAGCGTGTCAGGGCCGATGGCAAGGAGAGGGAGGTGTTGGTCATGCTCCAGGTCCCCGTCAGAGGACCTCAGGGTGCATCGCGGTGCCAGCAGGAGCAGTGCCAAAAACTGGGGATGCGTCCGTGGGAGAAGTAGAGCGGCTGCCACCCGCCCGCCTCGTGTGGGAAGTGGTTTGCAGCAGCCAGCGAGGGACCGGAGGGTCCTTGCAAGAGGTGGAAGGATCAGACATGGGCCTCCCTCCTAGAAAGGGATGGGGTAGAATGGCGTTTGAAAGGGTTTTGCACAGGCTTGCGAGGGGGGAAGAGGGGAGGAATTACACGGAATAATATGGGGAGTGAAGAAAAAAAGAAAAAAGGAAAGGATTGCATAAAGATGATTATAAAAACATAACCCGTTCCATATGTGACCAGGCGAAAACCCGCGCGGTGGCTGGGGCAGGAGGTGGCACCGCGATGGTGCGGGGCCGAGCGGAGGCAGGCGGGTGCCCGTGGGAGCGGGGCACGGGCTGCTCCACGCCGCTGGCACCGGGCGGCACAGCGACCGCGGCGCAAAGGGCCCAGGCCAAGGGGACCTGGCTGCCCCCGCGCCTGGCCCCAGCCCCGGCGTCTTCCAGCTGCAGAACTTTCCATGACAAAGAAGGGTTTTCAGGAGCAAAGCCTGGCTGGAGGGAGGAGAGGAGGAGGAGGAGGAGCAGGAGGAAGGCTGGCTGCTGCACCGGGAAGCGACTGGTGGCCACGGCTCCCTTGGGTCACCCGTGCTTGTGCCATTGACTCCCAATCCCCCTCTCTCTGTGGCCGCAGAAATACTGGGGGGAGTGGAAGAGCAGCGAGCGATGCCCAGCCCGAGGGGGCTGCTGAGCCCCAGCACACGGCGTCACCGGCTGCGCCCCCCTAACGAGCCCTTGGCATGCAAGTGGCAATTATTTCAGCCATAAAAGTCTAAAATCAGTTCTTTTATTGACCTGGCCTGTAACTGGATCCAGCGTGCAAACTGTAAAGGGCCTGTTCCTGCAGCCCTGGTATCCCTCAAGCCTTTCCAAGCCGCTCTCGCTCTCCCCAGGAGCCCGTTGGGGTCTTGCAGCAAGGCAAACCCCCGCTGCTGCTGCACCCCGAGGCGCTTCCCGGCCCCTCCGAGCGCTTTGCCTGTGGCTGGGCAGGAATGCCTCCGACCTGGGAGCAGAGCTGGCTGGGTCTAAGCACAGGGAATTGGTGCTGGCTGGGTTTGCAGGTGGCTTTCTGGGTTGGATCCTGTGCCAGGCCTTCCAAAAATAGATCCTCTATTTTAATCCGTCCATTATTTCTTCACGGTTTCCACAAAGCACTTGTTATTTCTATGTACCATGTCCATTTATCTTCCCCTTCCAAACCTTCCTGCTGACAGACCGATGGCTCAAAGTGGCCGGTTGGTCCGTCTCTGCCGCAGATGCTCCTGCGGGAGCCCCAAGAGCTGGGCTGGGATGCGGGTTGGACCCGCACTGGTCCAGAGCCTGCTCAATGTCCCAGCCTGTGGCAGACCCTGGCAGCGTGGCCAGATGCTGTTTAGAGGCTACTGTGCCCCATTTGGGCGTTTTTGCCTCCTTTTCCTCCTCCCGCATCAGCAGCCGAGTTCAGCGCATCATCTGTGGGCTCCAGAGCACGCAGCCTCTCGGCGGAGCAGCGGGTTTGCAGCTCTCGAGGACAAAGTAACGCCACAGGACGGGTCGCTTGGCAGAAGAGCGGCTGACTCCCGGGCAAATGCAGCGGGGCGTGATGCCAGACGACCCCCCGAAATACCTTTCGCTGTCCCCTAAAGCAAAGGTGCACGCACGCGCGCAGAGACACGCACAGCCCCTCCGCTGCCCAGGAACGCGCTGGCTGGTGACGTGTCCCACTGCCGACAGCTCCGTGCCAGCCACCCAGCAATGGCAGATTTTATTTCCTATCAGCTCTGGTGGGTTTGTTCCTCTCCAGTTCTCCCCTCCAATAAATTGTAACACTGGAAAGCGCAGGGCAGAGAACAAGTGACTCCTGCCCCCCCTTCTCCGCAGCCTCCTGGCTCCCTGCGGTGAGGATGCAGCCCCTGCCCGGCCTCGGGGTGCCCGGGGAGGTACTCAGAGGTGCTTTGGGAGTCGGATGAGGTGAGGATGGGGTGAGGAGCAAGAGCTCGTCACTGCCAGGAGGGCGGGCTGGGATGCTCATCCCCCCGCAGGGAGGCATGTGGCTGCCCGCTGCTCCGGAGGAGCCGGGGTGCCCATTATAATCCCCCTTCCCCCAGCAACCTGCTGCCAGCTCGGCTTTACAGCCCTTCTCCAGGTTTTATTAGCGCCTGGTACAGACCCAGGCCTGCTGCCGTTGCCAAATTGTCAGGTTGCTCATAAACCAGAATGATTTAGAAATAACTAAGGCTGAAACTATTCGTTATCATAAAGAAACAAGCGCTCCTTCCCTGCCAGCAGCTCTGCGTGGTGGCTGCGCTCCTGAGACCCGGTGAGCCATCAAAAGCACGGGACAGTTAATTAAACGGAAAGGCATCCCCTTCCCGGGCACCGGAGGGGATGGTGTGGAGGAGCCCCACCGCGGCGCGGGGCTTTGCTGGGTTGGCAGAGAATTCAAACCAAAGGCTGGGAGGGCGTGCGGCCGTGCTGGGCTCCCCGGGATGCTCGGCTGCAGCGGGGAGAGGGACGGGTCTCTCCGGGGCTGCGCGATCCAGCATCCCTCCTGCTCGGGCGAGGAGCTGGGGGTGTCCCCAGCCTGGGCTAACTCCCCACCACGGGGCTCAGCCCCATCCCTCTCCCCAGTGAGGTGCCGGCACCACGCGCTGCCCTTCCTGGGAGGAGCCCAGCACCCGGCAGGATCCGGCTCGCGGCGGGGGATGCTGGTGCTCCTCTCATCTGCTGGGGCTGGCGTGCGGGGGGAGGCTGCTGGGGCGAGGGATCGGGTTCTCCTCTCTGCGGTGCAGTATCTCCTTGAAGCGTGACAGCTGCAATGGCTTCCAGATGTGCGGCTCCTCGCCTCCAGCCGGCTGGGGGGGATGTGGTAAACTCCGCGATGGAAACCAAAACCCGGACCAGATGTACCGTGGCAGCCTCAGTAACGCGCACATCTGGCCCCAATGCGCGGGCACCGCCGGAGCCAACGGCTGGTGTTCCTTCGGCGCGGCCGAGCCGGGTCGTGGCGCTTCCCGTGGGATCCTCCATCCCGTGGGTACCAGCAGGAGTGGGGGCTTGGCTGCCCTCGGGGCTGGTGGGGAGCCTTTTGGGGGGCTGCACAGCCCCGGGTCTGCCCACCGCTCCTTAACGCCACCGAGAGCAGGAGCTCGAGCTGCTTGTCGGGACAGGGTATGGCCGGACACCGCGGTGTTGTCCCCTGCCCAGCCCCGCTGCTGCACCAGGGACGTGGGGAAGGCCTCGTGACGTCACCGGTGATGTCAGGAAGGACCGGGATCGGTGACATCATGGGATAAATCGGGCAGGAGGAGGGATCTCTGCCTGCACAGGAGGCTCTTGGCAGGCAGCAGCGGCTGGGGAAGCGGCAGGGAGCCTGAGGACACGCTCAGCACTCGGCCATGGGAAAGGGCTGAGCGGCGGACGGCTGCCAGGCACCCCGGGGCTGCGGCTCTGCCCTGGCACCTCGCTGCCCGCCTGGGCTTTGCCTCTCCCCGAGGAGCTGCGGGAATACCCATCAGAGACGGAGCCCGGCCGCGGTCCCGGGGGCCTCCCCGGCAGCTCCCGCGTCCCCCTGCGCCTGCAGCCCGCACCAGCCACCCTCTCCCGCTGGCCCGGTGACAGCCCGGGTCCCCGCTTTTACTTTGGACCCTGCTTCTTACCTCGCGCCCAGCACTAATAACAATTATCCCCATGTACCTCATTCACAGAGGACTTGAGAGAAGCAATTAATCTCAGTAACGGGCTTTGAAGAGAAGAAGTGCTGTCTAAGCACTGTGCTCTTATCCTTTTGATGGGGTTAGCTGTGCTGGAATACGAGCGAAGACATTTGGAGTAAATTAATAAAGAGTTTAATGACATCCAAAAGTTAGGGAGATGAAGCATTTGAAAGGAGTTTATAGCTTTATGGGGAGGGAATGGCAACGCAAAGGGCATGTTTTCTTCATCAAGCCTGCTCTTTGGGCTCCAGCGTGACTGAGTCTTTGTACCTTTTACCAGGGTGCATCCGCTCACCCTGGCTCAGCCCACGCTCCCGTGGCCTCCCCGCCAGGAGCCCCGTGGCCAGTGCCGATCCCTGATGCCAGGCAGGACACAGGAGAAGGACCCGGGGAGCTGGGATTTCACCCTCTGCGCAGCCCCGGGTGCTTTCTCCGTGACAACGGTCCCCAGTTAAAAGAAGCCCTTCTGTCCCCAGGTGCTCGGGGAGCTCAGTGCAAACAACCCAGCCCGCAGAAGGGGAAATACGTGGGGCACACGCTGCCGCAGCCGACAGCTCCTGCCCGGGCAGGGATGCAGGACACCACGCAGAGCGAGGTACACGGCCCCTTGCCACTGTGCTCGTCTTCCCACGCTCCGAAATGGGAGGATTCGTGCAAAATCCCACGCCATCACTGGTGCTGGCGCCGCCGATGCCGGCTTTCCCAGAGCCGCGGTGGGAAGGTCAGGGCGGCTGCGGGGCAGTTATTTAAATCCCAGCATCCCTATAGGTGACGGAGAAGAATCATTAAAATGCGGCAGGTGCCTTGGACTGTTTTGCCCTGAAGTCTAAATGGTCTAAAAGCACTCCAGAGATAATGCATTTTCCTAGCGGTGTATTTATGAGAGAGTCAAGATACGAGCACTTGGCCCGGCTCCCGGAGCGAGTGTCCGATGCTGCACACCCCATAGATGGTGTTTTTCATGTTGTTTTTGTATTTTCAGCCTGATTAATACCCTTGTGGTGGCTGGAGCGTGGAGACCGCTTTATGTTTTGCCAGCAGGCTTTAAAGCCAACGTAATTTAGAGAGGGGCTGGCGGAGCGGGGAGGCACCCACATGCAGCAAAGCATTCCTCACCCGCCTCCTCACCACCTTCCCAGCCGGGACCGACCGGCCAGGGCGTCTGCTGGGACACGATGCTCGCCCTGTACAGCGCAGGCGACTTCACAGCTCTTCCAAGAAATGCCTTTTACTCATAATCCCGGCGGTGCTGGGGCTGAGCGGGCAGACGGCCCTTCCCTGCGGATCCGCTTGGAGGAGCGACGGAGCGGGGAGCAGAGGGGGCGAGGGGCACGCAGGGTGCCCTCCCTGCCCTCAACACCTACGGCTCTGCACAAGCGCCCGGTGGAAGCCCAACACCCGGGGTTTGCGGGGTGAGAGGGAGAAGAGCCCCCGGGACGCGCGCCCCAGCTCCGGGTGGCCCCAGAGGTGCTCCAGATGTGCACACGGGAACAGGGGCAGTCCTTCCCCAGACCTCGGCACAGGGCAAAATCAACCTCGTAGTTAGGAACACATGTTTAGGGAGTGACCAGATTAGCTTTTGCAACGGTGCTAATTACTCCGAGTTAATTAGCAATCAGTTACCTCTAGGCTATAAAAGCTCCCGGTGAATGCAAAAGCCCAGCTGGGAGCTCTGGGAGTGGTGCTTTGTGTGGGGTTTTTTCTTCTCCTCTTTGTCTTTCTCCCTGCTCGGCTGGGGCAGTGGGAAGGCGAGGAGGGACTGTAAGAACTTCATGTGATCGCAGCCAGGCAAGTGAGTGGCAGAGAGGGACGTTGCCATGGTGTTTTTAGGGATGCCGGCTGCAGGCAAGACAGAATATTGTTTCCTGGAGAGCACGGCCGGCTCCCAGAGGGGGAGTTAGAGGGAAGCAGCCCCTGGAGGAGAAATGGAGCTGTGAGTGATCTGTGCCGGCTCAGGTAGCTGCGGAGCAAAGGTTGTCTGCTCCCAGCTCAGCCTTTCACGTGAGATGCTCAGGAGCAGAAGGAGCTGCGTGTCCTGGAGTGAGACGTGACTGTGGTGAAACGGAGGGACTGGGGGGAGCGTGTTAGTGCTGCTGGCGCTCTGAAACGCGCCTGCGTCCGAGGCACGTGCACCTCCGGAGGTAACGGCCGTGATAGGGATGGGCATCTCCATACACAAACGCGTGTGTGTGTTCGTGCATCGTCCAAGGCGTTGACAGAAGCGGTGCCTGGCGCTCTCTGTGCCTTGCGCCAGCAAAGGACAACCTGCAGGCTGTTGAGGACGATTTCCTAGCAGGTAGCGAAGAAAGATGAGCGTGCTCGTGCTGTACCTAGCGCTGGGTGGCAGGAGCCCCTCGGGAGCTGGGCTGGAGGGGGCCGGGCGCTCCCCCCTCACAAGTTGGGGAGCTACAGCAAGATGTGTCCTTGTTTTGTGCAACTGCTGGCACCCTGACGCGGTGACTAACGCTGCTGGACCACGGCTGCCGGTGGCACATATGCGTGGAGAGCACATCACTTTTTCCAGTGGGCTCTGCCCAAATCCCTTCAGCCAAAGGAACTGGGACGCTTTCCAAAGCAACCAAACTCTCTGCCAGCGGAGCACCACGCCGTGCCGGAGGCCCGGTGATGCCTGGGACCAGCCCCAGGACACGGCCGGAGGAGACCCAGGGGAAATACGCTGTACCACAAAAGGAGCAGCCCCGAGTGTCCCGTGCACTGCCGCCGATGCTGGCGCTGCCTGGGTGAGAGGGCAGACGCACGGGGGCAACCTCAAACGCCGACTGGGCACCAGCGAGCCCCAAGGCCGCCGGCAGCGCGGTCCAGACGCTGCCCCTGGTGTTGCCTTTGTCGTCCTTGCTGTGATGTCTCTGGACGCGGGTGACAGGGAGCAAGTGTGAGTGGAAAAAGCTCGGGAGGAGATGGGGGAGCCGGGGTGGAAAGTCTCTCCCATGGCGGGGCACTGCTCCACACATGGACCGCATCTTCCTCCCAGGGCCGGGTGGGCTCCTGAAGTGGGGTCCGCTGCCGTGACCCTCTGCCCAGGGGTGTACGGGACCCCGTGTGACGGTCGGGGACAGCCAGCGCGTGAGCAGCAAGCCAGAGTTGCCCAGCAGGAAACGTCGGCTTGAAAAGCCCAAAGGCACTCTGCCTCCCAGCCGCTGCCCTGGGCCCGCGCCGAGGGGCTCCCTGTGCCAGCAGCTCCATGGGCGGCATCGCAACCACAGCTGCCTGCCAGCACCGTGCTCCGCGGGGCCACCGGTGCCGCGTGGATGGGGACAAGGACACTTCCAGGGGAGCCCTGAGCTACGTGGGCCGAAGATGCTCCTCCCAGACCTTGCAGGTTTCAGTTAACCCATGTTGGCACAGCAAAAGTGTGTTAGCTACATCTTCAAAATACACGGAGGAATGCGTAAAAGGCACATGGACACTTACACAAACCTACAGATACGTGCTCGTCTATACACACACACGTGTCTCTGTTAAAGACAGAGTCCTATCATCTTTCTCGCAGTGAAGACATCTGCCTTCGCTTGGCTGGATCATGACCGTGTTCCGCACCGCTCCTGCCCTGATTTTCGCAGCACGTCCTCTCCCAGCCCGGCCCTGGCTCTCGCGCGGCTCTGAGCGGTTTCCTCAGAATTTGCGAGCTCTCACACCTGGCAATCAGCCTCCGTGCCCTGAGCCCGGCTGCCCAGCACCGTTACGTGCCGAGGACACGCCACATCCCTGCCCACGCAGCTCCTCCTCCCTCTTCGCATAGTGGCATGGGACAAAACTCGGCTCCTGGTTTTCTAACTTCATGGCTCCAGCAGTGAGCTGAAGGGGGGTGTCAGTGGTTCATCCTGGTCCCCCGTGCCGGGACTGCGCCGACTGGTGTTGACCGCAGCATCCCCTTGGCCCCACCGAGCTCCAGGACCCTCAGCTGCTGCCCCCGTGCCTCTTCCCTGCTCCGCTGGGTTTTGTTGGCTTAATCCGAAGGGAGATCCGCTGCGGGACACGGGCAGGGCTGGGCCGGACCCCGCTGGAGTCTTCCCTCGGGCTTCAGCAGTCGCAGAACAGAGACAAAACTGTGCAGCCAAAACGCACCGTCCTGCCCCTTCCGTGGGGCTGCCGCGCTGTGTTACAGACCTGCAGTTATTCCTTAATTCCAAGCTGTAACTATGCAATCAAGCTCTCCAGCGCAATAATTCCAAAACCTTTCTTGATTCCTGTATTAAATAAAGTACATTTACAGAGTATATGAATTCCAGATTCAGCCCGGGACTCCAGGGACGCATATTCCTCGCCTGGAACTTGTATATCCGGCCCGAGGATGAAAACCCCTGAAGCCCTCAGCATAACAAGCATTTCTTGTATTTTTTCTGTCTCCGTCACATCGGGCATGTAGTGTGTGCTCGGGCTGATAAACAGCATCTGGTTAGAGTCAGGTAAGGACCTCTCCGGGGAGTAGGTTCGTGGTCAGCTGCCAACCTTTCTCTCCCTCCTTAATGCGCTTTTGCAGATGGATGAGGACTGCAGCCAGCCGAGGCTGTGGTTTCGGATAGCGCTGGGGAAGGGGGAGAAGGTTGGGCTCGGGCTCTGTCCTGCCGGCGCGGCTCTGCCAGGGCTCAACGCACGGCACCCGCACCTCCGAGCCCTTTGCCGGGGGCTTCAAGGGAGCTCCACTGGCCAACGGCTCCGCAGGGGCCCGGTGAGGCGGTGCAGACACCCCGCGGCGCGTCTCCCCTCCGCGGTCCAGCGGGACGATGCTGCCCATCCGCCCGGGGTGCGGCGGGAAGGACCACGGCCCTCGCTGCCGGCGCTTTCGAGGAACGGAGGAGCCGTGCGCGGGTCCACTCGATTCTCGCTGGAAACCTGGAAGTCCCGCTGGCCTGCGCGTGCCTCGCGGGATCCTCCGGAGCTTGCTGCCAGGTTCTGGAGGACTGTCCGAATTTGTATTTCTTACAAGCCCTTTTTTCTGCAGCAGGAGGAGGAGGAAATTCTTGTATAAAAATGGAAACGCACCCCTTCTGCCAAGCTATTAATTCTGCTTCCTATGGAAACCGAGAGGTCCCTGCCTTTACTCTGTGTTTCTGCACTGAACTTCCAAGTTTATTTTTATGCCCAGATTTGGCAAAGCATTTAAGGCTGAACACGGCGTTACGCGTGAGCTGAAGTCCATCGCTGCGTGAGGATGGATCTGAAACACCTTATAGCACACAGACACGTGCTCAGCGGACGCCCCCCGCGCTGGGCTTGTTCCTTACTACAGAGACTTTCTTTTTTTGTCCCTTGCCAAGTTATCATTTGCTTTAATTAATTTCGCGCAGCGAGCCCGCGAGCTGACTGGTGGTTTCAAGCCTCTAGAATAGCCGGGGAAACCAACTTAATTAGCTCAAGCGAGCCAAAGTTACTTAAGCGATTTGTAATAAGTTCCAGGCTCTCCCACACCAAAGGGGTTTCAGCCGAGGACAGAAACTTCCTGAGCCTGTTCCGCGGGATGGGGCTCCTGGTGCTGCAGCCGATGAACACTTGTGCCGGGACGCGGAGCTGGGGGGGGTTCAGCGGGTGCCGTCGCGGGTTTTGCATCCCCCGGTGACAAGGCTGCGTCTGTGGGTGCGGCGGGTGTTGCCCCCCCCCCCCTCCGCGGCCCCCGAGAGCGCTGTGCAAACACAGCAGTTCCTCATTTGTGCCTCCATTGCTTCCCCCGCGCCTCTGCCCCGGGCAGATCATGCCCATGGCTAGGGGACCCCTCGTGTCTCCCAGCCCCCGCCGAGGGCCACCCTCTGCAGTAGCGTCGGCTTTCGGCTGCGTGCCTTCGTGTTGCTGAAATCAGCGATCAAAACCCTGTTTTCTCCCTTTCTCTGCTTGCTGGGGATTTCGCATGGATGTGTAAATCCGTATGTCCTTCTTGCTTTGGCGGCCAGGCTGACGGCACGGCGGTCCCGGGGTCGCGGGATGCTCCCGTCCTCTTCCCCGCCTTGGAGGTAGGAGCTGCCACGTCGCCCCAGTGCCCGATCCCTTGAGCTTTGGGGCAACCGGGGCCGCTCCGGCTTAGCCCGGCCACTCCAGCGGGGACGTGCCAGCTATGCTGGAGCCCGGACAAGATGCGCTGCGTTCGCCCTGCAACGCGGCTGCGGCATCCGGCGCAGGTGAAACCGCTGTGAGACGAGATGCCGGTCGAGGGGATGAGCGGAATCCCATCCCCAGAGCTCTGTGCTGGGGGCTGCGGAGCTTCAAAATGCCTTCTGCCAGGGCAAGCAGGGAAGAGCTGGGATGTGTTTCCCCAACCTTGGTGGTGGGGCTGAGACCGCAGCAGCGTCGCCGAAGGCGGCAGCACGCGGCAGGTGCCCAGCGGGGGCTGATGGACATCGGAGCAGCGTTGGGGAGAGAGCGCCCATCCACGGGACTGGGATACCAGCACAAAGAGGATCCCAGGTGCTGGCGATGGGCTCCAGGTCCTGCTCTGGCTCCCCGCCGGGGAGGACAGCGAGCGTGGCGCCCCTGGCATGCGCTCCCCATAATTCACTCTCTGGCGAAGCATCTCCAGCTGTTTGTCTGCCTTGGGAGAAACAACAGCCTGGCTCTGCCATCACGACAAAGCTGTCCTGACCCCCAGGGCCAGCCCCCCTTGGGAAACGGGGGTGCTTCCCACCAGGCTGCTTTTTGGAGCTGCCCCCGCTCATGCCAACTGCTGTTTCTTTGGGAAGAGGAGGGACGTGGGCCGAGGCAATCTCCTGGCCATGCCCAGCTTCATCTGCACCCCCCTGCAGAGGGCTCCTGCGGGTAACTGCAGTCCTGTGGCTGCACCGTGTCTTCACCCCTTCCTAAACGCCGGCTTTAGGGACATATTTGGCCTCTCTGCAGAAACCGCCAATAGCGTGTCCAACTGCAACGGCGTGTTTGTCTCCCTGGCGCCTCTCGGGAAGGATGGAGCGGGGCCAGGTGGATGCCAGCGCTGCTCCCTGGAGCGCTGCGTGGCCCAGGGATGCCGGTGCGACCCGGCGGGAGCCAGGGTGACCCTGCCTGGTCCTCGCTGGGGCCAGCTGGGAGCTGCTGCTCTTTACTGTTCCGATTGCAGCGAACCCACAGAAGCAGCGGCTGGGCTTTGCGTGCTGAAGCCTTTCTACAGCCCCTGCGCGGCACTGCAACCGCCGTGTGCGGGACGGCCCTGCAGCCCCCCGTGCCATCCCTGGTGAGCGCCCGGTGCCCGGCTCTGCGCCGTTCCCTGCCCACACGCCCAAAGGCTCCCGCAAGAGGCGTCGCTTTGCAGGGAAGGCTGGTAAATTAAACCTACGCAAAAGTCAACTTAATTATTGGGGAATAAAGATCCCATTATTCTCTCTGCCCTGAAGCAAGGAAAAGAAATTTCTCTCGTTTCCTTCCTAAATTCGAAGGGGAGTGGGGGAGATTCCTAGGGAAGGTGCGCCTGGCACCGCAGCAAGGGCAGGAGGAGCCAGCGATGCAGGAGCCGGAGGGGACCGCGGGCGGGCTGGTGGCACGGACCCCGGCTCCAGCCCCCCGGCACCGTGATGTGAGTCGTCTGCACACCCTGGGAGGAGGAGGAAGGTGCTGCCAGGACAAACTCCTGTGGCTCCGGGCGTTTCTGTGATTAAGCCCCACCTGCACAGACAGCTCGAGCATCTATCTTGGTGCGCTGGCGCCTGGCTGATAACTCGCGTTACGTTTGCACCAGGCTGGAGCTTGTGCAGGGAGAGGTCGTGCTTTGAGTCCCAAAGATGCAGCCAGGTGCAACGGGGGCAGCGCTTGCCCCCACCAGCCGGGCAGCTCCAGACCGCCCGTACCCCGTCTTTGTGACGATACTGTTAATTAAGCGGTGCTTTTCCCACAGAAGTGAAAGCTCCCGGTCGAAACAAGCCCAGCCTGTGCCCCTCGATGGCTGCTGGTGCCACCGAGCCCTGGGACAGGCACACACCTGGGGTGAAAATAACCATCCACCAGGCAAAAACGGTGCTTTGGGGGGAAAAAAAAACAGCTGAAACCGCATTTCTCTGGCAGCACAACCGTTGGGTCTTAAACGAGAAATTTTAAATTTACTCTGCGAGCCAAAAAAAGTTGTAATTTGAATATACAGCATGGCACATTCCTCAGAAATTGATCATAAAGCTCTGTTAAAACACAGGCAGGGCCTGAGTAAAATAAATATTTTTGCTTCCAGAGAAGTGAAAGGTCTGGCCAGCAACTCAATTTATAATATTTTTAGCAGGTGATTCATCGAAGAGGGAAAAAAATACCCAGGGCAGCTGAATCCAGCAATGGCTCTTTGTCTCCGCGGGGCTGTCGCATCCAGGCGTGCTGGGGGCTGGCTGCGCGGATCTCCCTGCCCGCGGCGGCTCCCCGCTGCCGGGGCCCCTTTCCTGGGGTCTCCCTGAGCCCCCCAGAACCTGCTGCCTTCAGCAAAGCCAGAGGACACACGGCTGCAGCTCCTGCGGAGAGCCAGGCGCTTCTGGGCACTTTGGGGACAGGGTCGTCACCCTTGGCAAGCATCGGGGCTGCCGTCGGTCCTGCCGGGGCCGGGGGAGGCATTGCCGCGGCTGGGCCGTGGGTCCCCTGTCCCTGCCGGAGCTGGGGACGGGGCGGCAGGGACAGAGGGTCCCTTTCGAGGCGTTGTTTGCCCGGAGCAGCCTCGGGAGCTGTGGGTTTGGACGGGGTTTCTTGACCGGGTTCCACTCACCGCGTTGCTGCGGTCTGGGGATGGAAAACAAACCCTGTGGCCTTTCCTATCTCCGGCCCCGGCAGAGAGTGTTTTTCTTTTCCTCCCCGCAGGTGCTGCCTCTCCCCCCTTGCTGCACATCCCCAGCCGGGGGGGTCTCCGCTGAGCACCTCCTCCTTTGTGCGGGGAAGGTGAGCGCGGGCGTAGGGACTGGGGGAAAATAGAGGCAAAAAGGAGTTTCTCCACAGCCCTGCTGCTGCGTTCTTCATTTGATGCTCGTGCAGGTCAGGCGATGAAGCCTACGGGAGCCCTGCAGGACTGGTTGCTGGGGTAGGGAGGCCACCAGCTCTGCAGCACAGGAGCGAGGTGTGGGCACAGCTACGGCCCCCTGTCCCCAGCGGGGGGGTGACAGACGATGCTGCGGCTGCCCCCGGAGCCCTCCCCGCTCCGCTCCCCGCTGCTCGGGTGAGAACCGGGCGGCGCAGCCGTGCAGAGGCACAGCGTGTTGGACCGCGGCCCCTCGGGGCACCCGAAGGGCATTTCTGGAGCTGGTGGTCACCGAGCGGTGGCCGACGCCTTCGGACTTCTCTGGTGCTTGTGGCCAAATGAAAAGAGTGGTCTCTAAACTGGCTGCTTGTGATGCACGAGACACCTGCTCCCAGCTATAAAAATGGATTAGCTGCATTGCATCTGGAGCCCATCCAGGCAGCAGCGCCTGCTCCAGCAGCATCCCATTTGGCACGCAGAGACCCCCGCCTGAAAGCACCATGGAGGGGAGCGAGGGGACAAGGCGCAGAGTTAAAAGGAGGGTCTGGAAGCTGTGATCCTCTCGAGGTGGAGAATCAGAGGGCTTTGAGCGGCCCCAGATGCAGCGCCGTCACCCAGGGCTGGATCCTGCCTCCCCGCCCGCCCCTCGCCGTCCTTTCCATTGTTCTTTGTACTCCAGCCCGGTCCCAGCGTGCTCCCAGCTGGCCGGGTTTTCAGCCTGGATACAAACTCCAGAGCAGCAGATACTAACTCATTGTATTCTGCGTGTTGGAAGGACTCCACGGTCCAACGCAAATTGAGTGGTGATATATTCAATGGGAAGGACGCCCTCCTCCTCGGTAGCGCCCGGGATGCTGGAGGTGCTGCCTCCAGCCCTGCCCTGGGACCCGCATCCAAACCCATCCCGGGGAGATGCGCTGGGACCTGCTCCCGCGGTGTGATCCCGACGTCCCTGCGAGCCCGGCGGGGTGAGGAGGGTCCCGCGGGCGCTCGGGGGCTCCGTGCTGCAGCGGGCAGCTGGGCACAGCCTCGGCGGCAGCCGCCTCCTGCCCTCGCTGGAGCGGAGGCGCAATGAGCGGCTCGGTTCTCCGCAGCGGGGTTCAAAATATCCCAAACCAAGAGTTACCTGCATTTCCTTCATTCACCCGGAAAATCTCATTCCCCTGCTAGACATCTGCCATAATGCAGTCCTGCCAGCATCGTGGAGTTTTATTACGCTCTGAATACCAATTATTTCAGGTACTCATGCAGCAATCTCTGCCCCAAATGATGCAATAGGGGAACTGGAGCTAAGCTGAGACTGTGTTTGGGCAATTCCTGTAAATCTGGTTTTATTATAAGCTTTCTGGTCAGTGTGCCACTCGGTCCTTGCTGCCCTGGTTTTGCCTGACACGGTCTGCCATCCGTCCAGCTCATGCGAGGCCAAATGCTTGGGATCAGCGCTTGGAAAACAACTGGGGAAGTCAGGGCTGCAACTGGAGGCTCAGGTTTCTGACTGATTTTCAAGGCTTGGGGAAGCTCCCAGGGTTGCAACACCATCCTGCAACCCACCGTACCAAAGGTGGGACGCCGAAACGTCCTGGGTTTGGAGCAGCCTGCTGAATTGCTGGGAGAAAACTGGGTTGATGAGCTGCCGAAAACCAGATTCCTCTGAAAAGCGGACGCGGGAGGGACCCCTGCCCCGTGGCAGGCTTTTCCCCGGGGCTCTCGCCTGGAGCAGAACACAAGCCGTGTCCCTGGAAAGGGCAGGCAAACAAAGTGGACAGGAAATTAATGTGGCAGAGGGCTGAGCTCGCTGACCGAGATGTGGCCGGGCTGATGCAACGAGGGTCAATTAAGCTGCCACCGCGCAGCCTCGCAGGGCGAATTAAGTGCCAATTTTCTGCACTGCTGAAGAGGTAAAGAATTAAAATGATAACTAACAGGAAGTTTCAAGCTGAAAAGAAAGAGCAAGTTGGGAGCTGGGAGTTTGAGGCTGGACTGGGGCCAGCGATGAGACAGCGGGGCGAGCACCACTGCCCTCTGCCGAAGGGAGCTGCGGGGAGCTCCCGCAGCCGGGTGTGCTCTCCTGCCCCAAAAATGGGGGGACGGCGGGGTCTGCAGGGCTGGCACGGGCAGGGGGCTGGCATGGCGGGGGGGACGGTGCGGCCGAGGGGCTGGCAGCTCACAGAGCCAAGCCTGGCTGAGCCTGGGTACACTACGGCCGTCCAAGCAAGATGAAGGAGTGGATCGTCCGCTCCTTGACCGAGGCACCCGCACCCTGCCCTTCCGGCTGGAGGGAGCCATGGGTGGCCGGGACGGGCGTGGGCATCCCAGGGCACACAGACAGGGAGGTCCCCAGAGAAGGCAGAGGTGGTGGGGGCTCCTGGTCACCCCCGCCCTGCCTGCCCCGGCGTGTCCCTCTCCGTGTCCTTCCCAATCACTGTCCCCCTGCTTTTTGCGGGAGGTGGGACTGCAGGGAGCTGGGTTTATTCCCTCCGCACGGCTCCTGCAGGTCCCGGGGCGTTTGGGAAGGTAATTCTGGCCAGGGCACAGGGCAGGGAGCAGAGTCCAGCCCGGGGCTTCGGAAGCAGACAGCAGGATCTGTTTGCGGAGGGAAGTTCCTTGTCTGAGCAGAGTTTTCTCCTCCCTTTGGGAAGCAGCAGCCCTGCCCCACGCTTTCCCGAGGATGAAATGGCTGCGGCACAGCCCGTGGCTCTTTCCCGTGGCTCATTCCCGCTCCTTGCGCTCCCTCTGCAGGAGCGGGACGCCGGCCTGCGGGGCCGCATCCAGCCCCCGGCTCCGCAGCCAACCTCGGGCTGGCACCTCTCGCAGGGACCCTTCGGGGTGAGGCCGGGGGTCTCTTGAATTGAGAAGCTTGAGCTCGCTCGTGTGCGTGTGGTGGGCTGAGACCTGCCCGCTGTCATGGGGGGGGACCGGGCTGCGGTTTGGGCTGCGATGCCCTCGGGGCTGTGGGATGTGGGGTGGCGGGGCAGGGGCTGGAGGAGAGGAGAGGCTGCGGGATGCGGGATGCAGGGATGCTCGCCAGGGCATCGGCCTCTGCCCTGGCTGTGAAAACCCTTTGCTGGGGTGCAGCCCCTGCCAACTTCGAGACCTCAAAGGAAAACAACTCTTCTGCTCCAAAACGTGTCCCTGCTATTCAGCTAAAGCTCCTGGCTGTGCCACCACTGCCCCACACCTGGGACCCTGTGCGCTGGGCCATGCCACCTCCCCTTCAGCCGCTCTGGGGGAGCTCAGTGGCTCCGTCTGTCCCTGTCCTTGTGTCCTGCCCTCGCAAAGGGCAGTTGGGGGAAAGCAGCCCTCCTGGGATCAATCCGCAGGCACATCCACCGCTCCCAGCCCTCCTTCCCCAGCGCTGCGGGAGCTCGGGATCAGCTCCCATTCCCCTCTCCCCGCAGCCCCGGGCCGCAGCTCCTGCTCCCTCTGTAAGCGGAGAGGTTCCTCCCCGCCAGAGGCCAAGCTGCCAAATTCCAGCCAAGAGTGCATTTTTACGGCATGACACCAGTGGGGCCCCGGCAGGAGACGGCACGAGATTCAGGCGCTCGCCCCAGAGGCACCGGTACCGGCACGGCAGCGGCATGCGTGGACGGCTCACCCAGCACCGTCTCCCCGCCGGTTTCCTCTCTCTGCCTGGGGAAGTGCTTGCCAAATATTACAAAACATCCTCCTTCCTCCCCCCCAGGCTGCAGGGTGCTCTCAGACACCCCGCCGCTGCCTGGCCCTCCCCACGCCGTCCATCCCCTTCCTTCCTCCCCGCTCCTTTTCCAGGCAGCTGCTCACGCAGGCGGCTTTCGGAGGAGCCCTGGGACAGGTAGCAGAGAGTGACGGAGCCCGGGACAAGTCTGCGGCTGGAAAGGTAGGAAGGAGAAGGGAGCTGAGGGCTGGGAGGCTCCCCGAGCTGCTTTTGCATCAGGCTGGAGGGAGGAGAAGAGCAGGGAGCAAGGGCTCCTTGGCCACTCCGGGGTGCGGAGGAGCCTCTGGCTCTCACCGGCCCCCCAGTGATGGCAGACCGTGGAAGACACCTTTGAATAGCACAACCTCCTCCCCGCTTTGCCCTGCCAGAGAGCTGGGTCTGGTGGAGCCTTCCCAGGGCGGCGCAGGGCACCGGCACCTGCGGCCGGGGCTGTGAGGGCACGCCGGGCTCCGCGCCAGAGCCTGCGCGCCGGGCTGCGACGCGCTCTGCCTCCAGCCGCCTGTTGTGGCTCTGTTTGCGTTGCCAAGGAGGAGCTGCCAGAGCACCATCCGACACGGGGTGCTGGCACACGGCCCCCATCTGCCCGCCCAGCCGGGCCGGGGGCTGCCCTCCCTCCGCACCCCCGTGGGAAACTGGAAGGGGAGAAGCCGGCAGCGCCCTGAGTGAGCCGCAGGTGGGGATGGACTTGGGAATGGCATCGTCCCTCCGGGGTGGTTTGCCGTGGCTCTGCCAGCACTGGTGGGCACAGGTCGGGGCGCCAGGGAGCCCCCCGCAGAGTCGAGGTGCTCCGGGCATCCCCTGGCCACCCTACAGCCCAGCGGTGCCCACTCCGGCTGGGTTTGGAGCCGGTGGCATTTAGACAGGAGGCTCCAAGGAGGCATTTAAACACCATCCATGTGACAGACCCAGCTCTTAGTCACAGTCCCCGGAAACAACAGGGAACCTCTGCCCCGGGCAGCCGCGAGGGCTTGGCGTGCCTCTTTCCCAGGCACATGGAAATTTCCATGGAATTAGTGTGCGGGTAATTATTACCATCTGCCTCCTTGCAGCCAGCAGTCGCCATGCCGGCCGGCTACGGCGCTCTTGGGGTGCCGGACGGGCCGGGGGTGCAGGAGCCCCACCTGAGCTCAGCTCTGCCAGCGGAGCAGCGGGGTGGCCCCGGAGCCCCGGCTGCTGCCCTTCCCGTAAGTAGGAGCTCACAGCTGGGGCACATCTGGCTGCTCTGCAGCCCTGCCCGGTCCCCGCCTGCCTCTCTCCGCAGCATTCCTGCCGTGTGTCTGTCCCACAGCCTCCCTGGGCACTGCCAGCCCCATCCCTCAGGGGAACAGCTTTCCGGGCAGAGCTTCGTGCCGTTGGCTGCGTGTGACTACTGAAGTTCTCGTGACGCTTTGCACAGCTGGGGAGCGAAGCCGTCTCACGCGGCTGCGCTTGCCTCCGGACCGTCGGAGCGTGGCCGTGCCGCGGTGGGGGGGCTGGATGGGGCTCCTGGGGGTCCGGGACCAGCCCCGTTACTGCTCTGAGGCTGAGGTTGTGGCTTGCGTCCGGCGACACTGACCCTCACTCTTGTCCAAAGGGGCTGGGAAAGCTTAATTAGCTGTTTGCCAACGGTTGTCAGGCTGAGGGAGCTCTGGGAAGGTGGTGTGGGACGGCACTCTGCGCTTCCTGGTGATTGGAAACCAGTTTTCTCTCCTAGGGTGCTTTGTAATCCTCGTTTAATTTTGGTGCCTTCCCCCTCCCGCTTTTCCCTTGGGGCGTGTGGCCGGAAAGCCGGCAGTTTCCCAGAGGTCTGTACGTGTTTGTCGCTCGCACAGGCCATGCCCTTGCCAAGGAGCGCCGGGGCCACAGATGCAGCCGACACGGAGCGGCAGCGCTGGCACGTTACCCGCAGCTCAGCGTCCGACGCAGCGTCCCAGCCTTTCTGGAGCCCGTCCGCTGCCGTGTGCGCGTCGCTGCAGCCTCGGCTCCCTCGCCCGGTGCCAGGGCAACTGGTGAGGAGAGGGCGTTGTGTTACCTCCAGGTCCCTCCCTTCCATTCAGATCCCTGCTCCCATAGCACGGATTTCTTAGGAAATACGGAATTCCTGCCGCATGGCTTGGTGAGGCCTCATGAAGGCGCGTTTCCGAGATAAATGGCCGAAGGCTGGAGGCAGCATCCCGGCCTCGCAGCGGGTGCAGGTGCCAGGCAGCCCCCCAGCCTTCCTTGGGAAGTCTGAGTTGAAGCGCATCCCTAAACGGCAGCGCCTCAGCGTCCGCAGGCACACCGGGACGTTTGCCGAGGCGGGGAAGGGCAGCGTTTCTAAATGCGCCACTTGAAATGGCTGCAGGAAATTCTTCTGCAGCCAAAGGCAGGGAAAGGAAAGGGCCGGGCCCTCGGGAAGGCTGCCCGTGCCACCCCCCGGCCCTCGGCCGTGCCACCCCACACACGGGTGCTGCGCAGGGACCGCGGTGCCACACAGCCTGGCACGGAGGTGGCTCCCGTCCCGTTCGACGGGCAGGGCTGCATGGCAGCGGCACTTGTCCTCTGCGGCGCGGCGGAGGGGGTGGGCAGCGATGGAAGACGCAGCACATCCCGCCTGTGGTGTTTGGTCTTTTAACCATCGGAGCAGCCAAAAGACTGCTCTGAGCTCTGCGTCGCGGGCCTGGGAATGCAAAAAACCATCTCCTCGCCTCCTTCACCTACTTGCCACAAGCCGCATCGGGGCCCTGGGCTTGTGCTCCAGCCCGAGAGCCCCGTCCCGGCACGGCCGGCTCCCCCCAGCAGCATCGGCAGGGGATGGAGAGGGGCCGGAGCGGGATCCCTGCTCCCCTGCGGAGCTGCCCGGCTGCGGGGGGAGCTTTTGGAGCAGCCTCTTCCCGGGCCCCGCTCAGAGCCGTTTGCTGCTGGGTTTTCCTTCTCCCATGGTCAGCGGCAGGGCGCTGTGGGCATCCCAGGGCAGGCGTCGCCAGCACCTCCGCAGGGCTCGGCTGCTGCCTGCCTGCCTGCCGCGGGCAGGAGGGCAGTCAAGGCGGTCAGGACGTTTTATTCTCATCCAAGGAAGATTTCTGATTGGGGTTTTTTTGTGGTTTATTTGTTGTTGCTGTTGTTTTTAAAGAGCGGTGAAAGCTTTCAAGGGTATCAACACTTTTCTTGCCAAAAAATAATGCAACCCAAGCCAGAACACGCTCAGTGACAAAAAAAAAAAAAAAAAAGATTCATATTTGAGCTTTCATTTTCTCAGAAGTAAAAAGCCCCAGACAGTGTCAGAAATGGGTATGTTCTCTCAGGCGCTTTAATTGAAATAACTCCAACCAGGACGTTTGCGAAGCAGGGTCACCTCTGTGCTTTTAAACTGCTGTGTTAAATCCTCCCCCGCGAAGGGGTCTGGCCGCGCGGGACGCTGGGGTTTGCTGTTTGGTTTTACCGTCACGGGACGGTTTGAGGGGAGGCTGGTTTAAGGCGGGGGGCAGCATCGGCGCTTTATCGGCGCTTCTTGCCTGAGGTTCAGCGCTCCAGGTCAGGGGCTCAGACTCCGCTTTGCCCTCACACACGCAGCATGGGGGACTGCGCTGGTGGCTGGAGACCTCAGCCCTCAGGTCACGGCTGATTTTTGTCAGCCCGGAGCGTGGCCCAGGGCAGCAGAAGCCACCAAGAGCCAAGGACAGGTCACAAAAGTGGTGTGCAGGTTGTGACCACAAAACAAGTAAAACAGTGCGTCTGTCGCATTCAGCTTTGCATAGTCAAGGTACAGTCAATAAAGTAGGAGACAGCTATCACTAAGCGCGTGTGCGGCTGCTATTTTAACCTCAAAGGCAGCCAGATTGACATTTATCATGGCTAATGTAAAGCGAAGAGGATAGTGCTGAGGTTTGGTGGATCCCTGCCCAGCAGTGCGCTCCGAGAGGAGCAAGCCAGGAGTTCCTGGAGCAAACGAGACCCACTGCCCTGCTGTGAGGGGTCCCAGTCCCGCACTGGGGTCCCGGTCCTGTACTGGCATCTCTGCCCCGTACTGGCATCCCTGCCCTGCTGTAGAGGTCCCTGCTCCTTACTGGGGTCCCTTGTCTGGCACTGGGGTCCTGGCCCGGCTGTGAGAGATCCCAGTCCCACACTGGGGTCTCTGCCCGGCACTGGGGTCCTTGCCCTGTACTGGGGTCCCTGTCCCACACTGGGTTCCCTGACCTGCACTGGGGTCCCAGTCCCGTACAGGGGTCCTTGCCCTGCTGTAGGGGTCCCTGGCCCGCACTGGGGTCCCTGTTTGCACTGGGGTCCCTGCCCTGCTGTGAGGATCCCCGGTCCTGCACTGGGGTCCCTGTTTGGCACTGGGGTCCCTGCCCCACACTGGGGTCCCTGCCCTGCTGTGAGGGGTCCCAGTCCCGTACTGGGGTCCCTGTTTGCACTGGGGTCCCAGACCCACACTGGGGTCCCTGCCTGGCCCTGGGGTCCATGCCCTGCTGTGAGGGGTCCATGCCCTGCTGTGAGGGGTCCCTGCCTGGCACTGGGGTCCCAGTCCCGGTCCCAGCGCCGTCGCAGCCCTGCAGGGGGGTGTCCCCCCGCGGCGGGGCGGTGATCGGCCGCACCGGGCTCTCATCATCCCCGGCCCGGCCCGGCGGGGGGAGCAGCTGCCCGGGGCCGTGCGGGGCCGTGCCGGGCCGCCCACGCTCCCCCCCGCGGAGGCGGGGACGCGGCGGAGCGCGGCGGCAGCGCGGCCCGGCCCGGCCCGGCCCGGCCCGGCCATGGGGGCGGCCCAGAGCCAGAGGCCGCGGGAGGCCGGGTCCCCCCAGCGCCGGTGAGTGCGGGAGGGGGGGTCCGGGGCGGGGGGTCAGGGGCCGGGTCCGCCCCGCTGCCCCCAGCGCCGGTGAGCGCCCAACGCGCGGGGCCGGTCCGGGGCTCACGGCGGGGGAGGAGGGAAAAATGAGCGTTAAGTGCGTACACTGGGGGAAAAGTTCCTCTTCTCTCCCTCTCCTCCTTCTCCCTCTCCTCCTCTCTCCTCTGCCTCTCCTTCTCTCTCCTTTTTGTCTTCTTCCTCTGCTTTTTCCTCTGCTTTTTCCTCTCCTTCTCCCTCTCCTTCTCCTCCTTCCTCTCCTCCTCTCCGTCCTCCTCTCCCTCATCTTCTCCCTTTCCCTCTTCTCCTTCTCCCCCTTCTACCTCTCCTTCTCTCTCTCCCTCTTCTCTCTCCTTTTTGTCTTCTTCCTCTGCTTCTTTCTCTCCTTCCTCTCCTCCTCTCCCTCCTCTTCTCCCTTTCCCTCTTCTTCTCCCTCTCCTCCTTCTCCCTCTCCTTCTCGCTCTCCCTCTTCTCTCTCCTTTTTGTCTTCTTCCTCTCCTTTTTCCTCTCCTTCTCCCTCTCCTCCTCCTCTCCCTCTTCTTCTCCCTTTCCGTCTTCTCCTTCTCCCTCTCCCACTCCCTCTCCTCCTCCTCCTTCCCCTCCTCCTTTCCCTCTTCTCCCTCTCCTCCTCCTTCTCCCTCTCCTCCTCCTTCTCCCTCTCCTCCTCCTTCTCCCTCTTCCTTTCCTTCTCCTCTCCCTCTTTTTCTCCTTTTCCTGCTCTCCCTTCTCCCCCCACTCCCTCTCCTTTTCCCTCCTGTCCCTCCTCTCCTGCCACCCTCAGCTGCACAGCCACTGCCCAGACACCCCATCCCCGTTCCCAGCAGACTGGATTCCCCAGGCCGTGGCTCAGACCCCGCTGTGATTAGCCGTGGTGGGAAGCTGGGGCAGCCCTGTCACCCCTGGGTGTCACAGCTGGAGCTGGGTGCCAGGAGCCAGCAGCGCAATTCCCAGCAATGCCGTTAGAAAACCAGGTGCGGAGGTGGGAGGTGGCTGCAGGTTTGGTGGTAGCGGGAGTTGGGGCTGGGGAGCTGCTTCTCACCATAAACCGAAGGCAAAGCGTGCTAGCTGGGATCACAAGGAAATCTGGACGTGCCTTATCTGCAAATCAACCAAAACACGTTCTGGAACACAGAAATATTTTCTTTAAGTGAGCCACCCTGCCATGCAGAGATAGCTGTGCTTGCGAGCTTTGCTGCTGCTTTTCCAAACCAAGCCACGCTGCCGGGGCTGGGCTGGGCTGTGGGAACGCTGGACCATCGGTGCCCGGCCGAGGGCTGTCTTTGTCCTGGAGCTTTGCCAGGCTTTACCGAGCCGGTCACCTGGAGCCAGGCTGCTGCTCTTCGAAACGTTTACAAACATGCCTCTGTTTGCAAACGCTGGGTTCCGAGAGGAAGAACAAGTGCTTTCTCCCCCTTGTAAGTGCTCAGCTTTCCCAGCAGTGGTCTCCAAAATGGAATTAGAGGTGTTCCCAGGCAGAAAAACCATCCCGTTGTGCACTGTGTGCGTTGGAGCCGCTCCTTTCTGCCCGTCGGCCTCGGCTGCCTCTCCTTCCCACCTGTTTACTCCACCTTGAGCAAACTTTGTTTTGCTCCCCCCCTGCCCTTTATCATTTCCCTGGCCCCGTCCCTGCGCCAGCTCCTGTCCTCGCTCCTCAGCTGCCCCCCAGCCCTGCCGGCACCCCACGGTGTGGGGCTGAGGTGCTGCCTGCATTTCTCAATATCGCCAAGTCCTAACTCAAATGAGGGAGCCAAGGCCTGACAAACACCTGATAAGAGCATTCCTGCCATGTAGCACTGATATATTTAGCAAACGGGGCGGAGGAGTTGATAGGGGAGTAAAGAAGCAGCAAGATGAAGGCAGATGCTTGTGCTCACAAAGCATCAGTGTGAGAATCAGGCTGGAACTTGCATATCTTGAGCCTGTTTCTATCAAATTGCTTTGCATGAGCTCACATCCACGCGAGTAGCATCAGGGAGATTAAGCCATGGTTGTTGTTTTTGAAATGCAGGAATAGCAGTGCATTCGTTTTTGCATCCGTCCTTTTTAATGCAGTCACAAATGTTTGTATTTATTAATTTGATGGTGGTATGGTGGGGAAGGACAGCTGGAGCCCAGGGGCTGGTTGGTGGTGTCTGGGGCTTGCGTGTGACAGTTGTGTCCTTTACTTCTATTTTTATAGAGCTATTTTGATGGAATGCGTAGCGATGGGAACTGTCACATCCAGGGGCTGTGAGGGGTGCCGGGGGAGCTGAGCTGCTCAGCAGCACTGTCCCACGCTGGGCATCGCTCTGGTGCTCGGGGGCACTGCCACAGGCTGTGACGCCCAGGTTCCCGCTGCGCCCTGGCAAGCAGCTGGCAGCGGCGGAGCCCGAGACGTGAGGAAATTGTGTTTTGTCCGCCTTGAATTTCAGGGCATTTGGTATTGTGCTTCTTGGTCCCGTGATGTGTGTCTAGACTGCGGCTCCGCCAAGGTCGGGAGAAGCAAAAGCAAAGTGGGAGCTTTGCTGTAGTGGATTTGCCCTTCGGTGCTCCTGCCTCGTCCCTTGGCAGGGGCGTCCTCGCGATGGTGGGAAAGTGCCCCAAAGCGCCGGTGGGGCTGGGTCGGGCCGGCTGTCCCTTTCCACCCCGCCGCCACAGCAAGTGCAGGGTGTTGCGTGGCTGCGGTCGCTGCGGAGCCCCGCGCGTGGGCCGTCCGCGGGTGCTGCGGGAGGAGGTTGGGGGTGAGGGGCTGCGGGGCAGCAGAGGGTCGGGCAGCGCGGAAGGAGCTCGGGGTCTGCGCCGTGCCCCTGCCTGGGCCGGCTGAGGTGATGCCGGAGGATCCTCCACGCCGCTCCCAGGGCATCGGCTCAGCCCCGGGGCTCCGCTCGGCCCCAGGCCGTGCTGCGTCGCACGGGGGTCGCCCCCGCAGGTCGCCCACCCAGGTCCCGGGTCCGCCCCCGGGGACAGCCTGAGGAGCGCCCCTCGCTCCCGGGTCCTGCGGGGCAACGCCCGGCCGAGGGCAGCCGCGGAGCCCCGGCGCTCCGCCTCCCCGCGGGCCGGAGATGCTCTGCAGCCCTTGAATTCCCGTCCTGGAGGGCCCTCTAGCGAGAGCGCCAGCCCCGGCCCCCCCCGCCCCGCCCCGCCGAGCTCCCGGCCGATGCTCCGGGATGCTCCCGCCCCTGGGGGATGGTCCAGGATGCTCCGGGATGCTGCTTGCACCCAGGGGATTCTTCGGGATGCTCCACGACGCTCCCATACCTGGGGGATACTCCAGGATGCTCCCGCACCTGTGAGATGCCTCGGGATGCTCTGGGATGCTCCTGCACCTGGGGGATACTCCAGGATGCTGCCGTGCTTGGGGGATGCTCCGGGATGCTCCCACGCCCAGGGGATGCTCCGAGACACTCTGGGATGCTGCTGTGCCTGGGGGATGCTCTGGGGTGTTCCCACACCTGGGGGATACTCCGGGATGTCCCGGGATACTCTCGTGCCTGGGGGATGCTCCGGAATGCTGCCGTGCCTCGGGCTCACTGCCACCTGGCAGGGATGGACCCCGAGGCCCTCGGCCGGGGCTGCAGCTCTTCCCACGGCCTGGTTTTCTGCTTGCCCATTGCTTGCCCTTCCCTAGGGCCCGGTTCCCTTTCTAGGCTGGGCTATCGGGGAAGGGAGAGGTTGAGCCTCCCCTCGGGTGTGCTCTGCGGCCTGAGCAGGTGAGTCGCAGGTGGGAGTTACCAGAATTAATCTTTTCCCTGTCACAGCAAAGGTCAGGAAGCACATTATGAAACCATCTCTCTCCCAGCGTTTGCTGCACGTGGCCACTGGCGTGCGTAAACCTTCACGTGAATCCCCTTCTCTTAATTCCCAAAGTTTGCTTTTTTCACAATGCAACAGCAGAAAATAGTTTACCTTTTTACTGACGCCTAGGCCCACTTTAAACTGAGGAAAATGTGATAAATCGAACAGGGTGGCATAAAAGACAGCGACAGAAAAATGTTCTCATGAAACACTTTGCACCTGCTTTTCTGGAGGAGATAAACGTTGTGTGGATAAAGTGCTTATCACGGGCTCTTAAGGAGACTTATGTAGCAGTGAAATATGGATTCATGTTGTATCGGTGTGCTGATCTCCCCGGGCTGTCCCCACGGTCCCCTGCGGAAAGGCGGGGGCACGGCTGGGGGTGCCGTCCTCGCGCCCCGTCCCAGGGCTGGCTGCGGGGGGTGGACCCTGGTCCCCGCGGGGAGGGGAGGAGCGGCCGGAGCGGAGGGGGAAAATGAAAACCCACAAAATATCCGTTTCTGAGCTAGAAATGGAAGCGCTGGCTCGCTGCGCCGTGCCCAGAAAAGCTCGGCAGCCAGAAATAGATGTTCTGCTGCCTAATGAAAGGGCCAGGAATGGAAACTCCAGGTGCGCGCCTTCCTCTGACCTGTGGCGCTGCAGCTTCCAGCACGACAGCCGTGGCGGTGTGATACCTGTTCCGCAGCCTGTGTTTCCCACACCATTCCCGGGCACTGAGGTGTGGCAACAGCGGGAAGAGCTGGGACGATGGCTTTCCGGGAGGCGAGGCCGGGCAGAGGCACCGCTGCCAACCAGGCGGGGGGAAGTTCATCCCGGCATAAAACAAGGGAAAGTCTGTCTGGATGCAGAGCTGTTATCCCGGGATGCAGCTGGCTTCCTGCGAGGATCAGCATCAGAAGCGTGAGCGAGGTTTTGCATCTTTTTGCAGCCTCTGTGACGCCAGGGCTCTTCCAGCCTCAAAACCTCCATCTCCACCCGATTCCCTGACACGCAGCGCTGCTGCTCACCCCCTGCCCTGGAAAACCAAAGCAGCCTGCGAGCTGTGGGGGGTTTCTAGGTCATTCCGTGCTGCCTCTGCCAGAGACCTGCGCTGTGCTGCCTGCTCCCGGCTCTCTTCCCGGAGCAACCGGGACAGCCCTTGGCCAGAGCCACCCGGAGCGGTGATCCGCAGGGGAAGGGCTGCGAGAGCCCGCGCCATCCTTTCTGGGGGTACCTGCCGCCAGCGCGCTCACAGAGCTGATGGGGCGTGTTACTTACACGGTGTTTGTCTGGAAAGAGGCAAAGCCAGGAAAAGTAGTTCCTAAGCAAGGCTGGGTGCCCGTGGTTAGAGCCTCCTGGGGCTGGGGACCACCGTGCTGCCACATCAGCCTCTGCTCCTGCATCCTTTTATGGACCCCAACCGGGAGAGGCTGGGTGCCTGGGCAGGGTGCTGCTGGGCTGTGCGCTGGTGGGCTGTACATCGATATGTGGGCTGTACATCGATACATGGGCTGTACATCGGTATGTGGGCTGTACATCGATATGTGGGCTGTACATCGATATGTGGGCTGTACATTGGTATGTGGGCTGTGCATGATGGGCTGTACATCGATATGTGGGCTGTGCATGATGGGCTGTACATCGATACGTGGGCTGTACGTGATGGGCTGTACATCGATACGCGGGCTGTACATCATGGGCTGTACATCGGTATGTGGGCTGTACATTGATATGCGGGCTGCACATGATGGGCTGTACATTGATATGTGGGCTGTGCATGATGGGCTGTACATCGATACGTGGGCTGTACATCGATACGCGGGCTGTACGTGATGGGCTGTACGTTGGTATGTGGGCTGTACACGATGGGCTGCACATCGATACGTGGGCTGTACGTTGGTATGTGGGCTGTGCATCGATGGGCTGTACACCGATACGTGGGTTGTACATCAATGACGGAATCACGGAATCACAGAATTTCAGAGTTGGGAGGGACCTCTAGAGATCACCTGGCCCCACTCCCCTGCCAAAGCAGGATTGCCCAGAGCACGTCACTCAGGGCTGCATCCAGGCGGGGCTTGAAGTCTCCAGAGAAGGGAACTCCACACCCTCCCTGGGCAGCCTGTTCCAGTGCTCTGTCACCCTCACCATAAAGAAATTTTTTCTCATGTTTGATCGGAACTTCCTATTTTCCAGCTTGTGCCCGTTACCCCTCGTCCTGTTACTGGCAACCACTGAAAAGAGCCTGGCTCCATCCTCCTTCAACCCACCCTTTAGATACTCATATGTCATAATAAGGTCTCCCCTCAGCCGTCTCTTCTCCAGGCTAAAGAGTCCCAGCTCTCTCAGCCTTTCCTCAGAAGGAAGATGCTCCAATCCCTCAATCATCTTTGTTGCCCTAAATATACAGGCGGTGCATTGATACGTGAGCTGTACATCGATATATAGGCTGTGCATCAATATGTAGGTTGTACACCAATACGTGGGTTGTACATCAATACGTGGGCTGTGCATCGATGGGCTGTACCTCGATCCGTGGGCTGTGCATCAATACTTGGGCTGTGCATCGATCCCTGGGCTGTACATCGATGTATGGGTACCTCGCTGCCTGTCCCTGAGCTGTCTTTGTGCGGTGCTCGGCACAGCGGCGCTCTGGGCCCGGGCGGGAGGTGACAGCAGCGCAGGGGACAGCCCGTCCAGCTGCTGCGTGTGCAGGCTGCAGCTCTCTGCGCGGGTGGAAACTGCTGGCAGGTCTGGTTTCGAACAGGTCAGCATCCTCTCTGCTCTGCAGAAATGTGGCCGCTGACTGTGCCAAGCGGCATTTGGCAGCCAGAGCCAGCGGTGTGACTGACAAAGTCAGGTTATCTCCTCAGCGTTTGATTTGCAGCCAGTGGTGCTGCCAAGCTGGGTCGGGTGCCAAGCTGGAAAATGCCACTCGAGGCGTTTTCTTAATTGCCGATCGTAAACAGCGAGTGGAAGCAGGCTCTGCTCTTGCCCTGCTCTGGTATCTTCCTGCCCCGGGGCCCTGCAGGTCAGGAGCTGCGCAGCCATCGCTGGTGCCGGTGCGGTTCATTCCCGCTCATCCCGTCCTCTCCTTCCTCTGGGCGGCGGGTGGGAGCGGGGGGGTCCTCGCCGGGCATGCTGCGTGTGCGTGCAGCCCTCACAATGGAAGGATGCTGCTGATTTCCTCCGCTCATGCGCCCCAGTTCCCTCGTCCAACAAGTGGGGGGGCTGCAGAAGTCGGTCTGTGCGGCTCCTTCCCCGCTGCCGCAGCTCCTTCTGCCGCCAGCACCGCACCGGCTGCGGCTCCCGCACTGCCCGCATTTCTCTGTCCTCTGCGCGGTGCCTGGCAGCCGTCAGCTGTGCTGAAACGCGGCGCTGCCATCGCTCTGGCTGCTCTTCTGGGTCAGCGTGGGCTCGGGCAGCGGCGGGTGGGAAGGGGGAGAGGGAGGAGGAGTTGGGGCTGCAGCCAGCCGTGCTGCAGAGCCGCTCACGCCGCGGCACAGCCTGAGCATCGCCTTATGTAAAATTCATCTGCAGCGATCAGCTCTGCCGCGGCGGGTGGTGGGAAGGAGCCTGCTCCTTTCTGCTCACAGCAGACGTAGGCGACAGGATGTTGAGGTTCTGCTTTTGCTTCAGCCTCTTGGTTTTTGGCTAAGCTGTGATAAGCGTCACTTAGTCCCTTCTTGCTCAGTGTCCTCCACGCAGCAGCAGGGAGGTTTGCAGGGCTCCTTGTCCCCTGGACCCCAGCGGGTGCTGTGGCCGGGGTGTCATCCCAGGGTCCGGACCCTGCTCCTGCCCCTGCCCCGCGGTGGGGACTGGCAGCACCTTTGCTCCAGCTGAGCCAGAGGTATCTTTGTGGAAGTCTGGAAACGTCGTATGAAGGGATAAGAGATTTTCTTTGGCAGAGGCCAGACAATAAGAGCGTGCAGCAATGACACATATATTTAATAAGGACACCAGCAGATGGAAGCTTGGCAGAAAGGATCCCTGCAGGGAGGTTATTTGAGATGCTCCGCAGTGAGGAATGAGCCCTTTGAAGTGTCTGATAGAGGCTGGTGTCAGAGGTAGCCAGACCAGATGGACGGGTCTGGCCTGGCCCAGAGACCTCTCTGCCCTGCGGAGGCATTCCTCACGCCCGGAGCTGGCTGATGATTCACAGGAA
This sequence comes from Larus michahellis, assembly GCF_964199755.1. Taxonomy (NCBI): domain Eukaryota; kingdom Metazoa; phylum Chordata; class Aves; order Charadriiformes; family Laridae; genus Larus; species Larus michahellis. The sequence goes on from NC_133915.1 coordinate 7,857,868, forward strand.
AGCATCGGGCTGTGGTCTGGGCTGCCACGTGAGCGCTTCGTCTGGTTACTGAGGGCCAATAGCACTTCTTCGCAATGGGCCGAGCTGGTTTTGCAGCCGGGCGGTTCTCTGCCCTTTCCCGGGTTGTCCCGGGGACCTGCCGCCAGGAGCGGGCAGAGCCCGCCCGGGGCCGTGGGGAGCTGCGGGCTCTGCGGCAGCAACCGTCCGGAGCCGGAGATGCCGCTGCCCGGAACAGTGCCGGACATTCCTCCCAGCGCTTCGGACGCTGTATGGCATCAGTCACGTTACGCTCCCCTCGCTAGCAAGCATGGGGGGAGGTAATGAATTTGGGAGCAGGAGCCCTTGTTAGGGAGAGGATTCCGGAGGGAGGCCAGCCTGGCAGGGTTTATTTCTGCGGCGACTGTTGGCTGTTATTTTTAAACAACAATAGTCTAATAAATAAATAAATAAATGAACTTGCTGCCACGGAAGGATATAGCATCGGCCAGGGCTGTTGAAGTCGGCGTTTCCTTGGAAAATGGAGGGGGCAGGTGTTTCCCTGCCCTCTGCCCCTCTCCCGCTGCGCCTGGGCCTGGGCAGCCCCCCCTGTCCCGAGCCCTGGGGGCCGCTCGGCCTGCACCCAGCAAGTCAAGGGGGGGTGGTTTGCTGGCATGTCGAGAGCGGGAGGAATCTGCGTCCCGCCGGCTGTGCTGCAGCACAGGTGCAGCCCCGAGAAATGCGGGATAAAGCGGGGTGGGGGGGGATCTGGTTTCACAGCCCCTGCCTTCCTGCGTGGAGGGGGGGGGGGGTCCTTCGGCGTGGGGGGCTCGGTGCAGCCTCCCGGAGGGGGGGTGACAGGGGGTTGGGGGCTGGCGCCTGGCCGGGCGCTGGGAGCGATGTGCACAACCCCCGCAGGGGATGCGCCGGCCCCGCGTTTGGGCAGAAATAGGTGGATTTGAGAGTTTGCGTGGGCAGGGAGGGGAGCGAGGGAGGGGCGCAGCGGCCTCTCACCGCCCGGCCGGGAGCGGGGGGGGGTCTCGGCGGCGCTGCCCGCATCCCCTCCGCATCCTCCCCCGCATCCCCCCCGCCGGCGGGCGGAGCGGGCGTGCGGTGGGGCCGGGGGGGGGGCGCTCGGGCGGGCCGGGCCGTGCCGGGCGGGCGGCGCCGGGGGGCGGCGGGGGCGGGCGCTCTCCCCGCCGCCAGTCGTACGGTCCGGGGGAGGCCCTTGGCGGCGGCGGGGGCGGCGCGGCCGCGGCGAGCCCGGCGGGGAGCGGAGCGGGGAGCGGGGCCGAGCTCCGGCGGGCCGATGGCGTTCAGCGCCTGGCAGATCCTCTCGCCGGTGCAGTGGGCCCGGTGGACCTGGTCGGCGGTGCGGGGCGGGGGCGGCCCCGAAGGGGGGGACGGCGGGGCGGCGGCGGCGGCGGAGGAAGACTCGCCGGCTCTCGGCTTCAGGCAAGTGACCGCGTCCCCTGCCCCCCCCCCCCCCCGGCCGCCGTCCCACGGACGCGGGGACGGCCACGCATGCCGGCTGTCCCCCCCCTTCGCTGCCCGCTCGCTGCCCGCTCGCTGCCCGCCGTCAGCTTGGCTGCCCGGGGGGGTACGCGGCCGCGGGACCTGGCGGGGGGGAGGGGGGTTCGGCCGAGCCCCTCGGTGGCCGGAGCCCGGCGGAGCTGGGCGCTGCTCCCCCATGGGAAGATGCCGGGGGGGGGGGGCGGCAAGGCTCGGTTCCCACGCTGGCTCCGCCGCTGCCCTCCGGAGCCGCGGGGGGAGACGGCGGCGGGGCCGGGGTGTCCTTGGAGGTGCGTGGTGGGCGCTCCGCCAGCCTGGGAAGGACCTGGCAGAAGCATCCCCGGAGGCTCGGCCGAGAGGAGGGTCGGGGGCGCGCAGGGGGGACGCTCACGATGTTGTTTCACCTGCTCTCCCTTTTCCGTTTGCTAGCGTGTCCCGCTGGACAGGAGCGAGCGGCCGCCCCAGGATGCCCACGGCCGGCCGGCCCGGGAGCCGGTCTGGCTGGATGTGTGGGCAGTGTGGAGGATTTCAGAGCTAGCCTTGAAAGTGGTAATTCCTCACTCTTTTCCCCCCCCTCGGCAGCTCGGACTCCGAAGGTAATTTTGAGACCCCTGAAGCAGAAACGCCGACCTGCTCGCCGCTAAAGGAGTTCTGCGAGCCACCGCCACCGGGATCGCCGGAGCCTGAGGCCGGGACCCAAGGTAAAGAGCCAGCGTGCACCTTCTGCTTTTTGGTTCTCTGCTCCGGATGCGGAAAATCAGGGTGGGGTCAAGGAGGAGAAGTCGCTTGTTTTGAATAATGCCTGCCACATTTTTTGTGGTTAATGGCCTGGATGGTTCAAATGCCAGGACTCAGGGCTGTGCGCTGCGCTAAAGGCTGTTCTCTCGCTTTAGTGAATCGATTTGGAGGGAGGGGGCTGCTCTGCAGGCTTAGAAGAGTCAGTTTGCCTTCCTTGGCTCGTGCCTATGCAAGCACAAAATTGTCCTTGCGCTGTTTTGCAACCACCGGTTGCAGCCTCCTGCTGTCCCCGAGCCCGGCCACGGGTTTGGGAGCTGCCCAGGGATGCAGAGGCTGCAGCCGGGATGGCTGTGATGGATGGATTGATGGAGAGGAACCGAGATGCCGTTGAATCATTTTGTCAGTTCAGCTGCCCTCTGCCACTTCCCTCGCAGACCGCGCGGGGCTCGGGGCTGCCTCCCGTCGGTGCCTGCTGTGGAGAGGGCTGATGGCTGGTGGGAGCTGCCCCACACGTGCCCCGTGTGCCGCTCGCCCTTGGCTCTTGCGCAGGAGCTGGCGTGGTGCTGGGTTTGTGTCCTCCCCGGAGCAGGCAGTGATGGAGGTTTCATTGCAGGGTCTCTTTTCCCCAGAGTCAGCAGTCAGGTGTCTTTGCTGTGTAGCTGTTGTTAAAGATGCAAAAGCTCAACGCCGCTAAACCCCATTTCCGGAGAAATTGCGAGGGATCTGCTGAAAACGCGGGGGGTTTCCTTTGCTGGCAGGGTCCCGCGCTGTTGCTGGTTTGTCCTTGCGTCTCACACCAGCTGCTGCTCCTCTGAGCGTGGCTCCCCGTTAACCCTTGGCCTTCTGGGGACCAGCTCCCCCCTGTCGTCGTACCCCCCTCTCCAGGGGCAATCCCGGTTGGTGTCTGTGGCTGAGCTCGGTGTTTATGTCTGGTTTTGTGCTGCCAGGAGGAGGCTTTGAAGCCCCGGCACCCCTGCAGCAACCGCTGGAGGTTATCAGGGCAGGGGCAGGGGGGAGACCTCCCCTTTCATCTGCTCTGGGCAGAGCAGGGGACTGGGCAGTGTCAGGACGTCTGTGCGTCCCCGGGGCTGTCGGACGGAGGGCAGCACAGGGGGCCCGGGAGGACCATCCTGAGCATCCTCTGCCTCCTCTTGCCCGACTGCCGGTCGCTGCTGCAGGGCCCCCGCTCTGGGACTTGCAATATTGTGCTTTTCTTTGCCTGTCGGTACTTGAAGGGGACCTACAGAAAAGACAGGGACAAACTTTTTAGCAGGGCCTGTTGTGATAGGACAAGGGGTAATGGCTTTGAACTAAAAGAGGGGACACTTAGACTAGATATAAGGAAGAATTTTTTTTACAATGAGGGTGGTGAGACACTGGCCCAGGTTGCCCAGAGCGGTGGGAGATGCCCTATCCCTGGAGACATCCCAGGCCAGGCTGGACGGGGCTCTGAGCAACCCGGTCTAGTTGGAGATGTCCCTGCCCAGGGCAGGGGGTTGGACTGCGTGGCCTTTAACGGTCCCTTCAACCCAAACTATTCTATGATTCTTGAATGCTTGCAACAGCTTCCGATAATCACAGCTCTTGGAATAATCCTTCTCTTTTAAGAAGGGATGACAGAGGCATCTTTACTTTGGGGGATAATGTCTGGGGAGGGGGAGAGGGGAGGTAAAGGCTTTCCTAGCAGCTATGAGGATAACTTCTGCCACAGCTTCTGCTCAGGGAAGTGCATTGCCTCAGACTCCAGGGTGTCACCGTCCCCAGATGCGCCTCTGCCCTGGCGTCCTGGGACGAGCGGTTCCTCGGGGCCAGCCTGGCACAGCAGCGAGGGACCCGGCTGCCCCGTGCACAAAGGTTCCAGTGTCGCCGAGGGGGTGATCTCTGGCAAAAGCTGTTTTTCCGTGCTGGCTGGTGGAGAGCGGGATGTTGGAGACGGCAGGGCCAAAGTCGTGGTGCTGCTGTGCCCAGCTCCATCCCATCCCTGCCCTGCCCGCACCCAGCTCCATCCCTGCCCTGCCCGTGGCTCCGGCTGCGTCTCCTCGGAGTCTCTGAAATGGTGGAGGGAAGGGATTCCCTGGGTGCAGTGAGAGTTTGGGGTGTGTGGCAGGTGTCCTGGGGTGTTAAGTCGCCCCGCCTGAGGTTATCCCTACGTTAAGGCCCCATCTTCGCGGTGCTGTTTTGCAGCAGCGTGTGCCCTTCCTCCCAGCTGCGGCCGCGGAGCCGCGGCGGTGCGCGCCACGGTGGCAGGCGATGCAGCGTAATGGCTGCGTGTCGGTGCCGGCGCTGCCCTGCGGTCCCGGGGGAAGCGCTGCTGCCGGTGCCGGCCGCGGCAGGGCCAGCGGGACAAGCCCCAACCTGCCGGCGGGCTCGGGGGCAGGCAGAGCCCCCCGGGCTTGGAGGGGCCGGTGGGAGCGGACATTCTCCATCTCACAGCCGCAGTCTCACCCTTACTTGGGAATAAAGAGGGTTAGGAAACTCGTAAGACAGAAGCTGTGCCGTGCGCCCAGCTGAGAGGTGGCCTGGATGCGTTAAACCCTGTTATGGGGGACAAAAATCCAGCCGGCCCCCTTGCCCCGGGAAGGGGGCTGCGTCAGGCTTGGTGCCCGTTCGGGGTCACTCAGAAGTTTCCCTCTTGGTGTCTGGGGCGGTGGAGGCTCTGATCCTCTCCCAGTCTTGCTGAAGTTGTCCTCTGTCGTCTGCCAGAAGGAGATATTCTCTGCAAGGAAATGAGCCGAAGCAGCAAACATGGAGCCGCCAGTGATGGGAGCCGGCTCGTCGGCTTTTACTTCTGTTACCCTGACGCAGGACACGTGTTTTCCGGTGCCGTTAGCGGCAGCATCGTTAGCCGGTATGCTAATTCTTAACAGAATAGATTTAAAAATAGATCAACGTCTGTTAAACAAAAGCGGAAAGCCGAAAGAGGAAAGAACTTGTCAGCCGCGTGAGCCTGAGCTGAATGCACCGGCCAGATATCCTGCGCGCGCCGGGGAAGGGAGGGTGCGCGCTCGGGCTGAGCACGGAGCCCGGGCCCCGGCGAGGGCTGCGGAGAGCGGAGGGGTTGTTCCAGGCGCTTGGCATTCCGGGCGGCGCGGAGGATCGCTGCTGCTTCGCTCGGTTGCTGTACGTGGGATGAAAAGGGCGCCGGGAGCCTTTGCATCGCGGCGCTGCTGCCGCTGCCAAGTCTTCCTGATTCATTGCGGGGAGCGAGGGATGGCACGCAGGAGAGCTGTTTAGTAAGTCGGTGTTTGTGTTTAATTTCAGCCCGAGGAAGACAAGCCTAACGATTAAAATGCACATGCACAGAGTGCCTATTACTGCGGTGCCAGACTGTCCTTTCTGTACGCTTCTCTTTAGGGAATAAAGAAAAAATCTCCGTTTCCACGTTGTAGTATCCCCTCCATGTACACTGGCCGGCCCAGAAGCAGGTTCGCACTCCGTGCACGGCCGGTGCAGCTCCTCTTTTGGGGGATCTGGAGTGGCTGTGCTTGGGTTTGGGATGGATCCTGGAGTCACCGAGCACTTGCTGGCGGTGCCTGTTTTCGTGCTGGGGCTAAAAGGTCCCCACCCGCCGGGCACAGCGCCAGAGGTGAGACGGGAGGGCTGGGGGTCACCTTTTCGGGATGCTGCTGAAGGCAGCGCCTGGCATGCCTGCAAGAAGAGCGGGTCCGAGGGGGACGCCTGGTCCGAGGGGGATGGCTGGTGCGGTGGGCCAGCGTGTGTGGCAGCGTGGCTACCAGGCTGCCTTCTCCTGGAGTCCTGTGGGGCGTTTGGCACGGTTTGGGCCCCAAAGGATGGCCAGGGCAGCTGGGCCGGGGAGGTGCTGGCTGTTTCCCTGGCAGGAGACGTGAGCGGAGGGAGTGTGTGCCGAGCCGGCGCGGCGGCTCTCCGGCGTGACTGCACGGGGGTGGCGGGGAGCCGGGCTCGCTTCGGGATGTAAACGCAGGCGGGGGCTGTGGAGGAACAGGGAGAGCCGCACGCAGGTCGGCGGGGCTGGGAACAGGCAGGGCTGCGCTGAGGGTATCGCGATGCTCGGGGCGGCGGGGGCCGGGGTGCGGATCCGGGCACTTCCCGAGCCCCCGGAGGTTCTTCGGGTCACTGGTTTCTGCATCCTGTGTAATTGTTCCCGCAGGAACGCGTGCTCCGGTCGCTTGGCAGCTCGTGGGAGGCTGCGTTGGAGGCAGAGGAAATGCAGAGGGGGAGGAACCGCTGGGGCCGGGGGTGGCGTGGGGCCAGGCTGTCCCCCCCAGCCCTTGCTGGGCAGGGGGACCCTTGTGGGCTGGGTTTGCCGGGATGCCGTCACCTTCAGGACTGCTTTGCCAGAGGGGCGGGGGCCGGCTCTCCATCTCTACGAGGGATGGTGCCCTGGGAGCCCCCCCGGTCCCAGCAGGTCCCTGCGGCCGTGGCTCTGCCCCACAAACCATCGCGCTCTTCATCCTGGCAGCGCTCTCCGGAGAATTAATTGACCTCACAGCTTTGCCTGCCTTTGTCCCCTGTATGGAGCGACCTCAGTGCCAACACGAGCCCGTCCCGGGGTGGCCTCGGCCCCCGAGGCTGTGGGCCCCCGGGGAGGCGAATAGCTCATCCCTCGTAGGGCTGGAGAGCCAGCCCCTGCCCCTCCTGTAAAGCAGTCCCGAAGGTGACGGCATCCCGGCAAACCTGGGGCTTGAAAGTCAGGACTGTGGGGCATTGCGTGCGCGCTCGGGCAGGGCGGGGACGGGGTTCTCGCGGTGGAGGTGGGCAGGCTCCTCGCCACCCCCTCAGCTCTCATTCCTGCCTCGGTTCCCCGGGGCTGTCGCTCAGCCGCAGCGCCGAGCGTGGCTGTTGGCGCGCACGAGTGATTAATACCTGTCTGGTAGCCAGAGAAGGGGCAAAAACCCAACCCCAGAGCCTGCAGGAGGGATGGCCCTACTTCAGAAGATTGCCAAAATCGCTGGCGAGCTCCTGAGCGTTCCTTCACCCACGCCTGCCGTCTCCCAGTATATTCCAGTTCCTCAGCCTCTCGGACTGGCTGTGCTGGAGGCAGGGGGGAGCGGAGCTGTCTCGGGGGCAGAGAACGAGTGAATCGCAAAATTGGAAGGCCTGGGCAGGTGGTTGGAGCTGTTGTGCAGAAATGGTGGTTCTGAGCGACGGTCACACGCACCGTCCCGTCTCCTCTCCCCGCCCTGCAGACATCCCCGGCGAGGAGAGGTGGTTTGCCTGCCGACGGCTTGTTATTCCAGAAGTAATTACTCATTGCTTGGGTTAGAAACCAGGATGGGCTTATGTCTGTGAGAACGGCGGCTGCAAAACCTTCCAGTGGGAATGTAAAATGCATTTAAAAGATGCCTTTTGCCCTGACTTTGAAGTCTGTTCTTCTATTCAGGGCTGTCTCGGTGAGGTTTAAAGCATCTGAGCAAGACAGCAAGTGTAATAAAGTTTTCTTTGGGGTCTGTTAAAGAGGTTTTCCTGGTTCCTAATGATGGAAGGGCCTGGCAGGCGCTGCCTCGGAGTGTTTGCTGGCTGCACTCCAAGTACGTATCCACTGGATTTGTGTTTACTGATGCGTTTTCTGGGGCAACAAGGCAATGTCTGCTTGGAGGGAGCTTTTTTTGCAGTCGGAGGGAGCTTTTTTTTGCAGTCTCAGGGAGCACACAGCCCCTCATGATTCACTTCCATGGCTTTTAGCGTCCTGGAGATCAATTATGCAAACCACGAGCCATCAGCTGAGTCAGGGTTACTGGCTGGGTGTCCTGGATTAGCCCAGGGACCAGATATTTGCCTGATTCACTTTCCTTCTCCTGCCAGCCTGTGACTCGCTCGGTCACCAGCGAACGTGAGCTGGTTGCAAACAGGAGCAGCCTTTCCAGGGAGACGCGCTCGGGGCTGCGGGAGCTTGTCGTCGGCATCCCCTGGCCAACGGGGGACGACTCCCCCCACGGCTGCCACCCGTGTGCCAGTGGGAGGGGGACAGGCAGGTTTCCCAGGCATAAGCATCACCCGTGCCGCTGCTCCCAGACAGCTTTTCAAACCAGTCGAGTCCTCGGGCGAGCACTGGTTTGGTCATGCCCGGGCTGTGTGTCCCCAGAAAGGTGCCAGCGAGAGCTGCGGGTCCTGCGTGCTCCCTGGTGGGTGCTGAGCAGCCCGAGCATCCCGTTCTGCCTTATCCCCGGAGTCTGTGCAGTGGTCCCTGGTGGAGATGCAGGGGAAGAGGTGTGGATGTGACACCGGGTGTTTTCTCTTGTGCCTTCGCCTGCCCGTGCTGCGGTCCTGGCTCTGGGTGCTCATGGGTGTAGCTTTCAGGGTGCCTCGGTACATAAGGAGCTTCCCCATCCCCTGACAGCAAAGAAAAGATTAAACAGTAAAAGGATTTAGGGGAAGGGATTGGAGTAATAGTGATTAAGTCATGGATCAGGATTTGTGATTAAGAAACTCTGACAGCGGCGTGGCGAGCCCGGCATAAATGCACAGGTGGGATTTCTGCAGAGAGGGGGCAGGCAGGATGGAAACCGCGGTGCTGAGCGGCGCGGCTGCTCCGGCAGGCCCTTCCCTGCGGGATCGCCGCTCTCCGGGGGTCTCACTGCTCTGCTGTGCCCCCCTTCCCTCCTGGTGTGGGTGAGGACTGTCCATACCGCGTGGCATCCCTGCGTCGGGCCCCCATCTCTCTCGCAGGAGAGCAGGGGGCTGTCAAACCCGCTCCCGCACTCGGGGTGCGGTGGCCAAATCCTGGGGAGCATTTTGCATTGGACACCTTCCCTCTGCCTGGGGCACATCCCGCTCCGCAGCCCCGGCACCAGCCACATGCGGCCGGCGGAGCCCCAAATCCCCTCCGCAGCCTGTTACGTCCTTATTCATTGAGCGCAGCATCCCCTTCCCATTCGCCCCAGGACCTGCTTAATCTCGTTCCATGGTGGTTTCTCATGCCATGGTTCCCCAAATTCCTCTTGGTAACCTTTAACTCTCCGCCCAGGTGAGCAGTGACTCCTTGGCACTGCTGTTCCCACTCGGATGCGAGTATTTCTGCCCTGGGAGCAGCTGCCCCGCGGTCGGTCCCGGCGGGGTCTGGCCCTCGGGAGCCTCCTCGCTGGGCTTCGCAGCCGCCTGGGTGGGAGCGAGTGGGGGGCGAGGAAAGGCACAAATGGAGATATTGGTGGGTCTGCTGCGCGGTGCGGAGAATGCCTCCCCACAGGGGCTCGCAATTTGTGTACGTTTTCTCCACTTCAAATCTTACAGACAGTGCTTGAAGCCGGGGTTACGCAGTGGTGCGGGCAGGTGGGGAGGCTGAGCTTTGGGTCGGTGCATCCCCCATAAAATTTGAGCCTGGAGCAGCTGTGAGCGGGGCAGAGGAGCCCCTCTGGTGGGGGATGCACGGCAGGAGGGGGTTTAACTGGCTCCTTTTATCTTTTCAGAGCCCGGTGGCCATGGTGACCTGCTGGTAGGGGAAGCCGACCGGGACAGCTCGCCTGGGAAGCCCCCCAAAGATGAGGCTCAACCAGAGACCGGAGCCCCTAAAGCCAACTCGGATACTAAAGGGGAACCTGACCCTGCAGACGCGTCCCTGACGCAGTCGCCGGCCGGACCCCAGCCCCCGGCCGGACCCCAGCCCCCAGCCACGCTGGGAAGCGGGGCTGGCACTGGCTGCACCACCGTGCCTGCTGCAGAGCCAGCCCCGGTGCCCCATGCCGGCAGAGCCGCCCGGGAGCGCGTCATGTCGGGAGAGGATGCGGCCGACGCCGGCACGGGGCTGGCGGAGCCGAGGGCTGGTGCTCTGGCCCGGGAGAGCTCACCCAGCCGGGGCCACCTCGGGAAGGAGAAACCCCCTTCGCTGGGGAGGAAGATGGAAGAAACCACAGAGGAGACCCCGCTGCCCCGAGCATCCTACCAGTTCGACCCCGAGCAGTACGACGAGAGTGTAAACCCCTTCGTGGCTGGGGGCTGCCGGCTGCAGAGCTCCCCCCCAGCAGCCCCGCGCCACCTCTCCCAGCCCAGCGGCACCCCTGGGGACCTGGGCGGGGACCTGGCCCTGGAGCCCAAGGAGCAGGTCCCGAAACCTGAGGTCGATGGTACGGAGGGGAGGGAGAGCCCCGAGGCCAGGAGAGCTACACCAAGGAAGGGCAGCAGGATCCCGGCCAGCAAGCTGACGCCGAAGAGACACCGAGAGTCCCCCAAGAAACCAGCCGAGGACGCGGAGAGGGGTCCCACGGAGCCGCCGCCTCCCCGGGGCTCCCCCCGGCTGGGTCCCGCGCTCTGGGACAGCCCGGGGCTCAACCCGCTGCAGCACTCGCCGACGCTCCCCAAGGGCTCTTACCAGTTCGACCCCAATAACTTTGACTCCGTGGATCCCTTCAAGCCCACCAAGACCCTCGCCAGCACCGCCCCCGACTCCTGCCCCGCCGCCGAGAACAGCCTCAACGAAATCCTCGAGTCCCAGACGCTGGAGGTGCAGGACGATCTCGCGAAAGGCAGAGACTCCCCGCAGAAGCCCAAGTCGCGCCTGATAACGTGAGTGCCGGTGCGCGGCGGTGGCCGTGGCGATCCTGTCCCCGTGCCGCCCGAGCAGCACCGACGTGCACCTCGCCTTCCGCTGCTGCTTCCCCGGTGTTATCCGCCCCGGCTCCCGGCAGAGGGGCAGCTCCCCTCTCCCTGCCCCGGGCGCTCGGGAGAGGATGGGAGGAGAGGGACGGGTGTCCCGGAGTGGTGCCGGTGCCCCGGCTCGCAGGATCGCCCCGTGGAAATCCCCTCGTGGGGTCGAGGAGTGGGAGCAAACCTGTACCCAAGGCTCCGTTACTTGGAAGGCTTGCCCAGCCCACGCCGGGGTTCGGGGTGTTCTGGCGCTGGTGGATCAGATGCTGCCGGGACGTTTGTGAGCTGCCGCTGAATCTCCTTCTTTTACAGCAGGGGAGGAGAACGGGGGTCAAACAGGCAGATCGTTTGTTGCTTGTGTCGCATCTGCACCGGCGGTAGGGAGCTGCTGGCCCTCGCTCCACTATTTAAGTGCATGTTTAGTTCCTGAACCGAGCAATTTAAAACCCCCGTGTAAATGCTGACGTTTCACAGTGCCTCTTGGGAACGCAGACGGCGTTACCCTCCTCTGGGAAGAGGTTTAATGGCTAAACCTTGCCGTTTTCTTGGTGTTTCACCCGTTGTATCACAAACGTCCTCCGAGCTGTGCCTGGGCAGTGCCGAAGCCTCAGCCTGCGGAGGGGGAGCTGGGCTCTGCGGGGGCGAGGGCCGCGGAGCGGGCGCTGCACGGGGGAACCGTTGCCCAGCCAATTTTGGGTCCTCCCACTCTAACGTGTGATCGCGCTGAACACGGGCGATCGGAACCCCTTGCAGGGCTAAGCAGGACATCAGCCTAAAGGGGGAAATTTTAGGAGTTTGTGGCTGGTTTGGCAGCAAAACCGAAACAAGCCGTCACTCTGCTGACGTGCTCCAGTGGGAAAACGAGAGAGTGGGTTTCACAGGGAGAGCGGGTAACCTTAGTTTTGCTGCTAGTTTTATGTTGGATGGTTTTCTCTTGGCAATACTTTGCAGAGGGTCAATACGGATTTTTTTTAAGAGTCGGCGTTCCCATGCGTGACCGTGGGTGAGCCGGAGCGGGCGGTGAGGGGGATTTCCAGGCTCCCTCCCCGTCACTCGGAGCAGCACGGGATGCTCCGGGCACTCGCCTCCCCCGGCAGCGGGATTCGCGGTTGAATCTTCCCCCTGCCACGGCAAATAGCAAACGCAGAATCAGGGCATCTTTGATCCATGTGTTCCTTCCAAAAAGACAGAGCCGGGCAACTCGCTGTGCTTCTCCAGATGAGAGTTAATATCCAGGTCTTTTCACACGCTCTTCTTCTCTCCATGTGTCTGTCTCTCTCCCTGTCCGTGCTTTGGTGCATCAGGACTACTGAACAAGTGAAATTTCTCTGTTTTCTGTTGTAAGTACTCTCTTCTGTATTTCTTTCTTCTTTTCCTTTGCTGTTTTTTTTGTCCTCTCTCTCTGGGTGTGTGCTGGCCCCGCTCCTCTCCATGGCATGCAGGCTCCTTCTTGCCCTCTGTGCTCTCCGCTGTCTGGTTTGTGTCCCGCACTTCTCGGGCCGGGTCCCCGCGGCAGCTCAGCTGGGAGAGGGAAAGGAGAGAGAGAGGGAGAGGAGAGGGAGAGGGAAAGGAGAGGGAGAGGAGGGGTGCAGCGTGCGCCTGCGCTTGCTCTCGCAGCATGCCGACCCGCAACGCCTCCTGATGATGCACAGGCACCCGAAACCCGTGCGTTGGCTGACGGAGGGGGAACAGGCTTCTGTGCAATGCAGGTCCCTGCAGAGATGGGTAGATTTTAGCCCCGAGGGTGAGGGTTCTGTCGAGGGCTGGGGTGGGAAGCATCGGCTGGGAGGCGAGGGAGTTGGGGTCTGTCTCCTCTGCTCTGGGATGTGTCGGTCTCAGGGGAGCTCTGCCCTCGCAGCCGGCTCCCAACAGGGCTCTCTCTGGACCCGTGGTGGGTGCCAGCGCTGCTGTGCCTGTGGCTGTCCCCTGAAGCATCCCTCCCGTGCCCGAAGCCGGGGCGGTGGTGCTGGTCCTGGAGGGGCTGGAAAGCACAGCGCCGGTAAAGCAGCCTTGGTCCGCTGGCCTGCGCTGCTGCGGCGTGGCCCCGCTGTCCCCCCGGCACGGGCAGCCCCGTGCTCCGACACCAGTGAAATATCGAGTGCCCCGTGCTGTGCCCCCCCCGGGGGCCGCTGCCGCCCTGCGCTTCCATCCTGCGGGGAGGGCACGCGGGAGGCGCCGGTGTTACCCCCATTTAGTGTCCTGGCGATGCTCGGTGTCTCTTGCAGCTTGACAGCCCCCCCCGGGCTCTGCTCTCGTGCGAGGGGAGCCGGAGGGAGGAGCGTGCTGGGCTTTAGTTCCTGATCTTATGTCACCCCTCCCGATGCCCCCCTTCTCCGCTTAGTGCCGTATGCGCGGGCAGAACTAGAGCCGGGCTCCAGCACTGACATCTGTGCCTCGGCCGGGAGCTGATGTGCCGTTTTACAGCGCGGTGTTGAACAGTGGGGTCTGTCCGTGGCGGGGCCGACAGGGCGCTCCGTGCTGTGCCGCCTGCGCGTGGACCAGCTGGGAGCCCGCTGCGTGTCCCGGACGTGGGGCAGAGCCGGCGCCGTCCGCCTTGGCTGCCTTCTCCCCGTATCCCCCTCCCCTTGAGCCACAGAGCTGTTCCCTTGGTGTCCTGGGGGGAGATGGATCCAGGAGCCCCGGCCCCAGAGGTGTCGGAGCAGAGGCAGGGTGAGGACATGGGCGCTGCAGTTTGGCTGCTCCCATTAGGGCGTGATGGAGAAAAGCAGTCAAGAGCGGTTTTTCACGCTGACCCAGGTGTGCATGTGAGCGTGCAAATAAAATTCCCGTGTGCCGTGCCACGTTGCTCGTTGCGCTGCGCTGGTGCACGTGTGCCGTGGGACGGGGGGACTGGAGCGAAGCAGGGCGGGGAGATTCTTTAGACCTTGGTACGGCTCATGACAAACCTTCGAGCCCTGCCCTGCAGGGACCGCTGAGTCTGGAGGTGAAGACCCCTCCCCATGTACCCATAGTGGGCTTCGCACCCCAGCTCAGTGAATATCTGTCGTCGGGGGGTTGGGACATGGCAGAGAGTGGGGGAAGATGCTGAACGTGGGGCGAGAGGGTGGTGAGACGCGGGAGGAGAGCTCGTGCTCTCCTTCACGTGCCAGGGACGAGTGCCGGGACGTGTGTCGTCTCACGGCTGAGCCCCTGGGTCCCCGCGGGCTTTGGTGACATGGACCCGGCGCTGCTGGGGCTGCCCCCCCGCTGCCCCTCCGCTGCCTGGTGCCGATGGATGGTGCCGCTGCCCGGTGTGTCGGGATGCGGCTGTGCCGGCAGCCCTGCGGCCGCGCTGCCGGCGGTGCGTTTCGGGGAGCGCAGGACACGGTCCCAGGGAGAGCTGCCTGGCTGGAGGGCGTCCAGCCAAGGACCACCGGCAGGAACAACCTGAGCTGAGCCTCCTCCCCTCCGCGAGGCCCTTCTCCTTGGGACAGCCGTCGCGTCGGGCGGAGGGAGCGTGCAAGGCGCAGCACGTTGTCCCGGTGCTCTCCTGCAAGCAGAGCAGAGCTCTCTAACGGTCTGACTGACGCGGGAGACACGTGGATGCTGCGGAGATGTCCCCGACAAACCTCCAGCTGCGGGGACAGGGCATGAGGCAGCCTGGAAATGGCTCCTTCCTCCGGAAGATCACTGGGCGCTCAGACCTGGGGACGCCGTCGCGCTGGACGCACAGGGCGAGGGCGCAGCAAGGGAAATCTTTTGTTGCCGGCTCCTTTCTTTCTCTCGCCGTCAGCACCTCGGGGTCCTTTTTCCGATCCTTACCTTCGCAGGAATAAACGCCTCAAAGACAAACCCGATGGCTGTGTAGTCGTGTGTTTTATTTGCTCGTTCCTCCTGTTCGTTCCAGAACTTGCCGTGCCTCGATATTTCCCTGGTGAGTGGGGTCGCTGGCTCGCGGCGGGTGCACTGCTGGGGCTGGGGCTGCCTCCCCCCGCTTGGGCTGTGTCGCACGCACCCCCGCCTCCCCCCACTGCGCAGCCCCCGCCGGCCCCAGCCTCAGCCCCCCCTTCTCTCTCCCCCGCAGGAGCGGCTGCAAGGTGAAGCACTACGAGACGCAGTCCCTGGCCCTGGACGTTGGCGCTCAGGTAGGTGGGATCCCACCGGGAGCCGCCGGCTGGACGCGGGATGCTCGGAGGGCGGCATGGGAAGCTCCGGGCTGGCGTCTGCCTGAGCAGCCCCTGGCCGAGGGGATGGTTCCCTGAAAGCGGCAGCTCCCGGCCACAGGGAGAACGTGTTGTGTCCTCCATGGGCGGTTCCTGGTGGGAAGGGATGGAGGAGAGCTGTGCTTGGTGCCCGCCCCGGGGTGAGCCTGTCCCTTGGAGGGGGGCTCCTGGCCAGTAAACCCTCTCTTTTCCACATGGTTCATTAGGGACCGCGTCTGCCCCATCTCAGCCCTTCTCCCCAGCGTGGGCCGGGGCAAAGCACCGAGCTCCGTCGTTGGGTTAATGGATTTCGCCTGTTAATCACTTCTGTCCCCGGCACCATGTGTTTCCTTCTGCCGAAACCTGCCGAGGCGCTGGTGGGGAGCAGCTTGTCGGTGGCTGCCATGCTAAGCCTCCCGTGCTTTCCACGGACCATCCAGGCAGCCCGGTTGCCTGATCCCCGTGGATTAGCTCAGTCCTGCTTAACCGCATGCCTTGATCCTGCAGGATGAAGGAGCGTTGATCTCAGAAATCCCAGATATTGCAAATCGGGACGGACATGCCACTGATGAGGAGAAGCTGGCCTCCACCACCTCCGCGCAGAAACCGGCCGGGCTGGAGAAGAAGGGCGAGCCAGAAGATGACCTGGAGTACTTTGAGTGCTCCAACGTTCCCGTGCCAGCGGTGAAGCAGGGCACGGAGGCAGGTGAGGAACATCCCCGTGTCTCCGGCTTTGGAGATGCACCGTGCGTGCACCCAGGCCGTCTCTACAACCTCTGGCAGGGAAGTGGTGCTACTGAGGCAACGCGGCTTCATCACCCTTTATTTACACTGACTGGGGAAGTTATAATGAAACCTCCACTTGCTTACCTGCGCTACTTGCGTTATGGAAAAATCACGGTACAGGCTGTCTTTAGACCCTCTCGGTGCAGGGCACTCCCCCCACGGCGCCGCGGGAGGAGGTGGCTCGGGTCCGTGATGCTCCCTGCCCGTGGCACATGCTGCCCTGCAGCCAGTGCCCTCCCAAAACCAGTGTCCACCAGCAAACTGAGCGATCAGCCGGGATGCTCCCGGTGTGTGCCTGGGCTGCAGGGACCCCTGGCCAAAGCCCCTGCCAGCAGCAGGGCTGCTGTGGCTGATGGAGATCTCCGTGGCGCTGCAGGAGACCCCCGCTAATGCTCCCGGTGGCATTTTGCTGTCAGTCTCTGATGTAATTAGCCTCTCTGACCAATCCATTAAAAAATAATTAAAAGCCAGGCAACATGACATTTAATCAATAGCGAAGTTATAGGTGCAAGCAGGAGAAATTACCGCGCGGAAGGTTTGCAGCTCTCCCCTGCGCGGGCACCATTAATCATCTCTCCTGAGAGCTGTGCGGAGCTGCAGGCTCCGGGAGAGGAAGACAGTCCTTTGTCTCTCGAGGGAGGGAAGATGTGATCGTCAGCGGCGAGGCTGGGAGGTTTTATTTATCGCTGCTCGTCTCGGAGGGCCAGGCAGGGGAGCGCAGGCTCGGTGCTGGCTGCGGGGACAGTGCTGTGACCCGGGCCAGGGATGAATGGGGGGAAACACTAGGAAATCAGCACTCCCAGGCATTACGTTGGCTCCTTCCTTTCCTAGCTGGGCTCTGGCAATGCTTTTTCTCTGTGCCCAGTTAACACCTGGGTAGCCGGTTGTGTCTGCAGCCGTTTGAGGGAGGTTCAGAAATGATCTCCCATGCTGTGGGAGGTGGCAGGGTGTCCCGCGCGCTGCAGACGGGAGGAGATGGCTTTTGTCTTCTCTCTGCTGCTGTTAAGAATAGCGGGGGCCGTGCGGCAGCTCCTTTTGCGGGGCGTCAGGCCCAGCTGGCGTGGGCTGAGGCTTCTGCTGTTTGGAGTGGCCCGAGCAGCTGGGCTTCACCCCGGGGACGTGTCCTGCCCGCGCCGGCCAGCACAGCGCAGAGTGTCCCGTGTGTCTCCGTTCCTCCTCCTCGGCCCCCCGCCGTCCCCAGCAATGGCTGGTGTGGGTGGCTGCGGGGACACGGGCACGGGGCTGAGCTGCCACCAGAGGGGAGTGTTGGTTTCCACTCGGGGAGTGCAGGAGGGCAGGGATGCGGGATGCATCCTCCCTGCGAGGGTGGAAGCCCGGGGACAGGGATGCGGGATGCATCCTCCCTGCGAGGGTGGAAGCCCGGGGACAGGGATGCGGGATGCATCCTCCCTGCGAGGGTGGAAGCCCGGGGACAGGGATGCGGGATGCATCCTTGCTGCAAGAGCTGGGGGCAAAGAAGCCTTTTGTGAGGTGAAGCTCAGGGGACGTAGAGACTCAGGGGTACCCCCTCTGCATCCCAGCAAGTCCGCATGTGCCACCAGGGTCTTCTTTCCAGGTAGCTAAGAGGTTGTATTCCCTTGTCTTTAGGTTTTGAAAAGGAGATCTCCAAGCAGACGGAAAAGGATGGGCCCGGCATCTTCCCTGTGAGTGCCTCTTGCTTCTTCCTCCTCCCTCGCCCGCAGGGATGCTCTGGGCGGTGGTGTGGTGCTGGGCAGCGGTGCGGGGTGGTGGTGCGGTGCTGGATGGTGGTGCAGGGTGGTTCTGTGGTGCTGGGCAGCGGTGCGGGGTGGTGGTGCGGTGCTGGGCGGCGGTGCCGGCATGGCGTGCGGCTCGTCAGGGCGGTGGGGCTGCGGGAGGGCTGATGCTCCTGCCCCGCGGAGCAGAGGGCTGGGGGGACAGTGCAGCAAACCTTGCTGCTAATCCCAGAAGTGCCACCAAAACCTCTCTGAAAGGAGTTTCTCTGGGAGCTGAGCCCATGCAGGGACTTGCTAAAACTCCCGGTGGTTTCCCAGCAGGCCAGAAGGGGCCGGGCAGAGGACGGCTCCCCCCGGGTGGGCGCTTCGTGGGTGGGATGGGGAGATGGTGGGGACGGAGCAGGGCTGTAGGAGCCAGGGCTGTGGCCGTGGGAGGGCAGCGAGAGCAAACGCTGCATTTGGCGGTGGCTGAATGACAGTGGAAGGGCAGAGGAGATGACGGGGAAGGGACGAGCCGCAGGACAGGGCCGTGTCTCACGTGCAGGAGTCCAGGGCTGGCTCTGACGGCCGGTTGGTGCCTGTCACTTCTACAAGGGAGCCTCAAACGCTGCTTTTGGGGAGGCAGCTGACAGCAGAGACGGTGGGATTAACGAAACCAGCCATGGCTCTGCAGCCACCAGTGACCCAGGTGCCCTGGCAGTGGCACATCTACATGGGGACACCCCCGATGTGCCCCGAGGAGCCACCGGCGCGGCCCCGAGACCCCTCCGCTGCAGGGGGGACCCTGTGCCAGCTTAGTCACCCCTGGCCAAAGCTGCTCGAGGTGGCAAGCAGATGACAATGAGATTAGCAACATCAGCAAAATTAGCTTCTCTGAGACAGATTTAACTACGCTAAGCCCCACAAGGACATTAGGCAAAGTGAACCTTTTGTTTGGTGCCGGGAGAGCGTGGGCAGACCCTGCTCCTGCAGACGAGCCGGGGTCATGCCAGGCCCCCGGCGTGGGGGGTTTGCCGTGGGGCAGGCAGTGGGCAGAGGTGTGCCTGCTCGGGGGGGCTGCTGCCAAAACCACACGGGGCTGAACCTCCCCGGTGTGAGGCTGCCCAGACCCAAACCTGCGCCTGGGGGTGGCTCCTGCCACCGGCCATCGCTTGCCCACTGCCACGAGCCGCAGTGAGAGCCCCTGAAGGGCTCGGTTGTGCATAAACCTGGGCCGCAGTTAAAGCGCAGGGGAGGGGAGGGGGGGGGAGAAGTGCTTTAGTGCTCTCGTTTCCAAAACACAGCAAAAGCAGATGCCTCCTCCGAAGCACTTCTCTATTTATGGCCTGGCAGCCGGTTCCCAAGGAGATGGCTGCTCGGGGCTGTCACTGGGGCTGGGATGATAAAAGGAGGAACAGGCGGTGGCGTAAGCCTGAGTTTGAAGGAATGCTTTTCTGGAGGCCTTTCAGGCTGCAGGACGCCCCCCCGCGAGGGAAGGGATGGGGCCGGCATCCAGGCAGGATGAGCTCTCCCCCCCGGCGTGGTCCCCCCAGTCTGCAGCACTGGTGGGAAGGAGCTGGGCTCTGGGGGGAGAAGGCAGTGAGATGGGGGGGTACCATCACCTCGTGCCTTGCCAGAGCAGCCATCATGGAGACGGGAGGGTGCCAGGAGCCCTGCGTGAGCGTCTCCCATTCCGGAGTGCTCCCGGAGAGCTGGGCACAGTGGGATGAGAGGGGCTGTCCCGCCGGGGGGGGAGCAGGAGCAGCCTCAGAGCTGGCTTGGCTGGACCCTGCCCTGCAGGGGGGTGCAGCCTGCTCCCCCCCCAGCTCCTGCGTGTGTTTGGGGCCACCAGCGAGGGCCGGCAAACGTCCCTGCAGCTGCTGGCAGCAATTGGGATGCGCCGGCTGCAGCGACATCCCCACCTGACCGGGGGGTGATGGAGGCAGGCGACCCCGGGCCCTGGCAGACCCCCGGCGTGTGGCTCTCACTCAGCAAAGATCCTCCAGGCTGGAGACAGTTGAAAACCAGCCGCGGGGAAAGTGAAGGGATGTCAGGAGCGAGCACGTCTCTGCCCTGAGCTGGGTCTCCTCCTTCTGAAACGGGCCCCTGCTCCCTCTCCCCTTCGGGATGCTGCTTCCCTGGGGCAGCCCGGGGGTGTCCTCCGGCTGCCGGCAGAGAGCGGGCAGAAAGTGCACGGAAAACCCCATCTGGGTTCTGCTGGGCGCCCGATACCGGGCTCTGAGCTGTCAGGGTGTGCAGGTGGGGAGGTTCAGTGCCCGCGCTGAGGCTGATAAAATGGGGGAGAACACGCCAAACAGGAGAAGCGGGGTGAAAAGACGCCCCACGCAGCATCCCGGCTGGGTGACTCCCCCCAGGGCAATCCGGGGCTGTGCTCCATGGACAAGCCCCCCACGGCTGTCACCGGCGTGAGCAGGAGCGAGAGTCCCCTGGACGGCATCTGCCTCAGTGAATGCGAGAAGACGGCCGTGCTCACGCTCATCAGAGAGGAGGTAATGGCCGGGCACCCCGTCCTCCCCCCGCGGCTGCCCCTCGCCGCACCCCATCCTGGCTGCTGCCACCGCGGGGGGAGCGGGGGCAACTCTGCTCTGCCGGGGGGGCTGATCCCCTGCGCGTCGCAGCGAGGGAGACCGCCCGGAGCGCGTCCCAAGGGTCCTGTCTTTGCCACAACCTAGATAATCACAAAGGAGATCGAAGCCAATGCGTGGAAGAAGAAGTATGAAGAGAGCCGCCAGGAGGTCCTGGAGATGAGGTAAAAGCCTTCTCCTGCCCGGCGCGGTGCTGGGCTCTGTGCGCTCCCCCGTGGGGGTGGGTACGCGGGGCCGTAATGGGATGATACGGCTCGGCACCATCAGTGACATGTTGGGAGACACGCGCTCTTTGTGCTTGTGCTGTGTTGAGGCCGCCGGTCTCTTTGTGGCAGGAATAAAATCCCATTAGCTGCGCTGGCCGGGGGGTGCTGGGGTAGAGCAGCTCCCGCGGGCGTTGTGCTGCAGACCCGCTGCTGCTCCGGCTGCCGTGTGCCCTGGGGAAGGGGCAGCAGAGCTGTCGGTGCCCCTCTGCGAAAAATGGCTGCCTCTTACCTGCTTTTTTTAATCTTTTCCTGCTAGGAAAATCGTGGCTGAGTATGAGAAGACCATTGCGCAGATGATAGGTAAGGTGCCGTCGCCTGGCCGGGCGTGCGGGGCAGGAGCTGGCTGTCACAGCCCTCCCCGCTCAGTCACTGCGTCCCTGCCATTTCTGCTCCATCACAGAGGATGAGCAGAGGACAAACATGACGTCTCAGAAGAACCTGCAGCAGCTCACGATGGAAAAGGACCAGGCTCTGGCAGACCTAAACTCGGTGGAGAGGTCCCTGTCGGATCTCTTCAGGAGATATGAAAACCTGAAGGGCGTCCTAGAAGGCTTTAAGAAGGTCCTTACCTTGGTTTCCTCTTTCTCCCTGCAGAGTCCCCAGGCCGTTGTCCCCAGGCCGTTGTCCCCAGGTTGTCCCGTGCTGCAGCCCCATAGCTCTCCCGTCCCACGCGGTGCTGCTTCACGTGCCCCGGCCCTGCTCGGAGGACTGCGGCACGCTGTCCTCTGCTCGTTTTTGGATAAACCAGCAAAGAGCCTTTCAAATGCCCCGGGAAGGCAGTGCAGGGACCTGGCTCTTCTCTGCGCTCTCCGCCAGCAGCGGGGCATTGTGTCCTGGGCAGAGCTGCAGCCCTGGGAAGAGCCTGTACCGGGGCAAAGCGCCCCGAGAACCCCTGCCTCCATCCACACACCGTTCCTCCGTGCTGCCGGGCTCCACAAGGGGCTCCAGCATCAGGGAGAAGCTGGTTCTATTTAAAGCCTTTCTCTTTTACGCTCGGAACAGGGTATTTCACACCGTCAGAGCACTGTCTCCGTGCTCAGCCCCCGTGCAGATGGCTGTACTGTTTTTTTTTTTCCAGAATGAAGAAGCTCTGAAGAAGTGTGCCCAAGATTACTTAACCCGCGTCAAGCAAGAGGAGCAGCGGTATCAGGCCCTGAAAATCCACGCAGAAGAAAAATTAGACAAGTAAGGTCATGCAGGAGGTCGTGCTGGGGGGCTCTTGGGGTGCTTCGGGACCTTGCAGGGCAGTGTCTGCATTTGGCTTCCCTGAGGTTGGAAATCAGGAGCTTATTGATGTGAAAAGCTGCCGTTTACAACCGCTGGCTCGAGTGACTGGCAACGGGTCTAAGTGAGGCAGCCCGAATCCCTGAATGGAGTCTCTGATCTCTGCTTAGTTGTTTTTTTAATGGAGAAACTGAGGTTCACGGTCTGTTTACAGTCGCTTAACGAGTTCCCACGTTTCAGAGGGCTCGTGTTTGGGGTGTGCGAAGGGGTCGCTCAGCTCCCGAGCAGTAGCTCACCCCCACGCGGCAGCCCCAAGAGGAGTGGGTGAGGAACTGGTCTGGCTTCGCTCTGAGAAAGCGGAGTTTCCAAATAGGAGTTTGGAGGAGCTGAATTAATCCAGTTTCACGCAGGTTTTCCATATGGGAAAACCACCTCTGAGGCACCCAGGCAAGCAGGAGCCGGGCGCCGCCGCCGCCGCCTGGTCTGAGGTTGTGCCGCGGTGGTCCCGCCTGCACCCCAAGGCGTGACCTGCGTCCCCTTGTCCCCAAACCCACCGCAGAGCCAACGAGGAGATCGCCCAGGTGCGCACCAAGGCCAAAGCAGAGAGCGCGGCGCTGCACGCCGGGCTGCGCAAGGAGCAGATGAAGGTGGAGTCCCTGGAGAGAGCCCTGCAGCAGAAGGTATCCCCCCGCCTTCCCCCCGCATCCCTGCCTCTGCCTTCCCCCCGCATCCCTGCCTTTCCTGCCCTGAGCATCCTGGTGGTGCTGGAGGTATCCTCCAGATTTTTGACGCAGAAAGTATTTTGGTTTTTTTGGGGCGTATTTTTTTGTTTGCTTGTTTTGTTCGTGTTTTGTGATGGTTTGGTTGTGTTAGGTGGGGTTTTTTGTTTAAGTGCACGACTGCGTCCCCTCTCAAGGAAGGAGGCACAAGCTCTGCCCGGGCGCAGGCACGGCTGCGTGTGGTGACGGGGCCGGTTCAGGGCTGGCAGGTGCTTGGCTGTTGTGGCTCATGGGCAGAGCTTGCCCACGTGCGCCCGCTCGCAGCCGAGCTCTGTGCAGCACCGGGGTCCGCCGGGGATGAGGAGGGGTGACCCCGGGGGTCCCCACGGCGCCTGGACGATGCCCAGAGGGGCTGTCGCAGGGACAGGCGCAGGAGCCGGCTGCCCCTTCCCGCGCTGGCTCGGTGGCAGATGGGCCCGGGCGTTATCCCCCATCTGTGCCGCCGCGGGGGTCCTCAAGGGCTGCTTTTCTTCCAGAACCAGGAGATTGAGGAGCTGACCAAGATCTGCGACGAGCTGATAGCGAAGCTGGGGAAGACAGACTGAGCCTCGCCGCCCCTCGCCCAGCGCCCTGCACTTGGCCGCTTTTCTCCTGACGCCGAGCACCTTGCCTTACCGCCTGGGGACCCCGACAGAGAAGCACACGCGTCCGGACGCCTGCTCCGCCTGGCTGCCGGTCCCCGCGCTGTCCCCGGGCAGAGCCGGTCCCCACGCTCCCCCGTCTCTCCCCAGGGCCTCTGGGATGGGTTCCCTGCGGCCGGGCTGGCTGTGCATGTCCCTCCTGCGGTCCACAGCGAGTGGCCACCACGCTGTCCCTCTGCACGGATGTCACCTCTCAGCTGGGAGGTGGCACCCCGGGCTCTGTCCCCACCTCGGCTGGGCTGGGTTGGGTCTAGTTGTGCCCCTACACGCTCTGTCACTTATTGTCCTCACGTGTTCCTTTGCACAGGTCCTGCCCCGAGACGTGGGCGATGCAGGGGTTGGAGCCGCTGGCTCTTGCACTGGGGAAGGGGAGCTGGCACGTGGGTGCACGGCAAAGGGGCTCGGGGACCCCAGGCACCCGCCACAGGTGGTCTGGGGCCACCAGCGTGAATGCCGTGGCTTAAGCAGCCTCCCAGTACATCAGCGGGTTTTGGGGCTGGTCCCAGGCTCTGGTACACGGGTGAAAGGCAGCACAGCGCATCCTCGTCCCTGGCCGTGCCAGCCTGGGAGGAAGGAAGCCCACGGCTCTGCATTCGTGCACTTTATTAGCATTTATGAGCACTCTGGCTCTCTGCTCACTTCTTCCCGTCGGGCACGGTCCTGCCACACGTCTCGTTCCCCCAGGAGCACGGGTACGGCCACTTCACCAGTAGTAATTTAAGTCCCCTCAAAGGAGAGCCCAGCCGAGGGGAGGGCAGGAGGCTTCTGCTCCAAGAGGCATTTCAGAAATGGGGAGATGTTGGTTCTGGGGAGCTGGGACCATCCGTCTGTCTTCCCTGTCCCTTCCCTGGCACCTCCTGAGGCTTGTTAACGCGGGGTTTCCAGTCTGCTTTACAATCCGCAAAGCCAAGGCTTGTGCTGCTGTTTCCCCATGCCGTGGGGAGGTCGGTTCCCCACCGTGGGTGCTGCAGGGGGAAGGATGCAAACCCTGAGCTGCTTCGCCCTTCGCCGACTTCAGCCCTTTCCCCAGTCCCTGCAGAGCGGCAGGGCGGCGCGCAGCACTGCCCCGGCTCTTGTGCTGCTGTCAAAAACGCCCTCACAGCACTGGATGTTGGGAGAAGCAAACAAAAGCCAGCCTTCACAGGCAAAGGCAGATCCAGGCAGCAGTAAAACACGCTTTGAAATCTGTCTGGATGCGGCCCAAAACCCGACTCTCCACGCAGGCTGCCTGCTCCGTCTCGGAGGTGTTTGCTTTTCTGGACACGCCAAGCTGCAGCAGGATTGCCGAGGTCGCCTTTGTGCTGTGCGGGGAAGCGGGGGGCTCTGTGGGGGGGGCACGGTGTGTTTAAATCCCCGTCTAGATCCCATCCGTGCCCTGGTAACGCCGTTGCATGAGCCAGCCTTGCCTTGCTGCAGTGCGGGGCCGTATTTTCCTGGCTGCGGTGCCCTGGGCGCAGCGCTCGGTGTCCGGAGCAGTAACCAGTGCTGTGGGGATGCCGTGGGGCTGGGGCATGCCATGGGGTGCTGTGGGGCTGTGGGTGCTGCCCCTCGGGCAGAACCATCCCCTCCTGCAGAAGGCAGATGGACAGGATCGGGCAGCAGCTGCAGTGGTGGAGGATTCTCTACCGTCGCCCTGGAGGGGTAGTTGTAAAGCATCACGCAGGGGAAATACTCGCTGGTTGGACTGTTCCCTACCCAGCCTATCTAAGACTTTCAAAAACCTTTTTGCTGCTACCTTTTTGTAAAAGAATTGAGCTGTTTTCCTTCTATTTTCTAATTGCCTGTGTTGAGCATGCAGTGCAAACATCTGTTTAAATCAGAGCCATACACCTGATATATATTTTATTAGTTATATTATGTATAGAGAGAATTTATTATACAGTTAAGCAGACAAAGATGCCAGCAGCCTGCCCTGGCACGCAGAGCGCGGGCCTGTTCACCGTGCTCCCAGTTAGCCCAGTGAACGGGCTGGTGGCCATGCAGTGGGGAAGCCGGTGGCTGACAGCGCTCGGGGCTGTGTGCTGAATGCTCACCCCTTTGCGCAGCTGACAGAAAGGAAAAAACTTTTTTCCCCTCGTTTTTTTCCTCTTTTCTTTCTCTGTCCTTCTCACGCGTCCCTCCAACGGGCTGGTGGACGGTAGAAAAGCCTCTGTCAGATGCTCTGGGGGGGGCTGTTTCTTTTGGGGGAGTCGAAGTGCCAGCCCCAGCCTGCTGGAGCGTGACTCCCCTTCCCTCTGTTTCACCAGCCGTTGGGTTTTGCACCGCTCTCCTCCTCCTCATCTTCCTCCTCCTCCTCCTCTTCTCGTGCGCTTCCCGCTGCAGAGCAGCTTCCCCGCCTGGCTGAGGGACCCTTCCCGGGCCGGTGACAGCAGGGTGACCCCCGGAAGGTGCTGCCTCTTTGGACCTTCTGAGGGTCCGTGCAGTTAAATTAAACCCTTTGAGACCCGGGGGTTTCTGAGGGAGTTGGTTTTGGTTTTTTTTCCTCTTTGCCAACTATTCAGAAATGGGGGCGAGCAGGTGACCAGAGCAGCGTTGCACAAGCTCATTAAAAGTCGATTTGGGGCTCGTTTCTGGTTTTGCCCGGTGCTGTGGTGCTGGTCGTGACAGTCGCGATGGCCCGGGTCCGGTGCCATGGAGCCGCAGCACCGGAGGCCGGTCTGGGCAGGGACCGGAGGTGACGGAGCCCCCAGCCCGGTGCCCTGCGCGGGGAAACGCTGCCCCGCGGGGTGGCTTTGCAGGAGGTGTGTGTGCCCCACGCCGGCTGGGGGTCGCTACGTCCCACTTTGCCCCGAGGGATGGAAATCGGTTTCGGTGGCCGGCGGGGACGTTGAGCCGTGCCTGGGCCAGGTTTGCTGTTCCAGGGCCAGCCAAGGAGCCCAGTGACCGGCTCGGGGCGGGGGCTGGCTGGGAGCCCACCGCAGCGCGTCCGAGGTCGGTTGGTCTCGGGGGTGTTGTTCTGGCCCCAGAGGTGGCAGAAAATTGCAGAAGTTTTGATTTCAGTGCTGACCCAGCCCGCGTTCGGCACGGCCCCGTGCCCCGGCAGCCCCCTCCCGGTGGCCGGGATGCGGAGAGGGGCTCCGTGGCAATACCCTGCGCTGGCAGCGTGTCCCCCCCGTCCCTGCTCCCTGCCCTCTCCTCTCCCGCCTCGCTGCCCCTCTCGCCCCAGCGCGGTGGCGTTCCTGTGCCTGTCAGCATGCACCTCCGGTCTGGGCAAAGAAGATTCCTAAGGAATGATTTATTAACTATAATATGGTTATAGTTACATATAAAAAAATATATATATGCTGGTTATAGTTATATATAATAGAAGGCGTGTGTTTGTAACTGTAAAGGGGCAGGACCGTTGGGTCCCGGCGGCAGCGGGAGGGGAGCACAGCGGTTCCCCGCACGCCTCGCGATGCCGAGGGCACGCAAACGCCGCCGAGCCGCGGGACCAGCGCCGGGAAACTCCGCACATACCCCTGCGTCGGGATCGCAGCCTGGCTGTGTTTGCCCTCTTTTTTTTCTTTTTTTTTTTTTTTTTTTTCCCTTGCAAGTAGAGTTTCAGTGTCCCTTTCTGCGAGCGGCGGGTGCCTGCCCCGGCGCCGCTGGTGTTGCTGTGCGCGAGTGTGCATTTGCCGGCAGATCTCTGTCTACAATGAAGTGCCAACGAGTAACCCCCCGACTGCAAATCGTCCCCCCCCAGAGGCAGGAACTTTCTCTGCATTGACTACTACCCCCATCGCGGTGTACCATGTATGTAACTGCCATCGCCATCAATTTTGTATGTACGATAATTTTCCCTTTTATATGTCAGGTAAATATTTGTAAGAGTTATACTCACACAAATGAGATTATTATAATGATTACTAATATATTTTTTTTTTCCATGTTTCATTGCCTGAATAAAAATTGTGTTTATCACTCTTGAAACCTCCCGTGGTGTTTGTAAGGCCGGCGAAGGGTTTTTGGAGAAGTTGGCTTTGTCTTCCAGCACGGGCCATACTCTGCCTCGTTTTTATTAACGTGGTTTACGATGCAGTTGGTTTGAAGTCAGCACGGTTCTCATCTCTCCCTGAAATCTGCACTTATAACCTGAAATTCGGCCCCGAGATGACTCTGATACCCCCGTCACGCCTGCAGTTGCCGCACCGTGGTGTGGCCGCGGGCGAGCTCGGCCGGGGGGGGAAGAGCTGGGGCAGCGGCGGGATGTTCGGCAGCGGGACTCGGCTTAATCCCCGCGCTGACCCCGATACCTTCCGTGGCTCGGGGTAAATCCCCCCGTGCGGATGGAGACCGCCCTGCCCCGCTGAGGGCCGGGAGCAGGTGAGGGCTCCGCTGGGCACCCGGCCCCGTGCGGGTTTTCGGTTGCTCTCGTGCACTTCTCTTTTGCTGGGTCGGAAACTTTGGAGGGTTTTTTTCCCAACTTGGCTGCTGCAAACAGCAGGAAAGGGGTTATTCTCTGGATGGAGCAGGTGGGCTTGGACACGACCTTTGAAAGCCAACCAAGGTAATGTGTCTGGAGACGGAGAGGGTTCCCATAGCAGAGCCCAGCCTGGCAAGTGTGGGCAGGTCCGGCCACCTCCCCCAGCACCGGGCCACTTCTCTGCCCCGCTCCTGAGCCCCGGAGCAGCCCATGCCCTTGGGGAGCCGCGTCCCGTCCTCCTCGCTAAGATGGCATTAGCCAGGGCCTGCAGTAAGTGTGTTATCCCCAGCCCGGTGATCCAATCACCCAAGCAGATTAGCTGTAAGACCTTAAGACAAAACAGAGGCTACGCGCCCCGTGCCGCACACTGCTGAAAATGCCCGCCCTGAAGACCCTCCTGGCCCTGGCCATCATCACCTCCCTGGCCGCAGAAAGTAAGTGTGCGTAGCTCGAGGCGGTGCCAGGCGGGTGAACCGCTGTAGCTGCTCTCCTGCTTGCTGGCATCCCTGCCGCCCTCCTGCCCCGTGGTGCCCCTGCCGGATCCTGCTCCCATCCCTGCAGAACAACGGCGTTTTGGGGGGACGGCGGCTTTCTGCTCCTAGGAGCACCCTGTCCCTCGCCCTCTCTCTGCCCCTCACACGAAGCGCAGGCGTGGGTGCCCAGCCGGGACCGCGGAGCCTCCCGGTCTCCATCTCGGAGCGAGCCGAGGAGGCACCCGAGCCAAGGAGCAGCAGCTCCTCATGGCCAGAGCCGTGTCTCCCAGCTAAAACCTGGTTCCTCAAAGGCAGACTCACAAAAAGCCATTTTAAAGGGCAGGAAGGCGGTTGTGCTGCTCGGCACCACCGTGAAGCGTGGTTAGGTCGGGATGGTTTCGGGGTCTTCACACCAAGGGAAGATGAACCCCGGAGGGGTTTTAGCCGGTGGTGGAGGAAAGGTTGGACTGAGCTGCAAAGGAGAAGCAGGAGACCAGCAATCCCGCTGTGGGAGTCGGGGCCAGCGGGGGTTAATGGCAGGCGTTTGTTGGCATTTGGCCCCGTGAAATCCCTGTTTCCCTGAGTTTCCCCTTTCCCGTGAGCTGGAGGTGGGAGCCCTGACCCCCCGCAGGGTCCACTCTGCTGGCCAGAGCTGGGCCCCGCTTGCCACGAGAGGGCTCTGCTCGGGCAGCGCAGCAGGCACAGACCTTCCTCCCAACATCAGCCGTAATTCAACCATCGCCGCCGAAATCAAGCATTCGTCATTTCAGGCGGGAGCAGGATCTGCAGGTTCGGGTTTTTTTTTTGGGGGGGGGGTTGTGCGCTTTGTCTGCAGATATTTAAAACAGCGCTGTTATTTAAAGTCTCTTACTGTCATGAAATGATAATGACGCTTTCACATTCGCTCAGCTGGTTCCTAAACTCTCCGGAAGGGTCAAACAGCTCTCACACCTATTATCGGCTCTGACGCACGGGGTGCCGGCGGAGGCGAGGGGCTGGCTATCATCTGCCGTGGCCTCCTTTGAGGACAATTTGGAGATGATTTGTCCTTCCTGGCACACGCGCCTGCCCGGCCCTTTGCTGCCTGTCACCACACTTGTCCCCGGGCAGCGCCTGCGGGACGCGCTTTCTGAGCCCAACCTTGCACGGGGAGCTGCTGTCGTTCAGAGACACGCAAATGCCCAAAACCTGCTTCCGCAGCTTAGATGAATCCTCCCTTCTCTGCCCAAAAATGCTCATTAAAATGGAATTCGGTACAAGAAGACAAAGATCGAGGGTATTTTTTTTAAAGTCTTGTGTCTACCTATTTTTACTGCAAAGGGAATTAGGGGACTCTCGGTTTCAGGAGGGTTTTGCCGAGCAGGGACTCGGAGGAGCTGCCCTGCCCAGTTTGGCTCTCATCGCTTGGAGTCACACTTGGAAGGGTTTTGCATGAATTTCACGGATGGGAGAGATCCCCCTGCCCCGAAGGCTGCTGCGTGCCGTGGCCTCGGCGGTTCCTGCTGGGCTCCGACCGGTGCTACCCCTCACTCGTGACTCCCTGTGCTGGGGTCACTGGTGGCCCTGGAGACCCACAAATGGCACTCGGGGCTCCGGGACGGCGCATCACCGCCGCCCTCACTCCTCCTCCTCCTCCTCCTCCTCCTCCCCGTCCCCGTGCAGGTAAAGCGCTGAAATGCCACAAATGCGTTGCGTCCAACGAGAACGACTGCAACAAGCAGGGCTCCCACAGCTGCCCCCAGTACGCCGACGCCTGCTCCACCATCACTGCGCCCAGTAAGTCCCGTCCTGGGGGTGCTGGCGGGGAACGGAGGGGCTGGGGGGAGAATCAGAGGGGCTGGGGAGGACTGGAGGGGCTGGGGTGGGGGGAGCAGCGGGCAAGCAGAAGCAGAGGAGCTGCCAGGGCAGGCCAGGAGCTGGCCTCCTCTCGTCCCCGTGAAGCAGGGACGAGTCGCCTGGTTTTTTCCAAGCTTTTAGTCCTCAGAAAGATGCTTTTGGTCTGGGGTAACTCACGGCCCTTTCCTGGCATAAGGCAAGTCCTTCTTTGTGGCGCGCTGCTCCCGTCCTCCAGAAGTGCTCCACCACCCTCGGGGCACCCCTGCGGCTGCAGGGCAGCAGCACGGCCGGCGGGACGGACGGAGGTGGTTCCCAAAATGAACCCCCGGCCCTGCTCGGGCTCGCTCCACAGCCAGGGCTGTTCGTGTCCTCCCACGCGGCTATAAACACGCCGTCACTATTCCACAGCAGGGCTGTGCTGTGCTGTGCTCCGCGGTGACTTGGTGTGACCATGGGGACATCCCTCGGCCACCGGAGCTGCCCGTGGGCGGGAGGGAGACCCTTCCATTGACACCTGACGCGCACCGTGCTGGGACACGGCTCCGCTTTCCCCTTCCCAGCGCCGCAGGGGAGGAGCGACGCCCGTGACGCCCGGCAGTGCCGGACCCCCCCACGTTGCCTGTGCCTTTCCTTGCAGACAGCGTCATTAAATCCTGCTCCTACAAGTCCTTCTGTGACCAGGCTCGCCGCGGCGGCTCCGGGGGGGCCACCCTGCAATGCTGCTTCAGCGACAACTGCAACGGGCCCTCGCAGGGCTCACGGAGCGGCGGGGGGGCCCGGCCAATGCCCCCCCCCAGCCTGCTGGCCGCCGCGCTGGCAGGGACGCTGCTGCTGGGCTGGCTGTGAGCAAGGGTCCCGGGGGCCAGGGGTGGCCACCTCGCGTAGCTGCTTGCCACAATAGCCTAGGGGCGCGCGCAGGACGGCGGGTTCCCTCTCCGCTCCCCGCGTGGACGAGGCCGAGCCGCCATCAGGCAAATAAACGCTGCTGTTGAAAACCCCGTTCCCAGCCGCTGCCTCTCATTTACAGGGAAACCGTAACCGCGCCAGAGGACGGCCCGAACCAAACTGGTTTGGCTTCCCGGTGCTGCCTAGGGGACCGGGAGCTCATCCGAGCGCAGCCACCCTGGGAGGCTTTGCCAGGCAGAGCCCCCCCCAGCACGCTGCCCTGACAGAGATGATTTTGGGGTGTTTTGTGCTAACTCGAGATTCACGGTTTCCCTCCTCCCGGGGCTGCAAAGACGTGGGTCTGGACAGACGATGAATGTATTTGGTGTGAAATATCGGCCGAGCCTGTTCGGTGCAGCTCTCTGCGCTGCTCAGCAGGAGGAAACCCTCCGTCGGGACCCCCGTGCTGCTGCGGCGAGCCCCCGACGCATCGCTGGGGGGTGGGCTCGTCCCCAGGGGAGCAGCACTGCGTGTCTGCAGTGCCGAGAGGTCAAACTTCCAGGTGACTAATTCATCCCTGGCTGTTACCGTCACCTCCGGGAGGTCTCACTTTTCCTCTTCCCACCAGGCTCTTCCCCTGTGAACCCCTAATGGGGGGGTGTGTCCCGCAGGTGCCCGTCGTTACCACCTGCAAAGTGTGGTTAGATGTAGGAGTCCTCCTGCCGCCCAGCCACCCCCTGGGGCTGGGGTAGTGCAGGTCGCGGGGGGGCAAGCCCAGGAGGTTTTGCCGTCTAAGGGGAAGAGGAGCAGCAGCCCGTTGAGGTAAGGGGGAGGTGCAATGTGGGAGGGGTGACTTGGGGCGGGATGGCGACACAGGGGACTCTGGCAGAGCTGCCATAAGGGAAACTCGGCTGCTGCGTGTTGGGATAAGGACACAGCTCCCGAGGCTCGTGGGTGGCACTCTGATGGCACTGCGGGACCCAGGCAGCAGCCGAGCAAACTGCCCTCCTGCTTATTTTCAGTGTGTGACACTTAGAATGCGACAGCATCTCTGCTGAGCCCAGCAAACGCCGATGCTCCGCTTGCTGCGGGGACCGATGGCACTGGGGGGAAGCCCAAGGGGTGACCGTCCGGGCAAGGGGAGGATCCTGTGCCCCCCCACTGCTCCGCACTCGCCGGCCGGCAGCGGGTTGGGGCTGTCCTGGGCACGGGGACTCCTCGGGGCAGCGAGGTCCTGTGAATCCTGCTGGCCCCACGGTTTGCGGAGGGGAGCGATGACGCGGGGATGGGTCGGTGGTCCAGGACGGCTGGCGTTTGTGCAGCATAAAGCTCAGCTAGAAGGACCCCCCCAGGAGCGCTCGGTGCTGCTGTGTTTTGTAAGGAGAATGGTAGAAGTGAGTGAATGAGGCTGAGGAGGAAAGAAAAGGGAAGGCTGAAGGGAGGAGAGAGAAGGATGGCTGGGAGCGTGGAGAGGGGAGTGGGAATTTGCCTGCAAGAAATGTCACGCAGGGCAAGCCACAAACTGCTGACTGGAAGCCCAGCCGCGGCTCTTCCAGCAGAGCAACCTGCTGGGAGTTTCCCTTAGTCATAACGCAAGAAAAAAGGGAACAGGTACTGAAACCAAAACGAGCAAGTTCGAACAGACGCAAAGAAATAATTCAGCATGCTCAGAGCCAGCCGTGGAACTCCCTGCTGCGGGATGCTGCTGACGCAGAGACCCCAGTGAGCGCCGGGGCACGAGAGGGTCAAAAGCCCTGGAGAACATGGACATGGAGCCTTGTGAGGCTGAACTCCTACAAGAGGGAGGCTCGGCTGCTGCCACTAGAGGGGAGACATCCCAAAAGAAGATTATACTGTGTCTGCTGCGGGCCCTGCCCCTTCCCTGGGCACACGAAGGATGTATTCCTGTGGGGAACCACGGGTGTTGGTGGGACCCCCGAAGGCCCTGGGGATCCGCTCGTGGCCCTACGTCTGCTAACGGGGTGTCACTGCGAGTTCAATGGGCTGCTCGTACCCCCGGACAGGCTACGGCAGCAAAACACAATGCAAAACCAAGCCGGGAGGAGAAGTGCGAGGCTCCCGGGCTGAAGGGAGGGCAGCGGCGTGACTCGCTGCCGTGTGACTGCGCCGGGGAGAACAGAGCGGCTCCAGAGCCGGGCTCTGGTGCGAGTCACAAGGTCTGCGAGAGATGCCCGGGTATAAAAATACTCCATGGAACAGTTTAGTCTTTGCAAAGCAGGCAGGGTTGGGGGGCGGGGGGGGGGGAAGGCTGGAGAGCCGCAGGGAGAAGCACGGGAGGCGGCAGCGCAGGGGACGGAGAGGACACGCGTGGGGCGGAGGAGGGCGCGGGGTGGCTGGGGGTGATGCTGTGCTGACATCCCGGCTCTGCATCTTGTCCCTGCCGTTGTACTCGCGTCTCAGCGCCTGTGCCGCTCCCCGGCAGCGGGGACGCGGAGCCCGGGCAGCGCAGGCGCAAGCGCAGGGTGAAGGGAAGCGCTGCTGGGGGGCTTCCACCCCCGGGACCTCCAGAGCTTGCCAGGACATGGGGCGCCCTCGCCCAGTGGAGCAGCCAGCCCAGCTTTGAGGCAGGAAAGTTGCTTTTCAAACCTCCCTGTTTTCTCTTTGTTAGTTTTTATTTATTTCTTTATTCTAAGTATAACCCAGTTGCCATGGCCTTAATTTCCATAACTGGCGGTTTTTCACGCTTCAGGTTTTGGTTCCTTTACAGCACCTTCAAGAGCTCTACAGCGAGTGCTCGGCACTCTCGGGCTCTGGCTCCATCGGCGTTTGTGGCTGGGCGAGGGTGGGCGTCAGGGTCTGTGGGGAGATGGGCACTGCAAGGAATAACGCCCCGGCTGCCTCAAGGGACGATCCTTCCCTTCAAACGTACGGGAGGGGCAGTGCCGAAATCCTGCTCTGTCGCTCACAGCAAAATGGGCACCCAGGCGAGAGCCACCCTGGGGGTATCAGCTTGTGACACAGGCTCCCGTCGGGGGTCTCCGGGAGCAGGTGCGGAGGGAGGTCATCACTTCTTTTCTCCTGGTGTAATTAATAAATGATGCGTTTTGGGATGCAGCTTCTGGCAGGGCGCGAGGCTGGACTGTCCCCCGATGGGGAAACTGGGGAGGGATGAGAGCGCAGAGGGAAGCGGCTCCTCCGCCGCGTGGCCGCGGTCGGCTGGCAGCAGCGAGGAGAGCGGCCGTGACCGCCGAGCTGGTGGGTGCCTTTATTTAATGGTGCTGAACGTTGTGCTGTGAGTGAGGACAGGTGGGGGGAAACACCCAACAGCGTCCAACAGGAAACTTCTGGAAAAAAAATAACCTTTTGTGCAAAATGCTGGGAAAGCAGCACTCTCACGGTGTCTGTGAGAGCAAGGCTCCCTGCGCGTCTCGGTGGTGCCGGCGGCACTGGGATCGCTTTCACCCGCGCCGGGAGAAAGTGCTTGGGGCCAGTGCCTGGGGCTCCCGCGGCGGTGACACGGGCCCGGAGCGGAGTCACAGGGAACTGAACACACATGGTTTCTGTAACAGCGTTTGGGCAATCGTCTGCAACATGAAAAGGAGGGGGAGGGAAACGTTGTTCTAAAAATGACCTGGGCCATAGGAAATGCTGGGGGTGAGGCAGTGTGTTTGCTTAACAACACTTTGTACAGCCGGCGCAGAGCGCAGGGCAACTGCTCTGGGAAAAAATTACCTTCAAATGCACAGCACCGGATCCTCCAAACTAGAGCCTTGCCTTAAAACGAAGGCAGGAAAGACCCCCCTGATATCCCTGCAGCAAGGGGCAGGGAGCTGGAGGCCGGGGTCACTTGCGTTGCCTGGAAAGGAGCAAAGCTGGTGACGGTCTCCAGAGGGGGGGACTCTGCAGAGCCGATGCCGGGGGGTGGGAGCACCCGGAGCTCCTGTGGCTACATCGGCCCAGCAGGTAGGGACCTCTCAGGAGTGGGTGACGGGCTCAGCCGACTGACTCACGACGACTGCCTGATGCAATCGGGAGGTTTCCTGGGTGCCCAGGCAGCCCGGTACACGAGCGATTGCCCCTGGCTTTAAAACGAGGAGCGGCTTCCCCCAGGGCACCGTGCGGGAGGTTCAGGAAGGTGACAAGGACCCCGAGACTAGCGCAAAGGGGAAGTGTGACCCACACTGCTTCCAATGGTCTGCCCACTCCGAACAGCCATTGTTAACTCCAGGCTTCGTTTTTGCAAATTTCTCAGGTGAGGAGGAACCTCGGGGCTGCCGCAGCCCAGGCGTTACAGCACAAATAGCTGTGTACAGCCCTCATCGCCGGCTGTGGGCGACCTCACCCCCTGCGAGGGCGGCTGCAGCGTTTTGGGGAGCGGCGCGCCATGGCCACCCAGCCTCACCGCTGCGTTACATGGCAGGGTTTACCCCTCTCACCCTGCGAGGGTGCCGCGCCACCCCCACGGGGTGCTTGTCCTTCCCCAGCAGCGCCGCTGCTAGTGCCACAGGGGTTTTGCGGGGTCCGCGCTGGGGTTCATCCCCGCCAGCCCCCTCCCCGCCTGCGGTGCCGGCCCCGAGCTCTGCGGGTCTGTCTGTGCACGAGCAGAGATCCCGGAGCACCCTCAGGCTGGTGTGAAAACGTGTAAGTGCTCAAACTGCTGCTCAGGGGGCAAAACTCAGGGGGGGGTTGGGTCAACAGGACCCGAATCTAAACTACTGAAAAGTTGGTGGCGATGGCTCTGAGCCCAGCGCAGGAGCTGGGGCGATTCACCCGCCGCACGCTGCGCTCACTGCTTGGATTCGCTCAGCCGCTGCCGTATTTGATGTTACACACTGCTGTAAGGCCGTGGGAGTGGGGAAAGGTTTTGTGAAGCAGCGACGATGCCCCACACAGTTTGGAAGCCTTGGGACTCTGCATCCGTGTCGGTGTGAGCACTGTGAGAAATAAGTTCCGGTCCGAATGAAATAGGCTCAGGCAGAATCCTCTGTGAAGCACATCTTTATTCATGTTCTTGCAAGAGCGGGTGACCTAGCAAGCAGGCACGCTTTCAGTTCTTGAAACACACCTTTTTATTTCCTAATCCCAGCTGAATTTTTCCCTCCCCTGTTTCCCATTGGTTGGGTACTCCAGGGTTCACAGTCTGTCGGAGGCGCTTAAAATTCCTCCCGGATGTCCTGCCTCTGTTTACTTCTCTTTATGCTACACCTAAAGGGATTATCTGACTAGTTTATTTCTTTCCTTTTTGGTAAAAGATTGCTCAATGTCATTAGCCCTGGTTAAATGTTTGACTCCCCTTCTAGACACTAATCCAGGAGGAATCAGTTTGTCCTTCTGTCTGTGTGATAAGAGATGTTCTACAAGCCTTTGCTGGAGCCTCTCTGTCTTAGTCATTCCCTTGTCACGTCACCTCTGATGGGAACGGCTTTTCTCCTCTGCAAAAGCAATACCTGCCTTTCTTACAAGCACCAACTGTGGGGCAGGACCCCCACAGCGTGTCTGTCCCTGGAAACCCCTCTCGCATGAGAACCCACCTGCTGTTTTGAGCATCTGAGCCGGGCTGCGGCGGCTCTTGCCCCGGGCGGGGGCTCGGTCAGGGTCGCTGGGCCCGGGGAGGGGCAGGTTCAGGTGCGTGTGGGGGGGACGCAGCCGTCTCCAGGGACCCTGTGGGGCAGCTCTGGGGATGGGCCTGGGGGGCTCTGCCGGAGCGTCCCGGGGAGAGAGCAGAGCCGCCGGGGGATGTTGATTTACCTGAGCAAATTTTGCCGGGTTTGACAGCAAAACCGGGGGGCGGAGGGAGGTGTTTGCCAGGAAGGGCCCGATCCCCGGGCACGGCGGGGGCCCCCGGCGGAGCTCTCCCACCCCGCGGCGAGGCTGCAAAGCTCGGGGCGGCGACCGGCACGGGGCTGGCCCCAGCCCCGCTCGGCAGCGGGACCCCCGCCCCGGGGGCCGGAGCGCTCCGGAGCCGGTGCGCTGGGAGGGGGGGACGACGCGACCCTCCCCCGCCCCGCGGAGCCGCCCGGGCGCCCCGCACTCACATCCGGGGCCGGGTTTGCTAATGGGAGACGTAATTAACCCGGAAAAAAAGCGACGCGGAGCCAGGGGCACACCCCCTCCGCCGCCGCCCGCCCCCCGCCCGCTCCGCCGGCCCCGCGCGGGGCGCGCAGCCCAGGGACGCCGCGGGGTGAGTGCGGGGGACGCGCGGGGGGGGACGCGCGGAGCCGCCGCCCGCCCGCGGGCTGCGCTCCCCCGCGGGGGCGGGCCGGGGACCCCCGTCCCCATCCTCCCGCCGGCCCCCCCCGCCCGCCGGGGCTCCCCCCGAGAAGGGGCTTCTCCGGGGGCGGGCGGGAGGCGGCCGCGGGGCTCCGGCCCCAAGGTGGAGCGGCCGCCGTGGGGCTGGTCCGTCGGTCCGGGGATGAGGCAGAAGCTCCGGTGGCAGCGGCTGGGAGCATCCGTGCCTCGTCCGGTGGGGAGAGGCCTCCCGGGGGCGGCGGGGGCGGCACTTTGGTGCTTGGGGGGCAGCGGGGGGACGGGGGAGCTGGGGGCAGCGGGGGATGCTCCTGCCGGGATGACCCCGCGGTTCTGGGAGCGGGGTCCCTGTGGGAGATGGGGGAGCGCCGCACGCTTTGGGTCTGCGGGGTCGGTGGCAGATGCGCGGGGGCGATTTGGGATCCGCAGCCGCTCG
Organism: Larus michahellis; assembly: GCF_964199755.1. NCBI lineage: Eukaryota > Metazoa > Chordata > Aves > Charadriiformes > Laridae > Larus > Larus michahellis. Next base: position 7,895,033 of record NC_133915.1, read on the forward strand.
GAGCGTGTTCCCCTGGCCGGTGTTCTGTGGTGAGGTGCAGAAGTGTCTCCTCGCTGCTCCCAGCCGGCCTTTCAACAGGTTAATTATTTCATTAAGGCAAATGTCTGGAATTAGCAGGAGTTAGCTACTGGGCTCTGCCTACACCGTCTGTCTCGTGTGTCAGCCGCCGGATAGACGTCGGCGGGGCGAGCTCTGGAAACTCCTTTGCACGGGCAGGTAGAAGGAAGTGGTGCTGCACCCGCTGCGGCTGCAGCCATCGCCCCGCGCGCCGGCACTGCGTGGGGACAGCGGACACCGCAGAGCGGAGCCCTGGTGACACGGGGGTGGTCATCCTGCACCCCAACCGGCACCGGGACAGCTCGGGCAGACAGGCGTGGGAGAGGAGGAGGAGGGGGATGATGATGCTCCTGCTGTGGCTGCCTGCAGGTGCAATGGGCCGCGCTGCGGAGAGAGGTGCCGAGGAGCTGCCTCTGGCCAGTGCTGCTGCGATGCTCTGAGTGCCAGGTCTCCTGTTGCCTTGGCTTTTTCTGCTGCAGGGTGTCCCTGGGTCGCTGTGCCGGGAGCAGGACAGAGCAGGGCACGGGCAGCCGCGACAGTGCGGTGAAGCGCTGGCGTCCTGCGGGTGCTTCCTGGAAAGTCTGGCTGTGTGGCTGCACACGAGGCCTTTGAGCCAGCGGTGACCGCAGAGAGGGGCTCGGGTGCCGTTTGGACGGTGCCCTGCACCTTCTGCCTCTCCCTGGGGAGCGCTCACCTGTATCTCGGGAGGCAGGTGAGAGGGTATTTTTGCTGTAAACCTCCTTCTATAGCCTAATTGCTCTTGTCGTCTCATTAACTGGTGGGATATTATGACTCTGAAAGAGCTGGGAAGTCAGCTGCTTCAGCGGCAGGGGAGAGTCCTGGAAGTCTCTGATGTGCTTCACTACAAAATGGCATAAATTCATAAACAGGATCTGCTAATGAGATCCTGAGGGCCTGATCCAGTGCGATGCTCGGGAAGTTCAAGTTGTCGATGGCAGATTAGCCTCCATGAATCGGGCATGGGCATCATCCATAAATCGCCGCCTCCTGTGCCCGGTGCCAGTGCGATGTCCATCATGTTTCCATAAAGGATGTCCTGGGAAGCTGTGAGGCCTCCAGGGACTCATCCGCACTGGATGATGCTGGTTTTCTGTGAGGTCCCTCTTTTTCTCCCCCTCAGGTTTAGTCTTATGTCCTTCCTACAGCAAACGCAAGTTTGGCTTTTGCATAGAAGTATTTATGACTTGGAGTTTACGAAGTGCTGTATAAATAGTAAACCTTAGTGCAGACGGAGCATTTTCTTGCCCTTCCAGAGTTCCTGAGCAGGGGGACCGAATACCCACATGCTGCTGGAACTGGAGATGCTACTTTTATCTTTTTCCTATGGAAAAGTGGAATTCTCAGTGGCTGCGAGGGGCAGTTCGTGTCCTGCAGGCAGTGGGACGTGAGGGGACAGGGACCTGGGGGTCCCGAGCTCCAGCGGAGTGCCCTGCCCCGGGGAAGGGACGGGGCAGATCATCGCTCGCTGAGGAGGAGTGTGGTCTGGAGGGCAGAGTGCGGGGCGATGGCGATCTCCTCTGCCCAGCGGTTTTTGCAGCAAGTGCAGCCCGGGGTCAGCTCGCACAGGAGGCTTGAGCTGGTTTGTGGGCTTTCAGCTGAGCCCGAATTGATTAAGGATGGCAGAAGGGGAACGCAGGGAGCCCTGTGGGGCTGGGGGCTCGTCCCTGCGCTGCCCGCGGCACAGCTCGGCTCTTCCTCATCCCTCTCGTGAGCAGAAATCTGGGGACTTTTATTAGCAGCAGGAGAAAGAGGCAATTTGTGAGGCCTGGTCTGAACATGTTGGTATGGTTGAAGGCACTTGGGAATCTGCTCTCTGTGTGCTTCCCCCCCCGCCCCCGCCACGAAAATAACCCCACAAAAAAGCAGTAAAATGTGAGGTGCCCACATAACCCTTGTATGAGGGCACGTGTGTTGTTTTAAACCAGTCTCTGCTACTGAAGCGGTGCGATTTCCCTCCTAGCAGAGCCCTGATACCCATCTCTGAAACCCTGGTGATAAACCCCGAGATCCTGACAACAGGTTGGCTTGTTTTCTGCCACCTCTACCTTTGCAGCTGCACCACAGCTCTTGCACAACACTTGCCTCTCAGGGCCCCACTCCACTGCCGCTATTCGGCTCAAAAATAGTATTTCCTCCTTTTCTGCATGAGATCTTTTATTTGTGCAGCCTCCACTTCTGGCACCTGCGCGAGTCACCCCTCTGCTACCGGACAGACCTCACTGGGTTCAGCTCGCATCCTTTGGGTAACCGCTGCCTCCGTCCCCACCCGTCCCCCCTGCGCCGTGGGGAGGGGGCTCTGCCCGGGCGGGGGGATGTTCCTGGCCCACCGGTGGCTCTCGGTGCTGCTTTTGCTTCCCACAAGGGGCTGGAAGCGATGGCGCAGAGACCCAGGGGTGCCAGGTGCTGTGGAGGGTGGGTGGGAGCCGCTGCCGCATGGGAGCGGTGCCGACGTGCACCCACTGCCGCTGACTCAGAGCCCCGCTGCTCCCGCGGGGTGACAGAGCGATGCTCGGGCTCCCCCACATCCTGTGCCCACAGGGGGGCACAGGCAGAGCCCACCGATGGGCACCGCAGCTGCTGTGCTCTCCGTCCGGCTGCCCAGGGCCATTGCGGCAGGTCGGCACGGCGTTTCTCCTGCTGCTGCGGAGGGCTCCGTGGTGCCGGCACGGCTCTGCTCGCAGCTCGAGCTCGGGGGTGGCTCATCCTGGATGGGGGGCAGCGCCGGGGGGTCCGTGCCCGCAGCAGACCTGGTGACACGGCTTGGCCCCGCGGCGATGGGTCATTGTTTTCCCTGCTGACTCGGCATCCTGGCTGCACAGATTTTCTGCTGGAGTTGCAGATTGTTTTCCATTTCCTGGGAGTGTGCTCGGGCTCTCTCTAGCACGCACTCTGCCTCGGGATTATTTTTTCTTATGGTTCCCGGCGACCTGGTGTCTCGTGTCAAATCCTTTGTGGCTACTTTGTCCTCTCTTGGTGGCCTGAGCTGCGGCATGGGGCTGCCCCATGCTGCTGAGCCCGTCTCCGTGAGATGCAGCCGCCGCTGTGACAGGGGCAGTTTGGGGCTGTCACTCGGTCTGTCACTGCCCAGGACATCCCAGTGGCCCTGGTGCAGCCCTGTGCCACGAGTGGTCTCGGAGCTGGGCCGGCAAGTAGCTTGTTCAGCAGCGCCCGATGATTGAGTCCATCTGCAGCTCCCCAAAGTCCTGCAGCTCCTTGCTGAGCTATTTCGGTCTGCTCTGCCCGCTCCTGCCTGCACCCGGGGCCGGCACGCTGGCACCCCGCTTGTCACAAAGGCGTGCTGGGTGATGGTTGGGTTTGGCAGCTTCCCCGCGGTCCAGACACACAGTGGCAGCCGCTTGACTTTGCTGTTCGTGCGTTACGCCGTGGCTGCGGCGGCCTGGGAGAGGAGCAGGAGGTCTGGGCAGGTTGGGAGGCTGGACGGGCAGGTTGGGAGGCTGGACCGGCAGGATGCTCGGCGGTGGGACGTGGTGCGGAGAGGGGAGCTGGCTGAGCAGCAAAGCCCCAGCCCCTCTGCCCAGCCTCGTGGGGGCTTTCACGCCTTTGCGGCATGGCTGTGGTGGGGTTGGCAGCTCTCGGGGCTGGGCAGCGATGTGCGCCCCTGCAGGGAGGAACACGTTGGTGAAAATGCCTCGATTTTCAGCGAGGGGAGGCGGTCGGTGTGCTCGTTTGGACCAACCCCGGCAGGTGGTCCCTTCCCTGGGATGGGGGCTGAGGGACTGTGCTGGCATCCCGGCACGTCTGGCGCTGAGGGGCTGAGGTGGCTGTAGGCGCAGGAGCTCCCCGGGGAGCTGGGGCTGCGGGAGCAGAGCACCCACCTCTGCCTGCCGCTCCCTCTGCAGGGTGATGCGAGAAGGAGCCCGGCATGCCGTACTTGGATCGACAGAACCGTATCTGCGGGTTCCTGGACATTGAAGAAAATGAGACCTGTGGCAAGTTTCTGCGGAGGTATTTCATCCTGGACACCCAGGCCAACTGCCTCCTGTGGTACATGGACAACCCCCAGGTAGGCTCCCGCGCTGCTCCCGGCTTCGTGGAAGCTGTTAGCAAGTCGTTAGCTGGATCTCAGGCTCCCTGGTGGAGGCGGCTGCTCTGGGTCCGGGAAGGAGGGTCCTGTCTGCTGCCTCAGTTGTCTGGTGGGGTCTCCTGTGGCTGGGTGCAGCCGCGACCAGGCTCCAGCAGAGCAGCCCCCTGCCACTCCTGGGCTTTCCAGGACTGCCCCAGCAGCAGCTTGATACCCTGGAGAAAAGGTTATCCTAGGAATACTTGTACTCTTGGAAGTGGTGTCGTGCAGCAAAAGCACTTAGACCAGGAGCCGGGCGGCTGGGGGAGATGGAGTCTGTGATGTGCCCCACGTCTCTGGGAGCTGCCCCAGCGCTTGTGGTCAAGCTCAAGAGAGCAAGAGCGAAGCCGAGCTCTGGGAAGACCCTCCAGGGAAGCCCGCGGTGCCCGAGCACTGCTTGTAGGCTGGGGAGGCACCTGCCTTCCTGAAGAGCATCTCGCAGCAGATTCTTCGTTGCCTTGTTCAGCGGGGAAGGGGAAGCTCCCGCTGGCCGGTGTTGGCCCAAACTCTTGCTCTCTGGGTCCCGCGGGACTCGGAGCCCGTCGGGCACCTGTGTGCACGGGGCGGTGAGCGGGACGGGGGTGCGGAGGGGAGCGAGACGGGCACGACGCTGGGGGCAGCACAGCGTGGCCGGTCCCAGCTGCTGGTGGGGCACGAGGTGAAGCAGGTGCCCGGGGAGGGGAAGCGGCCGGGGCCGGCAGCGGGGCTGTTGGTTTTGCTGCCTGACCCCAGTGACACCGAATGACAGCCTGGCTCGCCTATTCCGTGTTCCCCCTGCCGTTTCACTCCCATTGCTCCTTAAATGTTTTGCAGAACCTGGCCATCGGTGCGGGAGCTGTGGGATCTCTGCAGCTGACCTACATCTCCAAGGTAACGTCAGGGTGGGGCGGAAGGAACATGAAGGGTCCCTGTTGTCCCCTCTCCGTGTGGCTTTCCTGGGAGAGGCAATGGCTTGCCCCAGCGGTGCAGGACGCGAGGTCCTGCCCGAGCCCCTGCCGTCCTCCCTGCGCCCCCTGAGCGGGTCTGTGGGGAGGGGGGGGTCCCAGCGCTGGGATGGGTGTTTGCCTTCACCCGCAGACCGGCGCGGGAGGAAGAGGAACCACTCTGCCATGAATCCCGGGTTGGAAGGGACCTCAGGGGTCGTCTGGTCCAACCTTCTTGGCAAAAGCAGGGTCTAGGCAAGGTGCACAGCTGAATCTTAAAAGTGCCCAATGCTGGGGACTCCTCCGCGTCCCTGGGGAGATTCTTCCGATGGCTGGTTGCTCTCAGTGTGAACCATTTTCCTCTTGTAAAGGAATGAAGATGGGGAGGTAGAGACGGTCACAGGGTCCCCCTTGCCATGGGTTTGGGGGCACCAGTAGCTTTCCCCGGTGCTTAGAGGCTTTCTGGAAGCTCTGTCTTCTGTGTGTCTTAACGGCATTATCCGGCTTCCACGGGAAGGTGAAAATAGTGGAATAAATGAGAACTGTTGTGGGGCTGGTGACTGGACGCGTGGAGCTGTGGCTGCAGCGCGGCCGTGGAAAGCGGAGCTGCCACCGTCCCTTTCCGTGAGCTGCCCCTCGGCCGCTGCCGGGGGAGCAGGGACTCGTGGCCGCCGCGCCAGGCTCAGCCCCGTGCCGGAGCCGGATAAAGAACTGGACAGATCTCCCTGTTCCTGCTGAATCATGATTTATAAATTAAGCGCAGATGAAGCAACGCTGGGAGGCTGAGCCTTCCCCATTTCGGATGGAGCCTCATGTATAAATTATATACGTTTTAGTCTAAATGCAAATTGCTGTAGGACAGCATTTGGTCACAAACTGCAGGATTGGGTTATGCCGGCGGCTCTAACTACCCTCTGTAAATATGCCAGAAAAATGGAGGTTTGCTTGAGAAAACATATTTAAAGCATTATAGAGTGGCTCCGAAGGAGGACGCCTGTCAGAATAAATACTCCACGAATGCTGTGCTCAAAGCCCTGGGGAGTATTATTCTTATATAAATGATTCCTACTCTTTAGGGAGAAACCACTGCTATTTTCCCTCAATTTTCTTAATTGCTGACAAGAGCGACTGTGTTAGTCCGGCAGAAACTCGCGTATTCGAGGCCTTTGAAAGCTTTGAATTCTTTGCTTTGCAGCGCAGCCAGCGCCGGGGGGGATGGCGGGAGATGAAAGCCCCGTCTCCGCGCTGACCTTCCCCCGGGACCGCGCGCTCGCTGCCGGCCGCACGCGGGCTGCCTTCCGCCCGACACGGGCCAGTGCCCGACAGCGCGCGCAGCTGCGCCGCCACTCCCGCGTCTCATCCTCCCGGGCACCGCCGTGCTGCTGGGGGGTCCTGCCCGGCCGTTCCGGGGGGGGACACAGAGCCTGGGGTGGGAGGATGCCCCGTGGTGGGCTCCCGCGGTGGCACCCAGCAGGGCTCCGGCGGGGAGCTGCGCGGGGAGGACGTGCTAATTGGGCCCTGGCCACGTTCGTTTGGCCCGAGCTGGCTGGTCTCCCCCCGTTTGCAGAGGGGTACGTGCGGGTCCGGGAGGGCAGGCGGTGCCCCCAATCTCGCCCACGGCCGGGCGCTCGCTCCTCAGCCCCGCGCTCACCTGCAGCGTGGGTGCGGGACGGGGGCTGGGGTGAGCGCGGGGAGCACCCGCTCCCCCTCCTCCACAGGTGCGTGGGTGGAAACTTCCATCTCCAGTGCGTGCCGTCGGTGTGTGCTGTTATCTTTAGCTATTTTCTTTGATTTGCTGTGTTGCAGGTTAGCATCGCCACCCCAAAACAGAAGCCGAAAACCCCGTTCTGCTTTGGTGAGTGAGGGGGGGCTCTGAGGACACCCCACGGCGGGAGGCTGCGGTTGCGTGAGCTGCCGGACAGACCCGCGGGAGGGAAGGGGATGCTGCCAGCGCACACCGTGCTAGAGGGCCAGCGTAGGGCTAGTGTGAGCCTCAGCCCCGGGCAGTGGCCCTGTCGCTGTCACCCCCCGTGCGAGATGCACGGGCCGAGCCTGGTGATGGAGGCACGACCCTATGGGTCCCCTCCGTGATGGTCCCTTCACTGTGCTCTTGAATCCTTTCCGAGTGTCCCGTTGTGCGATACAGGGCTTTTTTCCTCTTTAATGCCAGCCTAAGGGTCTGTTCCTGCTGGCGCAGGGAAAGGGGTGTTTCGTGTCCAATTCCCCCCCTCCCCAAATGGCCTCAGCACGACCCCCGCTGTGCCGTGTGCCTGAGCCGTGAACCCGGGTTCAGAGCAACAGGAACGACAGCACGAGCACGTACTTGTCCCAGGGGATGGGGGCTGCCTTTGCAGTGCTTTACCGCAAGGGATGTAGCCCAAGACCAGAGCGCACGGCGCGTGTCCCCGCGGGGACGGGGCTGCTCCGGGGACCCCGGTGTGGCAGCGCTCAGGGGAGCTTCAGCAAGACCTTGTGCAGTTAAAAACATCTCCAGGTTTTTGGTGCAGGAATCCTCCGAGAGCTTGCTCTGCCCCGTCCGGCTGCCGGGCAGGAGGCAGCGCTCGCTGGGGAGTCTGCGGGGAGCATGTTCCCGAGGAGCTCCCCGGACCTCCTGGGGCTCACAGCGACGTTTCGGATGGGAGTTAAAGCCCGAGTGCCGAGGGGAGGGATTCCCAAGGGGCCCTCAAACACCCCGTGCTGGGCGGTAAATTCAGCGCTAGATCAAGTCCTCGTTTGGGCCATGCCGCAGCCTTGGTGTAAGCCTGGCTTCAGCCCTGCGCTTCTGTCCCCGCAGAGCCTCCCCGTGTCCCCCCTCCACGTCCCTCCGCCGCTTTTCCATGCGAGAGGTTACGAGAACGATATCTGCAAATCGCTCTGGGAAGGGGAATCGAGAGATGCTGTCGTGTTGATTTATCGTTTAGTTTGCTTTAAGGATGCTGAGCAGCGAACGGGGTCCCCTGACTCTTCTTGTCGTTCCCCTCTCTGACAGTTATCAATGCTCTGTCTCAGCGCTATTTCTTACAAGCCAGCGATCAGAAGGACCTGCAGGACTGGGTGGAGGCGCTGAACCGGGCCAGTAAGATCACGGTAGGCTACGTTGGGCTCCTCCCTGGGGTTGCTGCGTCCTGCCTTGGCGGGCTGCTCCGCGCGCCTGGAAGAGCTGTGCTTTTCCATCTTGCCCTGCCCTCCCTCTCCGTCGTCCCCCCGGCCCCACCTGGGGAGCAGCCGCGGGGGTGGCCGGGCTGTCCCTGGCCCGGGAGCCGGTCCGTGCCGAACTTGCCAGGCTTCCTTCTGGGCTAGTGCCGAGGCTGCAGTGGGGAAGGACGGACGCGCAGCTCCCAGCTGGTGGCTGCAGCGTCGCCTCGTCCTTCTGGACCTGGCTCTGCGCCTGCCGCGCCCCTTGGTTTGCTCTTGAGTGAAGCAGCTGTAGCACGGGGCTGTAGCTCCCGAAAGCCCCTCGTTCCCAGGGGAGCGTCCCCTGGGCGGCCCCATGAGAGCAGGGCTCTTGCCCGGCCACCCCGGGGCTGTGTGCGGTTCTGCCCCTGCGCAGGGGCAGAGACGCTCCGGGCAGGGGGGGGCGTGCTGGCGATGCAGCCCTTTGGTGTGCGGGGCTGGGCGGCGTCACCCTGTCCCTTTGCGAGGCCAGAGCCGCCCGGTGACCCCTCTCAAGGCTCTGGTTTCAGGCGGGGGATGTTCCCTCCGCCATCCCCAGGAATGCTGCCGTTTGCTCGGGCATCTTTCCCCCCCGGCTCCCCCCAGCTCTGTGGGGGACGGCGGCTGCACCCTGGGGAAGGTCCTGTGGGATCCGTCCCCATCCCCGTCCCCATCCCCGTCCGCTCTGGGGCCGTTTCCCTCCTGTTGGCTGGGATGCCCATAACCAGCTCCTCGCTGTGGCTGTCCAAGGGCATCTTTCTTGTGCTTCAGTAATTTATTTACTCAGTTTTTATTCTTTCTGGAACACTGGGTCTTGTGACGAGGCAGAGCGCTGCACTGTCGGGCGTCGCGGGGCGGGTCGTGCCTGGATTCAAAGGACTTTGTCTGCCATCTCCTCTCATCCGCTGTGGCGTTCATGGGACCGTAAACTGATGGTCGCTGACCCAGTAACTGGCGGAGTCTGTGCTCCTCAGCTGCCCGCCGCTCCCGGCGCTGGGGGACGGTGCCGCGCTCCCTCTGCGTTCGGGGCTCCGTCGGCAGCGCCCGGGTTCGGCGCTGGGGGCTTCTGCCCGGCCTCGGGATGCGGGGGATCCCCGCGGAAGGGTCGGGGGCACTGCAGGCTTCCGGGCGCCTGCAATTAGCAGCGTTGCCAATGTTTGATGCTGGCAGGGTTTTACTGGATCGTGCGCTGATGCGTGTTGTGCATGGTTTGTGAACTGAATATATGGAAAAATCACGATGAACAGTTTAGGATCGGGTCCTATCAAATAACCTTTTTGCCTTGAATTTTTTGTTAAAAATCACCAGAGTGCTGTGTTGTCTCCGTGGGAAACTCATCTACAAGGCCAGACCTGGCTTGTATTTTCTTTTTATATCTGCAAATAACATTAAATGTGACAGCCTCTGTGCCCGAAGCTGCCAAACTGATGGCACAGGCTCTGGCTTGTACCTTCTCTTTCTATGAGTTCAGGTGATATTGGCCACAAAAAACCCCACCAAAACCAGGTAGGAGCAGTAACCAGAGCCCGCCAGCGACACCAGTCCACGTGTACCCTGGGGTGATTGCCTGCGGGCACCGCGTGTTGCTGATCTGCCGGGCCGAGGTGGTGGTAGGAAGAGGTGCGTCTTCTGTTTCTGCAATGAACCGCGGTGACTTTCATTCCCTGACGTCGGCCAGCCCTTCCCGACTCTGGCGGTGTCCCGGCTGGCGACCGGCTCATCCAGCCCTGCAGGGAGGAGTTCCCACGGGCTGGCTGGGAAACGCAGGGCTGCCGGGGTGCGGGTGGTGCGGCCGCCCTGCCCAGCGTGGGAAATCCCTCTCCCCGCTCTGCACCTTCCCGTGGGTCTCCGTTTGCGCCTGGGTTTCCTTGGGATGCTCCGGGTTGCAGCGGCTTCATCGCTCCGCAGTGGGTGGAGAGGCACAGAAGGGCTGCAGGGAGACGCTCTGGCTGTCGGCGGGGTTTGGACCCTTACCAGCCTCCGGTCTGCCCCTGGCCCTGGGCTCTGCCGGGCTCTGGGCGCGGGGAGCATCGCACCACATCAGACCTCGCCGCCGGCCGCAGGGGGATGGGAAGGACGGGGCAGCAGTTTGGGTGTTGCTCCCGGTGCAGAGATCCAGGTTCAGCTTCCGCTTCTCACGGAGACTTCTCCTCTGCTCTTGGCAAATCGGTTCCTGTGTTTCCTCACCCCGCTCGCTGTCTCGGCAGCCGGGGCCTCGGTGGCTCAGGGCACGAGGTGTGCAGCGTGACGGTGACAGGGGGCTCTGCTCGGTTCTGCAGGAGGAGCCGCACTGACCGGTGCCGGGTGCTGAGCAGCACCTTCCCCCTGCAGAGAGATGCAGCTCCTTCCCTCTGCCCGCACACGCAATGTCTCTGCAGCCGCGTTGTGAAACCGTTTCCTCCATCCGGGCGCCCCGTGCCGGCTCCCTGGCCTCGCCTCGTGCTCGCCCGCGTTGCCGGGGCAGGCGGCCAGTGCCCGCGGGCTCTGGTGCTCCGCACGGGGCTGTGCAGCGCAGCCGTGGGGGGGACCCTGCCATGGTCCGGCCACTCGCTCTCGTGGCAGCGGCATTTCGGAAGCAGGACGGGATGGCACCTGAACTGCGACGGCTGAGCCTGGCTGTTGGAGAGCAGCCGGGGCCCTGCGCAGGCAGCGTGGCCGTGGGGTGGCCGGGATCTCCTCCTTGGCTCTCCCTGCTCTCCTGCGCATGGGTTTGCTAACCCAGATCTCTGTCCCCCAAGACTTAAGCCAGGTCTCAGCCTAAACATGAGACCAGGGGACGTCAGAGCAGCCGAGAGCTCTGCCTGCCCAGCCGGCAGCCAACGCATGGTGCGTTTGCACGGAGAGGACGGTGCGTCACTCCCTGTGCGCTTCGGGGTGGAAGGCAGGAGGGTGGACTGGAGCCAGAGACCCCAATTAATGGCATTAGAGAAGTGGAACTGCAGACTCAGGAAGGAAAACATGGAAACCTGCCGTCCTGTCCAGAGCCGGGTGCCGGAGGGAAGGAGGATGGCGGCACTGGGAGCTGGGTCCCCGCGGCGCAGGCTCTGCCCGGGGACATGGGGCCGCTTGCAGCGGAGACCCAACCTGTGCGGCCGCGGCTGGTGGGGACACGCATGCGTTCGGCGTGTAACCCAGCGCCCGGCTGTCTGCCGTGCCCCTGCGGACGTGCTGCTGCTCAGCCTCGTTAGGCAGAGGGAAGCTCGTCATTAAGCCTAGCCGTAAGTAGAGCGGGGACAATTAAAGGAGCGAGTGTCCCACAAACGCATTGGGCTGCAGAGGCGAGTCGCAGACTCATGTGAGTTGATGCTTAATTATTCACCACCTCTCATCTCCCGTCTCAGCGCCTCCTGCAAACCGCCGCGGCGGGGCCCACACCCTCCTTAATTGGGGTGGCTTGTTCATTTATGAGTTTTTAAAGGGACATAGCTGCATTTAGGCTGGAAGGACAGAGATGAGGGAGGTGTGGGACTGCCCGGCACAGTCACGCCTGTGCCCTTCACCCTTTTCTTTCTCCCGTAGGTGCCAAAGGGTGGCAGCGTCCCACCGTCCGCAGAGATCGCGAAGCCTCCGGTGGTGCCCCAGGCCCAGGAGAGGAAGCCCCAGGTGGCCTATAAAACCGAGATCATCGGGGGGGTGGTGGTCCACACGCCCATCTCCATCAACCAGGTGAGCTGGCAGGATCCGTGCAGCGTCCCAGACCCTGGGGGTAAAATCCCTGCCGTGTCAGCACCCCGCTTCGCTCTCTCTGTTCCCTGTGTTTTAAGAGCAGCTCCTAATGGGGATAAGCAGAAAAGGTGGCAGCTCTCCCCACGCGTAGCTGGGCGAGGGCATTCCCTCCACACCCCGCTTCCATGTCCCTGCGCCTCGGGGTGCGAACGGCTGCCGGGGGCCTTTCGGTGCTTGAGCCGGGCTCTGAGGGGTCCCCGCCGCTGGGTTTGGTGCCTGGCTCCTGCTCTGTGGCTGCCCTGCCCGCAAGGCTGTGCCGCCTTCCCAGGCGAGTGGGGCTGCGTCTGCAAAGCACTTGCTGCGAACGATGCTCGGATTCCTGCGCTGGGGAGGGAGAGCGCGGGGAAAGCGCGTGTCGGGGCGTTATCGCTCCAGCGTCCTGCTGTGCCCCGAGCAGCGCGATGGGTGCAGAAATACTGTTAATACACAGCAGCGGTGGGCTCTGTCCTTCTCCAACCCGCGTGTCAGAGCAGCAGAGCTTGTGGATGTGGGTCCCCCGACGTGGTGCTGGGCTGGGGTGTGGGTTCTGGGGGAGCTGCGGGGTCCGGGGGAGGTCCAGCCGTGGGGCTGGAGGCAGTTGCTGGCTGTTGGGGAGGCTGGTTCGCACTTTCATTTCTGGAAACCAGCTCGGTGCCTGCAAACGCTTCCCGCTCTGGGGTGTACAAATAGCTGCGCTTAGCGCCCTGCAGCACCTCTGTCTCGCTGTGAAGTGATGAGACCGGGGGGCGTGAGGAGGAGGAGGGGTGAATCTGCTCCTGCACACCTTCCCGATCATCCTGCACCATCCACCCGCCCGTCCTGGGTCCAAATCCCCCCTCGAGATGCCCCGGGCAGAGGGACCCCGTCTTGCTGCCCCCATCGAAGCAGCCAAAGGGCCTGTCCCATGCTGGAGGCGGTGGCCGTCACCGCTGGCTGTGGCTCTGCAGCCCCTGCCCTCGGCACGTGGCCGTCGGTGTCTGCCACCTTCGGGCGCTCGTCCGGCTCTGGGTCTCGCTTCAGCTCTTATCAGTGGCAGCACTAAAAATAGAGCAGAGAATTAGATCATTGCAGCAGTGTTTTTGCTGCCAGGCGCTTTTAACGCTTCCCTGGCCGCGGGGTTTGCCGGGGTGGGGAGGTGTGTGGGGTGCGGCGACGCGCGGGATCAGTCAGGCTGGTGGCCGTCCCTTCCCGGTGCCACTGCTGGACCCTCAGCCCCGTGCAGACAAGTGGCAGCAGCCGGCCCTGTGGCTTTTCTTTTCTGTTTCGTGAGTTAAAGCTGCTTTCTCTCCTGGCTCTCGAGCTGGGCTCCCCCTCATCCCAAGAGCCGTGAGCTCCATCCCCGGCCCTTGCTCAACTTCTGTCTTTCTTTCACAGAGGGGATTGTTTTTTTTTTTTTAAAGGTGGTGCATTGGCTGCCAGAATATTTTCCGTGCTCTTGCAGCATGCCCCGTGTGAAATGGCTATTTCTCTGCTGCAGCTTCCTGGGCGCGTCCGTGGTTTCCTGGCTGTGCCCCGGCCGGTGCTGCCCTGCAGCGGCTCTGGGACCGCGGGTGGGAGCCCCGCGCTCCGCCTGCACCCCCAGCCCGGCCGGCAGCATCCCCCCAGCTCCCGGCTGTAACGCTTCCTCTCGCAGCAGCATCCCCATCCCTGGGTTTGGACACGTACATCCGTAACGCCCGGTGGAGACGGTGCAGCCCAGGCGAGGGGTGCAGGCGGCTTTCCCAGCCAGGCTGGGGCTCGGCTCCGCCGCTCTCCGGAGGGGCCGGGGGGCAGTCTGGGGACAGCCAAATGGCCGCTCGTCTCTGTCCTTGGAGAAAGCAAAGCCGCCTGTCGAAGGTGCTGGAAGCGCCGCGCGGGCAGGTCGCTGGTTAACCGCACCGGCAGTCGCACCGGCGCGGGGGCCATATAAGGCTGGCAGCGGCGAGAGCCCCCCCCGGCTGCCATGGCAATTCTCAAACCTCAGCGCGGAGCTGGAGGAAGGGGTTGGAGGGCCGGGGGAAGGAGATGAGCGCAGATGTTTCACCTCAGCCATCCTCTGCGCTGCCGAGGGGGAAGGGAGGGCACTGCCGGGGAACAGAGGGGTGATGCTGGCAGGGTCCGGCCCTCGGGATGCGCTGGGTGGTGCTCGGGGGGAGCCAGGGAATGGGTGCCCATCAGCGCTCACAGCAGGGTGAGCATCGTGCCCGGGGAGAGACAGCTTGGCGCCAGGGGAAGCACGATTTTTCTACCTGAGCTCCCAACATCGCAGTTTGTTTTGGGAGAATTTGGCTCTGAAAAACATGGCTTTTGGCCAAAAGAGACTTTTGGCTTTCCCGAGCAGCTTATTCCCACAATATATGTCCCTCTCCAGCTGGAGAGCATCCCTGTTTCCTAGCTTGGGTCTGTCTGGCTCCAGCTTCCAGCGGGTGATTTTCGCCCTGCCTCCCTCTGCCAGGTGGAAGAGCCGCTCGTGCCCCGCGTTTCCCCCAGACGGGCTGAGTGCGGCTGAGTCACCCCTCGCCGTTTGATAAGGCGGACAGACAGGTCCTCCTCCTCCCCTGCTGCAAGGGGTTTTCCTCAGCCCTCAAACTGCTTCTGTGGCCTCTCTGTAGCCTTTCCAATTTCTTAATGTTGTTTTTAACGTGTGGGCGCCAAAAGGGCAGCAGTCTGAAAAGCTGTACGTAAGGAGATGAAATCAGCTCTCCACGCTGGTTCGTTCGCCTGCTCGTGTCCAGGCGTCGCAATTAGCCCTTGGCACGCAGCGCTGCGCTCGGGGCTGCTTTCCCTCCAGCTCTGGTGTCCTGCCTTCCAGCAGGGAATTCCCCTCCCTGCGCGCGCCCGGCTCCCCGGTAACTCTCTGCTCTCCGGTTGCAGAACGGGGGGGACGGAGGGGAGGGCAGCGACGTGGCCGCCCACCCGCTGCTGCGGCGCTCACAGAGCTACATCCCCACCTCGGCTGCCAAGCCGCCCGCCGGGCCACCTGTCCTCAAGAGTGGCTACTGCGTGAAGCAGGGGAACGTGGTGAGTGCTGGGAGTCCCCTGTGCCGGGGGCGGGCGGCATTGGGCGGGTGGCGGTGGGATGCTGCCCTGCAGGTCAGGGATGCTCCGGGATGCTCTGGATGCTGGACCGCGACAGCGTGGGGAGAGCCCCGGAGCCCAGCATGGAGCGGTTCCCTCCTCTCTTTTCCAGAGGAAGAGCTGGAAGCGCCGGTACTTCGTTCTGGACGAGTTTTCCATCAGTTACTACAAGTGCGAGCAGGTGAGCAGCCCCTGCCTGGGCCTGGCAGAGGTGGGGGGCTGCTGCGCTCTGGTGCCGGCGGCTCCGTGGGAGGCTCGTCCCAGCGCTGCCAGCCCCAGTGGCCAGCGGAGCCCGTCATCGTCTCCTCTCCTCTCCGCAGGACAAGGAGCCCCTGCGTTCGATTCTCCTGAGGGACGTCTGCAAGACCCACGAGTGCCTGGTCAAGTCTGGGTAATGCTCCCCTCCGTGTTTCCCCAGACCGTGGCTCCTGCCGGAGCCCCGGGTTGTGCCAGGCTTTCCCCAGCACATTCTAGAGATGGGGGTAAATATGGATTTTTTTTTTCCATCCACAATGGCTTCTGGGTAGCGACCATCTCTTTCTTGCTGTTTCCAGCGACCTCCTGATGCGGGACAACCTCTTTGAAATCATAACGAGCTCCAGAACCTTCTACATCCAGGTGAGGGGCCGGGGGGGGTTTGCTGTTCTGCGCAGTGGGTTCAGCTCCCGGCGGCTGCCGCGAACAGGCTGTTCCCGGCAAACGCCAGCAGATGAGCCTGCAACAGCGTCACGGGCGAGGGAGAACTGCGGCCGGTTTCACTTCTCCCCTTGGGCTTATTTATAATAGCGGCTGTTGGTGTGAGCAGGAAAAAGCAGAGAGAGAAGCACGGGCTGATCCGATGAGCATCCCGAGTGCGGGGCTGCGCAGGGGCAGGGTTGGGAACACCGCCCCCCCCAACTCTTTTTTTTTTTGTTGTTTTTGGTTTTTTTCCTTAAATGCTTTATCTACTCCTGAGATAAAAACGCTACCACATGGAGAGTGGCTCCCCTTCTGCGGGGGGAGATGGGGCGGTGCAGGGATTTTTGAAGCAAGGATAAATTGGAAAAAGAAATAAATTGTGAAGCAAGGCTAAAGTAGCAAATACCCTGGGAACGGCGGTCGCCTGTCCATCGGCGTGTCCAGGCTTCCCGGGCGCGTTTGGGGCTTGCGGAAGGTAAGGTCTGAGCGGGGCTGGTGTGTCTTGCAGGCAGACAGCCCCGAGGACATGCGCAGCTGGATCCGGGCCATCACGGGGGCAGTCCAGGCCCTGAAAACCCGCCCCAGGGTAGGTCACCTCCTCTCTGCTTCGTGCTCGGTGTCAAATGAAGACCATGCCAATGCGTGGGATATTTATTTCGTGGCTTGTGTAAGCGCTCGGTTGGCCCGTTTCCAGGGTGAGATCCCTGCCCTCTCCGGGTTGGTTTGCCAGTCGCTGGAAAAGTTCCCTTGACAAAGATTGAAAAGTGAGATTCAGCCATCGAACCGGAGCTGCGTGAGCCCTGCTCCGCTCTGAGGCAGGAGCGAGAGCCTGACGGGGCAAAGGGCCCTTTAATTCAGACTTTTGCTTTCCTTAGGGGTTTTTTTCCCCTTCTGCAGAGTGTGTAAAGGGCTCCCCGTCCCCAGGGCTTTGCAAATTGCTCCCAGCAGTTGCACGCACAAACCCCGACCCCATCCAGCGCTCACTCTGCGCCTGTCCTTGCAGGAAATCTCCTTCATGAGATCCTCCTCCATGGTGAAGCCGGGGGGCTCGGCAGCCCCCTCCCAGCCGAGGCACGGGGAAGAGAGGCGAGCGCTCTGCAAAGCCCCCTCCACCTCCTCCTGGCAGCCCTGGACGCCGGTGCCGCCGGCGGAGGGCAAGCAGCCGGCGCCGGAGGAGTCGCCCGCGCCGCTGAGGGACTCGCTGTTCCTGCCGGCCTTCGCCGAGCGCGACGCCGGAGCCGCGCCAGGCAAGCGCCTGCGGCACAAGTCGGAGCCGCAGCATCTCAAGGAGAAGCCGTTCGCCTTCGACCTGGACGATGAAAGCATCCGGACCTCCGACGTCTGACGGGGCGTCCAGCCACCCCCCCGGCCTTCGCTTGCCGCCTCCCCGGCTGCCGGGGTCCCCGCGGGGCGGTTCAGGGCGCACAGCTGTGCCAGCGCCGGGACTGGTCTCTGTGCATCCGCTCAGCGCCTTGGACCGAGCTCTCCCCGTCGTCTCGGTGGGGGCGAAGCAGCCCCTTCCCTCCACCACCGCTCTCCCCTGCGATACAGGCTCCGGCGGGACCCGCGTCCCGGTGCCCAGCTCTGCCGGGGAGCGCGGTCCCTGCCCGCTCCTGCCTGCGCTTTGCCCCGGGCGCTCCATGTCTCGGAAGCCGCCTCCGGGCAGGGCAACCTGGATGAGGGGCATCCTCTGCTGCAACCCCATCCTTTCTCCCCAAAACAAGCCTGGAGCAAGCGGCAGGAGGTCTCAGGGGTGTGAAGGGGAACGTGGCCTTTCTTGTGTTGGGAAAAACATTTTTCTCCCCTTTCCTGCTGCTCAGCCTTCCCCGCGTGGCTGGGCAGAGCCGGGGGGACACCAGCCTGCGGCCGCCTGCGCAAGGGACACGCTGCAGCTTCCCCTTTTGATGACTTTTTTTCCCCAGGAGACCAGTTCTTTACACTGCCTGACTAATGGTGTGTCAACACATCTGCTGGCTTTTAGTTACGTCTTTTTATATCCGTGGCCACTGTTAAACCCCGGCACTGGCAGGGTCCCCCCGAAAGGCTCACCAGTACCTCCCGAGCAGGAGCCGGAGTGACAGCAGTTCCTGGGGCCGGGAGCATCCTCAGGCACGGCGTGGGGTTTGCACTGCGTACACCTGGGCAGCAGGAAGGCGTTCCCCGGGTGGGGAAGTGCTTTCAGCAAAAAGCACCAAAAAGCCGAGCGCGTACTGAAACCGGGAAGACTCGTTGAGCCAAGGCGCCTGCTGCCCGCCCTGAAGTGAAAACGAGCAGAAGCGTTTAGAGCGGTGTGAACTCCTCGTCCCCGTAACCAAACCAGCCCCTCTCGGAGGTGTGATAAAGGGCGTGTAGAGAATTCAGGTGTTCCCGGCTCTGCGGTGCCCGAGCGTGTGTCGCGAGCAGGAGCAGTGCCCTGCCTGGGCACCGCAGCTCTGGGCACGGCTACAGCGGCGCCAGGGATGCACCGGGGCACGGGGGGCTTTAAATGCGCTTGCCTTGGCCCGGCTGCACGGCCGCGTCCCGGGTCAGACACGGGCACGCTCTTTCCCATCTCGGATAAACTCCAGCTGATCAATCCGGGTGACCGGTGCGGGAATTCCATTGCAAACAGCAGTGTGCGCAGCGGTTGAGGCTTCCCTCTATTGTGGACTCGTCACCTTTTATTCTTGTTTGTTTGTTTGTTTTCTTTCTTTTTTTTCTTTTATTTTTTTTTCTTTTTTTGGCATTACGTGTTCTCAGCTCTGCAAAATCAGCTCAACGTGCTCCCCAGAAGCAAGCAAAAAAAATCTGGTTTGTCCCTGCCCTTTCCAGGTCTCCAGCTGTTTGGCAGCTGTGCTCCAGCCTGGGACGCAGCCGAGCTCCATCGGTTTTGCTCCGAGGCGCTGATTAGCCCGATGGATCTCAGCGAGATGAGAATTGCACCTTCCTACAGGGATGATGCCCCCCCCCAGCCCCGTGCCGGGGCCGGCAGCCGGGGGAGCCTCGGTGCAGCTGGGGGGGGCCGGGGCCTCCCAAACTGGGGGTACGGATGGCTCAGAGGGGGGTGGAGATGCTGGAGAACACTGAAACTATGAAAAGGAGCAGGGATCAATGCAAACGGTACAGGGCGAGTGTTAATATTTGTTATTTAATTGTAGAAACCTAGATCATGCTCTTCCTTCTTCTCCTTTTCGCTTTATTTGCACTAGCATGTGAAATTTTCCTTTTTTTAGGCTGACTTGCTCTTTGGCTCATAAAATGGCGTTTCAGAACGGTTTTAGTAACTTGGTACGCCTGTCGGTCACAGAGTCACAGCGTTGGGTGACAGCGCTCTGACCTCGTTTCTGGAGAACGTGGAATGCAGAGGGACAATGGTTACTTTGCGCGAGGCGCCCAAACCACCGCGCGCCGAGTATTCGTGTTGCTTGAGAACTGCAAAGTTTCCTCGGGCCTGGGATGGTAAAGCAGGAGCTTGTTGCACAATTAGGGTTAATTATCCAGGAGGAGAAACCACCAGCGGCTCCAGCGCTCTTGCGACATTCCCGGTTCTCATTCCTGGTTCTCATTCCCACCCTCCTGCGTCCCCAGGGCGGTGCAAAGGCTGGATGTGAGACGGAAACCGGCATGTTCCGCGTGGAGCCGGGCTCCAGCCCCGTCCGTAACGCGGGTGGTGTCGCGGGGGGGGATTCGCATCCCGTCCCCAGGGAGCGGGCAGATGCAGCCAGGCCCTGGTGGGGCGCTGCCGCTGGTGTCCCCTCACCCCTGCCTGGGCGTGAAGGCGTCCCCCGGAGCTGCTCCCGTTTGGGGATGCAGTGTGCGTGCTGGGGGTTCCCCGCTTCCCGAGGGATGCGTGATGGTCGAGGGAGCCTTGTGCGGACGGAGGGGTGGGAGAGACGGGTTTGCTCTTTCCTATGAAGACTCCCAAGCGGTTTCAGCCGTCGCGGCGAGCGCTGGCTGGGGGTCTCAAGTGCTCTTAGGGCCGGGGTGCCTCGCGCGGGCCATGCTCCGTGACTCCCGTGGTGTCGGTTACCCCCCTCCTGCCCCTCGCCTCTCAATGTGGGAGACAGAACCCCTTTTTTTCCCTGTGTTTTTAAATAAAGAAGGAAGTCCCAATCGCTTTTCCAGGCTGTGTGTTTTGGGGGATGGTTGCTGGGGGGAATCAATGCTGTCTCTCTGGGGTGGAGGGACCACGGGGGCCACCGGCGGGTGCTCCCCCCACATGCTGGGGGAGGTTTAGGAACATTGCACGGAGCTGCCCAAGTCCTGCCCGGTGTCCCTTGTGCCCCACACGTGGCTGGAGCCCCTTGGACACCCTGACCCCCCCCCAAGGCAGCTTCACCAGGGAAAGCACTGAGGGGAGGGCGAAGGGACGTCATGGCCTCTGCTCTGACAAAGTTTTTGATCTTGTTTGTCACCGCTAGAAAGCGAGGGGACAGGGACTAACTGACTGGAGGCATCCCTTGCTCCCCGAGCATGTCGTTGGTGGGAAGGCGACAGAGGGAGCGGAAGCCGCCCGTCTCCCGGCGATGTCCATCCTCCCGGCTCGAGGGACGACTCTAATCTTATTGCTGCTGCTGTTCAGACCCCAGCTACTGCTCATCTTGCGCCCTTCCACTGGTAAGTGTGTGCCAATAAAACTCTTGGTTTAAGCACTTTGTTACCCTGATGTGGGTCTGGGGGTGAGAGGGGGCGAGCACCTGGTGGTGGCCGGGGGGGTCACAGCTCTCTTGGCCTCTCCAAGCACCCGGAGAGCTGTGGGACCGATCCCCCGGCGCTCCTCAGCCTGGTCCCTGACAGCCTCGTCCACGGGAGGAATCTGAGGTCCTGCTGGTGGCTGCTGGGCTGGGGACACGGGGAGATGTTAATGACGACGGGCTTTTGCATGCAGGACTATTAATTTTTAGTTTCTGGCTCACTGCATAATTTTTTCCCCACCGTGGGCTTTTCAGCCCCGTTGTTCCACTGGTCTGAGGAATGTGGTAGTTTCATGACGAAGCCTCCCCCCACCCCACTGCCCTGAGGCCTACGCAGAGCTGCCAAATTCAGATTACTTGTGACCTAAATGGGATACAAACCCCATTCCCCGGAGAGGAGGAGCTGTTGCAATAAACCACAAACCAAAACTGGAATAGGCAGAATTCCCGGCCAGATTGAACCCCGCTGCAGCGCCGCCAGAGACAAGCGTAGAAGTAACACAGGCAGAAAATCGCCAAATGCAAACGGCTGGAGGGCGCTGGGTTTGCAGAGCTGTGTGAGAACAGAGTGTGTGTTTGCTGGATTTTACATCAAACATGACTGGACTTTTGCATATACAGATTTTGTGTCTGGTTCTGGCTGTGACTTACTGCAGCTTCCTTTTCCCGTTTTTATTCAGCTCGGTAAGTTTTCAGGCTGCATCTGGTGGGGGTTCCTCTTTTGGGTGCGAGGTTGCTGAGGCTCCCACTCATCTGGGTACCGCAGGCGCCCCGTGCCATGGGCTGGGGCCGGGGGTGACTGTCACAGGGACGGCAGCTCCCCCTCGGCAGCTCCGGCCCCTTCCCTGCTCTCCCACGGCTCCCAGCCCTTCCCTGCAGCTCTGGATGGAAACGAGCCCTCGTCACTGATGAGGCAAAGCTGCTATTTCACAGTTTTGCACAACACGAATGGTCACCCCTGAACGGTTTGAAAGAATACAACGATCTGGCAGCAGGGAAAGGGAATGGAACCTGCTGCCCCAGGCAGCACGATGGGGTATGTTTTGAAAAGCACACTTATTTACTACGAAGGGCAAGGGACAGGAGGAGAAACAGGCAATTTTAAAATAACATGCGTACTTCGGAGCGGTTGCAGTGTCCCACATGTGATGTTTCTAGAATACAAGCACAGCAGGCAGAGTTACATCGATGGACACCGGTGCTCCTTTTGAGAGGCTTGAATAGTAACGTTATTTGCTGCACTGTGGCTTTCACAGCCTGCAAGACAGGGGAAAGTAATGTTCTCCAAAGGGTGTGGGTTCTACTAAATCTAACCCAGCTTCCCCTGCAGCCGGTGAATGTGTTTTTAAAGAAATAATGCCGAATCAGAGCTCATCGCTTTGCCACAGCCTCTATAACTGTGCATCAGGTTACTCGACCTCAAAGGTTTGCAAAGTCCAGTAACACAAAACCACACACTACTGGCCTGCGCCTCCATGCGGGTGTATGTACCGATACTGAAAGTAACTGGAATCGGCTCCTTCCAGAATTTATTAAGCTTTGTTTGACCCCCTGTGGTTGCAGGGTTTGATTTCTTAAACTGTTACCACTTGCCAGGGGGGAGGTAATTCATATTATTTTAAACAAGGAAAATATATACTGAACAATTTTGTGTCCAAGGTTTGTACAGAGGAATAATTGTTCTGCACATGAAGTTACAGCTCTGTAAATCCATGTTTGTGCAAAGCAGGAGTCTGTTCCGATGCCGCGGGACAAGCGCAGGAGTCCGGCCCCGGTCCTGCGGACGCTGACGGCCTCCGTCGGGTGGGCTGCGCTCCCCTCAGTACACGGTGCACCAGTTGCTGCCGTCGCTGGGCATCAGCCCGCCGGTGATGAGGAGAATCAGGTCCACAAACCACCAGATGCCCAGGCCTCCCAGAGTCAGCAGCTTCCCCACGGCGGTCCCGGTGTGGCCCAGGCAGAATCGATCCACTCCAAAGCATCCCAGGAAAAACGAGTAGAGCAGAGTGGTTATGAAGTAGTGTCCAGTGTACCTGCAACGGCAGCGGGCGGGGTGAGGGGGGGCCCGGGGAGCGTCCCGCCGGCCCGGACCCGTCGCCGCCGGCGGGACTCCCTCCGGCGGGGGCCGGGAGCGGTGCAGGCCCGGGAGGGGAGCGGGGGATCGCGTCCTACTTGACGCAGGGCCGGCTGCCCCGCAGGAAGCTCCGCGGCTCGGCGCACTCGATGCCGTCCAGCGCCCGGCACTGCACCCGCGTGTGCTCCACCTCGCCGTAGGCCTGTCCGCCGAACTGCGGGCAGCGCGGGCGGGGCCCTCAGCGGCGGGCAGGGCCCGGGGCCCGCCGCCGGCCCGGCCCCGCCGCCGCTCCCCGCCCGCCCCTCACCTTCACGCAGCCGTGGCCCAGCTCCTGCTGCGCCGTGGCGTTCCCGCCGTGGTCCACCGGCTCCTCGCACTCCACGAACTCCTCAGGGCTGCGGGGAGGGAGGGAGCGGTGAGGGGGGGCCAGGCGGCGGCTCCTTGTCCCCCCCTCCCGCCCCGGGTCGGCGCTCACAGGTAGGTGCAGAGGACGAGCGGCGCCTGCGGGTCGGTGTAGGCCCAGGAGGCGGCGGGCGGGCCCGGGCCGGGCTCCTCGGGCTCGGTGCCGTTGTGGGGGAGGCCGCGGGAGGCGCCCTGCAGCAGCAGCAGGTTGCCGAGCAGCAGCGCGGCCTGCCCGCACAGCAGCGCGTACCCCACCGGCCCGCCGCGCCGCGGCGCCATGGCGGCGCCCGCTGCTAGGAAACGCCGCCGCCTCCGGGCCGCGCCGCCGCCGCGCCGCCGCCAGCCAATGGGCGACCGCCGTCTCGCCGCGGGGGGCGGGGAATAGCCGCCCGCAGCCAGTCAGAGCGAAGGCGGAAGAGACTGCGGGGGCAACGCCCAGAGGCGAGGCGGAAGTCCGCGCCAGGCGAGGAGGCGATTGGCTGGCGGGAAGGCCTGCCAGCCTATGGGTGAAGGCGGGAGGCGGGGCACCGGTGCCCCGCGGTGAGGGGCGGTGAGCGATGGCCGCACTGCGGGGCTTCCGGTCGCCATTCCCCGCCGCCCCCCGAGCAGGGCCCCGGCAGCGAGGGGCCTCCGGACGCGCTGCGCCGCTCGGCGTGAGTTGCTGGGGCGCGGTGGGAGCCGCCCGGCGCCGTGAGGCCGCCGGGCGGGAGGGAGCGGCCCGCTGCGGCCGAGCCAGGCCTCGCCGCCCCCGCCCCGCGCCCGTCGGGTCCCCTGGTGTCTGGCCCGGTGCTCGGTGGGCGCAGCCCGTGCCCCCTCCCCGGGAGTCGTTGCCGGTGGCACTGGGGGAGGCCTCGCCCCGGGCTCCGAGGAGAGCGGGGAGCTCATCTGCCTCCACTGGGGCAGCGGCAGGGAGAGGCCCCCGGGGCTCACCGGGGTCTCTTCGGGCTCGCCGCTCCCCGGAGCCCAGGCTCGGCGTGGAAGCAGCAGCCCAGCACCTGGGGAGGCCCCGGTGGGCCCCGGAGAGGTGCATCTCCCCGGGCAGTCGGTGGGAGCGAGGGTCCAGCTCCCCCTGGCATTGGACTGAGATCCCCTCTGTGCCTGGTGGGGGTCAGAGCCCCCTCCCCAGGGAACCGCGGCCTTCGCCTGTCACCGTGGCTAATGACTGATGGCGGCTGGCAAGCCGGGTGGTGGTACTGCCAGAGTCGGCTTTTCTCTGCCCTGTGACAGGAATTGGTCTGCTGGAGGCGGTGGCCAGCTGTCCCACTAAGCCCTTCTTTAATGATTAAGAGGCTTCCAAGTGGCTTTAGAAATAGCTTAAAGATTGCATAGCGTGTGGGCTGGGGGGCAGAGGGTTTTGTGCGTGGCACTAAGGCAGGCAGAGGAAAGATCACGTTGAGTGTGTGTTTTACTGAGGTTTTACACCATTCAGTCACGGTAAAGCATCTCTGAAATGGGTGTAAATGAAACTCATGCTTTAGGGCTTGATGTTTCAGACTTTACCACGTTAATTGCTGGGGGAAAGGTTGTGCCCAAAGGGGCTGGGAACGCTGTTGGAGGTGAGGTGACAGCAAGGAAATCCCAGCTGGGGCAGCAGTGGGTCACAGCTGCTGGAGGAGGCTCAGAGCCAGGAGGGGTGAAACTGTGTCTCTGTTCCCTTGAGCCCCCCAAAGTGTGACTCTTGGATGTCTTTTGAAAATAAGCAGGACTGAATTTGTTGAGCAAGCTTCCCGTTAATAGGAAAACAGGGAAGGGACTTCAAGAGTTGTCTAGACATCTCCTTGCCCAGAGGAGGAACTAGTCCAGCTTGGATAGTCAAGCAGCAGAATTTTTTTATGCTAACTGTCCTGCTCCTTGTACAAAGCAATTGTCATTGGGAGCCCCCCCCTGCCTAGTCTTGGCTCGTTTCTGTTATGCTTAGAGAGCTCTAGTGGTTCCCCTCTGAGTGCCTTCTGGATGAGACTCAGTGATTAACTGAAGAGAACAGCACACTCAGCTATAGAAAGGTAGAGTGTTAGAGACCGGGGTCCTGCTATTGACCCTCTACATCTGGACAAGCTGCTGCCTGTTTCCATCAGTTTTCTCCTGCCTCATTTAATCTCCCACACAGTGTCTTGAGGTCATTAGATTGGAAATGCCAAGCGCAGTTTGAGGCAGGTACGTGGCATTCATTAGCTCCAGCTGGAAGCCAGGCAAAACATGTAATTTGATAAGAATGTATTTGGGAAAGAGCCATTACCAGGATTCATAGGTGCCCGTCAGCCAGCGATCACTGGTCTGGTGTTAATGAGTGTGCTTCCTAAGCCAGCTGGACTCTTGCTGGTGATGTCAGTGAAGTCCTGATTGGATCCAAAATTCTTAATCTGTCTTATTTACAGTGCTTATAAGCAAACACCACACACGTGGCCTGTGGAGAGGATGTGGGAGCCAGTAGGATTGAGGTTGGAGGGAGAACATGACACATCTGACTTTGCTGTTTAAAACTACTGCTGCATGTTCAGCCAGTTTAGTTTGAGTCCTTACACTCTTCAGTCTGGCAAAGGTACGTGTTCAGCATTCACTGGAACAGGGAGTGGAATGGCCAGCCCCAGCACGAGGATTTTGAGAAACTTCTTTTCTTGCTGATTCTACAGCTTTGTTACAAAGAACTGTGAAAATAACTGACAAACAGCAGATGTTTGGGGAATTAATTCCGTATCTTCTCCCCTGCCCTCGCTGTCAGCTTGAGCACACTATGGCTCGCAGTGTCTGTCACCCAGCTCACAAAGCATCAGTGAACTCCACACGTACAAGAGTTATACACCAGACCGTACTGTGCTCATGTTATACATCAGCCTGGCTCCCTTTAGAAACAAGACTAAAAATCTTCTACAGCCTCCAAAGGGGGTTGGCAGTGACAAAACACAGAGGAGGAAATGCCTCTTTCCGTGGGCATTCCTTACCCCCACAGAGGAGATGCAAAGGTCCCACTTATTTGCTGGTCGTTACATCTCTGGCCTCGTGCTGTCCCGTTCGCTGTATTCCTTGGGAAATGGCGCTGCTGTCTTGTGGTCCCTCCCTCTACCACGGGTAGGAGACTGTGTCCCTGCTCTGTCAAAGGATGAGGGAATGCTTTTCCTTGAAAAATACCACATTCCCCCCCTTCCCCAGACACTGAATGAGATCCTTTTCAGCATCTACCACATAAACTTTGTTATCACACTGAATACTACTCTGCCTTTGGTGTAAATAGTTGGTTTTACATCTTTTTGGCTCAGCAGCCCCATCAGCGAGTGATTTCAGCTGGCCTGGCGGCTGTGTTGCACAGCTTACTCTTGTATTACCAGTGTCCTGTGGGAATGAGATGTCCAGCACACATATTTGGTTTCCATTTGTGTACATTTTTTCTTAGTAAGTTCACTTCTTTGGGATATTTCCTGTTTCTGCCTTTTATGCCTATTTAAGAGCATATTGCTCCTATTTAAGCCTTTGAGAGAATGAAACATCCTAATTTTAATATCAAGTAATCTCTAAGGCTCTTGTCTGCAATGGGTTTTCTCACTTTGCCTTATTCTAGTCGTAAAGTCTGTGCTGAAGACAGCTGGTGGCCTGAGTCCGTGCTTGCCCTTAAGGTTTCATTTGTGACTTAACACATTGCAGAGCTCCAAGATTTATTGGTTTGTTTCACCCGATGCTTCTCCAAAAGCATCTTCTACCATGTCTGAGCGATAGCTCTGCTGATGTGGGCATTCCAGGTGTGTTTCAACTGGTTGATCGGATGAGCAGTTCTCCAGATTTTTTTGTTTCTGAAGTTGGCAGCTTTGCATTTGACCCAAAACATGTGTTCAGAAGCTGTCCTAGCTTTCCGGCCTCATTTCTGCTTCGTTTCTGGAGCTTTGAGATGTGTTATCTTCAATTCCTAGTATTGCAAGGCTGCAACAGTGGTGGTGACAGGAGATGTCAAGGGAGACAGCTATGGCTCTTGTTAAAACCTGGGAATCTCATGCCCCAGGCAGGAACCATGGGGTGATTCATGTTTGTGCGTTATTTGTACAGTCGTGTCCATATTTGATCCACGATATTATCCTAATCCATGGAAAGCCTCCTATATCTTGTGTAACACCCAGCTTATGGGAAGCAGAGGGTAGTGCCTGACTCCAACACTACGTGCAGCTTCCATAAGGGCTGGAGATACGTGTATATATATATCTAACCTCTGTGTTAGAGGTGGGAATTCCCACCTAACATCAGGTGGGAATACAATCCTCTGTCTCAATACAATTTAGCATGCTGGCTTCCTGCATAGCTTTGTGCTATGGTCTGTTCAGGTACATAAAACTGGCTTCATAGAGTCAAGCTGTTGGCTCCTTCCAACAGCAACGGGAGCTTTTCTGGCTGCTGGAGGCCATGGAGGGGGAAACCTGAGTCGCAGGTTGTCCTACAGCTCCTGCAAAAATGGATGCAGGGTTTGGGAATGTGAAGGGCCAAATGACTCTTTCCTCTTTAATTGTTCACCGTAGCCACAGCAGCATAAATCTCTTATAAAGTCTGCCAAGAACTCATCGCTAAGGGGGGGAAGACTCGTGCCCATTGCTCAGCCTGTTACATGTTTATTGATGGCATCTTTCACATTATGTGCATTCAAAAGCAATTTCTAAAACATCGTGGATGTCGGTCAGACCCCTGTGAGCGAGAACTCGGGTGTGTAGGGATGTTTCTGGCTGGTAGCCCCCAAAGGGCCCTCACCTCTCGTCTGTTGTTTGTGCTGCTGAGATGTGGGTGGCCTTTGGCGCAGGTCTGGCTCTGCATCTACGGGGAGGTATTTCGCTCCATCTGCTTTGTTCAAAAGCAGTGACCTAGGAGGGAAAAGAACGTGGAGGCTCAAAAAAACCTGTAAAGTACCACTTGGAAAACGAGGAAAGGTTATGGATATTGTATAAGTTGTTGGTGAAAGTGGATTTTATTTGTCTAGGCTCTCGTACGCTGCTTATCACTATGGCACGAGGGTGCTTCTCCATCACCCGTTCAGTAACGTGAGTCATGTGTCATGTGTTGTTTGTTCCTCTTCTCCCAGGGGAAGACAGGGTGCCCCCATGGAGTGCTTCAGGAGCGTGTCGGGGGGCTCTGTGCCTGGCCGGAGGCAGGGCCGAGCAACCCGTACACGCGTGGAGTGGAGGGCGGTACCGCCGGTGCCTTCTGGAGAGTTTTACTCACCTGTATGCCATGGTGGAGTGCTACGGTGAAGTCGTGTTTCCATGTGCTTCGAATTTGTAATGTAGTTTTTTGGAAGGAAAGGCCAGAAGAGGCGCGGTGTCTGTGGTCTGTGCGGACACCAGTTCCTTTCTGCGAGCTTTTTCTCTGGGACCCGCCTGCTCTCGGGACCCGTTTGCTCGGTCCTCAGTTGTTTTTTCTCTAAGAAAGCACTGGAAATGTTAAGGCCAGGTTTCCCCCAGCCGCTGTCACACAGGCGGCGCCGCTCGGCTCCCTCTCCCGGCTCAGCGGGGCTCCCTGGAGCTCCGTGGGGCCGGGGGGTGATGAGGCCCCCTCCCGTGTGGGCGCCGGGACGGAGTGTGGGGGGTGCTGGGTGCTGCCCTCCGCCGCCGGGGCCCTCCGGTGCGGCGGGCGGGCGGAGCGGCCCCGCCCCGGGGCGGCGCGGCGCAGGCCCCGGCCCGGCTCCATAAGGCCGCGGGCCGCCGGCCGGACCCAGCGCCCCAGCCGGGAGGGGCGATGAGGACGCGGATCGCCATGGCCTGGGCCCGGGCGGCGCGGAGCTGCCTCTGCCTCCTGCTGCTGGCCGCGCCCGGGCAGCCGGGCCGGGCGGGTGAGTGCGCCGAGCCGGGCCGGGGCCTGCCGCCCGCCCCCACCTCCCTTCGGGCCGCGGGGCCGGGCCGGGCTGGCAGGCGGCCTGCGGCCCCCTTCCTTCCCCGGGCAGCGCGGCCGGGCCCCTTCCCCCTCCCCTCCCCATCGCCCCCAGGGCTACCGGGGCCGGGCTGGCTCTGGGGGGAGCTGAGGGGGACGGGCAGCCCCCTTCCCTCCTCGGGGCTGGCAGGTGAGGTAGGAGAACCCCCTCCCCATTGCCGGAGCGGGGCCATCCCCGTCTGCCCGCCGATGCGCGGGGCCGAGGGCAGGGGACGTCCCCCGGGGCAGGGGGGGTGTCCCCCGGGGCAGGGGGTGTCCCCTGCAGGGGCAGCACGGGCAGGTCACGGTCACCGCGCCGGGGTCACAGGTGTCCGCAGGACCACGGGGGAGGAGGGTGGTGAGGCTGGCGACGCTGGGCCCGGTCCAGGACCGTCTCTGCCAAAACGCTCCTGCGTGGCCGGAGGTGCCGCAGAGGGGCCGGCGGGACAGCAGGGCCTTTGTCTGCACCCCGAGGTGCCGGCTCGGCCGGTGAGCTGGCTCTCCCTGAGCACCCGCCACAGTTTGCAGGCGTCCAGGGAACACCGTCACCTTCCTCCCCGACCCTCCCAAGCCAGGCTGGGCAGTCTGCTCTCCAGCTGCTCTTACTGGGCAGGAGGCAACCCACGTACAAGAAAGCCTGTAAATGTGCAGCGGGGTGGGCAGCCTGGTCACGGGTCTCCCAGAAATCTGTGTGAGCAGGTCCTGGGTACAACCGTGTAATTTCCCCTGCCCAGAGGATGTTGCATGTCTGCATGGAGGTGACAGGACGCCCACATCGTTTACACAGCATTTCAGGGGACGCGTGGAGGGACCTGTGTCGTCCCTGCTGTGTTTGGGTGGCCGTGTCCATGGAGGAGCCATGGCAGCGCCTGCGCTGGCCCAGCTGAGTGTGGGGCAGGACCCCCAGCGGCTGCTCTGCCCCGAGGAGGACGGGGGCTGCGTCCTGGGGCGGGAGCTCAAGCACAGCACGATGCCATCGCTAACAGCAAGGAACAGCACCGTGCTCTCTTTATGGGCTTTTAATGAGTTGACGCTGTGCTCTCTTTATGGGCTGTTTATGAATTGAAACTGTTTGGTTTATGGGCTTTTACGATGCTGATTCTGATGTTATATGTACGTGATGGGCAGAAATGTCTCCTCTGTCGTTGCTTTCCTCCTCCTGAAGAGATATATGCGCTGTGTTAAACTTCTGCATTTTATCATTAACGCATAGTTTTATAGTCAGGGCTGCCTAATTGAGGAATCTTCTCTAAAACTAATATTGATGCTTCATGCTGAGAAAAAGTGCTCTTGTGGTGGGTATCTCTCCCTGAGGGATTCTGTGCTGCGAATCTCGTGCCTCTCACTCGGCGTGTTGTCCCTGGCGCTTGTGAGCTGTGCGCTAGACAGAAGCCGAGCTCTGAAAGGTGGCTGCTGGCTCGTGGCGGAGGTAGCGCGGCGTGTTGGAAACTGCCTTGCCGGAGCACCAAGGAGCGAAGTCTTAAAAGATGCATCTCCGGGATATTGGGTGCTTGTGCTTCCAATGGACTGGTCGGTGTTTTGAGGAGTAATATTGTAGTTCCTGCCTGTGGGTAGGAGGAAACACAGGTCCCTGAGTTACCGATGGTGAATGGCGGTGTTTCTCTCTGCCTTCTGGAATCTCTGTCCTGCCTAATAATGCCAAATCTGCGATGAAAGATAATGGATCTCTTTGTCTCAGTCTGAGCATGAAGGAGAGGGGAGACACGAGTCACCTCTTCCAGTTCATCCAGGCACTTCCAACTTTTGGGTTGGAATGTGCGTTTTTTGGACACTCACCAATAAATAGGGGTACAAGGCAGAAATAGGGTGTTACTGGAAACTACTAACTGAAAATTCCTGAATGAACATAATCATACAGTGATGTGTAGCCTTAGGGGTTTTGTATAGTGTAGATTTTCCCCTCCTGTTTGTGTCCGTAGGAGGCCTCAGCGTTCGGCTGTATAAATTCAAAAAGAAACCATCTGACATGGACATAGGCAGGGACTGGGGTTTTTGCTGCTGGATCTCTTCCCCGATACTTGGTGTCATGCACATGCCGGGATGTTCTAGCCATGCTTTACCGGTTTTTAAAGGAATTCTTAAAGTGTCTAAACACTTTGGTTTGAATTTGCTGTGGAGATGCAATGTTTGGTTAAGATAATTCCTTTGTTCAGCTCATGAAAAAGACAGCACTGCCTCACCCATATTTCAACAAATCTGAGACAATCATTCAGCAGAGTAAAGAGGGGTTTTGTGGTTATTTCCTCCACATGAGAATGCGAAAGACATTTCAGTGTAGCTAATATTGCCTCTTGTAGTGCTTTCTTTTCGGAAAAAGGAAGTTTGAAACAGGACTTTGTAGTTTTTGCATGTCTCGATCATTCTCGTTTCTCAAGCTAAAATTAAAAAAAAAGGAAAGTTTATTTGCTCAGCTCTACCGAGTTCTGTGATTGAATTTGTGTTGTGTGGTTTCCTTTGGTGGCCAAATTTAAAGATAGTGACGTCTCCGAAGAGAAGCATTCCCACGAACCTCCGCTGTGTGAAGCGAGCTGACATCTGTGCAGCTGGCGGGACGTGGGGAAGTGACTTGGGTCTGTGGAGGTTGGACTAGATGACCTTTAAAGGTCCCTTCCAACCCAACACATTCTGTGATTCTGTGTGCGCAAGGGCTCCTCTCCGGGGGCAAGACTGGCAGGGGTCGGGGGCAGAGATCCCAGCGCCGTTCACCCAGGAGGAAGTGTGTCCCGGTGAGATGAACCGTCTTGCTCCAGAGGAGAGTGTGGCTTTGCTCAGTTTCTCCTTGTAAGAAGGTTCCAAGGTGGTGAGGATGTTGTGACAGTACCAGGGAAGGGCGATAGTCCTTTTTGTGGAACAGGAGTATCTGTTGTCTTGCAGACAAATTAGTGTGGTTTTAGAAAGGGCAGAAGGAATAGTAAGAGTCTAGACAGGAAACACTTACAGCATAGGTCAGGATTTCAGCACGAGGGAGGTAAGACTTCTCTAGAAAATATTGCTGTAGAAGAGCTCAATATCCTCATTAATGTCCAAAGGCCCCAGTAAAATACTAAGAGAAATTGCATTAACTGTTCCTGCCAACTTTAACATTAAACAAATATTCCAGGTGAGCAATAAATCAAGTAGGTGAATTTGCTTCTCTTGCCATGATAGTTGGTCATCTTTTCCTACCCTCTAAAAAGGCTGTGACGCAAGGAGACCCACTTGGTCTGTAGGTTTAGAGCAAGGGAGGGAGGAGATGGAAAGAAGTCACAAGGAATACCACCCTGTAGAAGAACAGCTGGCCAGATGTTCCCAGGTGCTTTGGAGCCCCACCAAGGCACTCTTTAGCCTTTGAGGACGGGAGGAACTGAAACTGCCGGCTTCATAGGAAATGTTCTTACTTTTAGCAGAAGATTTGTTAGCTTGGTGTTTTTTATAAATCTCTAAATATTTTTAAGTAGACTTGGATAATATTTACATAGTGAAAGTGAAAGAGATTTTTGCTTCCAGTAACCAAAGAGTAAATCTTACTACAGCTGTCATCTTAGTGGGACAGTCAGCTGCACCTAAAAATGCTTTTCCTGGTATGTAATCGATTGAAGAACTATACTGAAGGAGTAATCGGTGGTTACGTGGTGTTCTGGAAGGACATCTGTAAGGCAATTCACTGAAGTTTCTCCACAAACAGGTATGGCAAACTCCTTTATGATTTTGAAAACGGGATACAGAGAACGCGCGTTGAGTGTGCAGTTGATGCCGTTCCAGTCAGACAGGATTCAGGCTCCTTAAAGAAAGGATTCGCAACCCCCATAATGTGGGCACATGAGAAAAATATCTGTCAAAAGATGCGGCTTTGGAAGGACGGGTGCAAAGTGTTCTGCTGAGGTGGAAATAATTGTCTGCACAAGTACGAGAGGGTGAAAAATGGGGTGCAGGAGCATGTTGGCAGGAAAGGAAATGCGTGTTAGAGTGGTGAACGACAAGCGAATCAGCCGTGCTGTCTGTTAGGGAAGACAGATTAACCTGTGGAGATACATAAACACACAAAGCATGTGAACCTTCATACTTGTGAGGCCTCGCTGGGCTGCTGTGCCCTGGTTTGGTCCTTTTCCAGGATAGGTACCGTCTAACGTGGAGAGTAGAGCCTAATATGAACAGTCAGAGATCTAAGAAATAGGGTCCACAAGGATGTATTGAATATTGGCTGTTACTTAGTTGAAGGAAAAGGGAAGAGAGTGTGACAGCACACTTTGAAAATCTAAAAATTTGCAGCCAGACGTAAGGGAAGTAAACTGTCCACCTCCTCTGGGGATTAGAGGTACGGCTTCAAAGGCAGCGGGGGGAACCCATTGGACATCAGGGATGCTGCTTGGAGATGCCCTGGGTGGAAGCGATCCTACCCTGGGACCCGAGGATGGACTAGATGGCGTGTAAACTGTTGGCACTTCTTCTGGTGAGCAGGCTGCTGCCTAAGTGTCAAATGACTGGCATGGCTGACTTCATGTATTAATTGTAATCGATCATAACAACGGTTAATTTAATGAGTTTGTGTATTTAATGCTTTAGGAGTGTGCATCTTTTGACTCAGACATGCACACAGCTAATAGAAGATTAAAACTCATTGCTGCTGACTGATGCTCTAGGTTTAATGTGGTTTTGGTCAAACCTTTACGTTGATAGTAAAATGGCTAGAAGTTGCTGGGGTGGATGCAGGCACAGGATAAATCTGAAGAGAGCATTAGCAATGCCTTACTTCCATGTGGTGCTGGGTTTTGTCCTGGCTCTGTTTCCACTCTCACGTGGGGATTGAGTAAATTGGAGTAGGCGAATACGAGTCAATGGTCATACCGGGTGTCCTCTCTCTGAGTTTCACTGATACACAGCTGGGAACAAACTTGGGTGGTATCAGAGGAATTTCAGTGTTTTTCTTATTGTACAGAACGATGCTCTCTGATATGCCTTGAGGTGATGTGGGGGATCCGAAGGGGGGGGTCAGAGCAGAAGTGGAGCCCCGCAGCCGTTGCTGGCGGTCCCAGTGCACTGCTGGACCCTGGGATGCTGCAGGTGGGACGGTTTTGAGCCCTGTCCCCGCGAATCCAGTCCTCCTCCTCGGTGTGGGAAGGGTGGTTTGTTTGCACGTTCCTATCTGAGCTGCTGAGCTGGTCACATGCAGATGAGCTTGTTTTTATTAAATTATTTTTGTGGTTTAACAGGCTGCAGTCTAAACGTTCCCGTTTCTTTTTTTTTATTTTTTATTTTTCCACTTCCATTGAAGACAGTATCTTTGACCTCACTTGAGTAGGCTTGGGAAAGAGTTATGGTAAAGGACGGGTGATAATTGGGGTGAACTGTTGGGTGTGGGTGGCTGTAGCTGAGCCAAGGATCTGGCTCACGCTCAAGGAGCGTGCCGAGGTCTGTGAAGACAGGAGCTGCAGCTTGACTTTGCTGAATGCCGCTCTTACCTGTCGTGAGTGAATACCCTAACGGCTTGTCTCGGCGTCTGGAGAGCCGTAACGGCTGTGACGCGCTTCGATGGTTTTCAAGCTCCTGCATGCCATGGAACATGCACAAAATTCCTACTGTGGATTCGGGACAGAGAGGGGAAGATGATTCACATCTTCCTAGTTGCCTCTGATGCTTGGTAATTAAAGGCAGTCTTTAATGAGACAAGATAAATGTAGTGGGTGCAGTTGTTTTTTTTCTGCTTGGGAGTACAGTCTCAGCTGGTGTTACGCCCAAGAATGAACGATAAGAAGCTCTACTCGGTGGTGACGTGTAGCACAGCTCAGACAGCAGCCTTGGCCAGGGGCAGGAAGCACCTGACTACAAGAAATCCTGTGAGTTACTGAAAAATTTATTGCAAACTACTGGGCTTGAGAACCATACTTATTATATTGCAATGAAGTTTCCCAAAAAGGGGTGGAGAAAAAGCTACAAAAAATAGCATATCTTAGGAAAAGTGAATATAAATATCTTCAAACATCTTGCATGGAAAGCAGCTGAGTATCTGAGTTTGGTTTTTGCTGTCGTTTTTGCCTTTCTTTAGTTGCTCTGAATGAAACCACCCGTACTTTGTAGTGAAATGTGCGAATGAGTTCTCATGGATAGTAGCTGTCTTGACTGGAGAGCCGGTCACATCTTGGTACCCATGTGGTTGCAGGAACATATCTGATAATGCCTTCGCAGCCTGCTGGAGCCTAGCGTTTAGCTAGACTGCTGCGATAGCTGCCAACTGCCTTGTCCTTGCTAGAATTTCGCCTTCTGCTAATTAGGTCAGGCCGAGTATGGTTTTCTTCCCTGGGTGAGGTAAGGTCTGAACGTGGCAGTCACTAGAAGGGGTGGTGAGTGCTTGGTGCAGCTGGAGGTGGCTGATGTGTTACTGGAATAAGGACGTATCTTTTAAGATCGGTGTTTCTCGGAAGGAAAAAGGCCTGTCCCCGAGCAGCAGCCGCCTTTGTAGGGGGAAGATTTAGGGGCAGGGTTGTCTCTTGCATGTTCTAATTCCTGCTTCATTGCACTCGTCCCTTTCATTGGATTTCTGATTAACCAGTCTGCTGCCCTCTTTGAGGGGGGCTGGTGAGGCGTGAAACGTGGCGTGGGGCAGCCAGCGTGGAAGTAGGTTCTTTATGAAGTGAGGATTGATGCCATGGAGATACCTGTGAACGGATGCTTTGTCCTGGGCAGTGCCAGGGGAGGAGCTGCTGCACTTCCAGCCGCTGCCGAGCTGTTCTGTCCTGGTGAGAATCCCACAAAACAAACTCTTGTCTCTTCTGTGCATCAGCGGCTTGTTGTCAGTTTGATCTGTACTGAAACATGGGGAGAGAAAGGGTGTTTTTGCCAGAAGAGAAGAGAGAACTAAAAGTTAAAGGGAAATCTGTTTGCATTAAGTTTGAACTTTTAATGTGAAGGCTGCTTTTCTCTCTTTAGTTCCACTAGAAAGCAAGGCGGTGCCTTCCTACCCTGATATTTTAGCTGCTTGTAATAGGAAGCGCTTTGTTAATCAAGACCAACACGCCCTCCTCCTCTGATGAATTTTGCCCACAATGAAGGGAAGAATAAGGCATTGTACCTGAAACCAGCTCCCGAACCGGGGGTAGTGAAGGGAGGGAGGGAAGGAGAGCAGAAGGTGGGGGGAGAACTGTCAGAGTATTCGGAGAGCTGAAAATTGTGCTCCTTTAGTGCACAAGAAGTGCACTTAGTGCTCTAAGAAGCCGCCTCTCAGAGTTGCACTTTTCTCAGAAATCCCTCCCAGTTTCGCTAGCTTTGTGCAATGATTCACTCCTTTGTCTTCTGCTTCCAAGCTGCTTTTGGGGAGGCATGCCGCTTTCTGAGTGCTGCCGAGGTTAACCCTGCCCTGATGTTTCTGTAGTGTGTGTCCTAAGAGAGTCTCCAAAACTCTGTCCAAACATCACAGTGCCATATCCCCCTGAGTAAAGGCACTTTCGGACGGCAGCGGGGAAGAAATAAGTGCAGAGCAGCGATGTGTGAGAGCTTGGGTCCGGATACGAGCGAAATGTGTGGTTGGAAGCGACAGCTATAGAGAAGTGATTTACTGGAGTATGTACTTTTGGTGGTTGATCCCGGGGAAGGAAGCAGCCCTTCCCTCCCCTGTCTTCGGGCCAAGGAGGTATTGACAGTGTATGTTCCGTAGCCTGTGATCATAAGGGCTATTTTCAGGAAGTTTATCTCTGCTTTTTTTTATACCTTTTTTCCAACAATCACTGTAATTCATTTAATGAATCTTCTGCTGCAGTATGTGTTCTGTGTTATTTCTTGAGAAACAACACGGCTCTGCCTATGTTTTTGTGACCAAAATGCTCTATTACAAACAGGTGCACTGCAGTGCATCTGTGTTCTCCAAATGGACGTACATGTGTGCTGTAAGAGGAGAAGTTGAAAGCAATCTAACTGCTTTTGCTTCCTCTTTGGATATCAGTGGAAAGAGTGCAGAAGTGGACGTGCTTTTCACTTGGGCAGCCGTGTTCCGGGATGCCCGTTTGAAGCGCAGACCCAAGGTGATACCCGTGGTGCTGAGGTTGTGCGACAGCCTGCGGGGGACGAGAGGAGAGGCTGCCAAAGCATCCGCGGGAGCCTGAATGTCACTGCAGCTTGGCCGTGCTGGCTCAGGGAGGCTTTCGGGGAACCCCTGGCATTTAAAGCCCGCGTGGGGGCTCCTGCCTGGTTCCCGAACGATGGAGCGTGTCTCCCCTGGAGGCTTCAAGCACCCATTGCCTTCATGTGACTCGAGAAGCCACAGCCACCTCCGGAGCTGCAGTGTATGAGTTTTGATGTGCTCAGAGTAGCTGGTTTTTAAATGAATGCAGTATCTCAGTCCCGCTCTGAGAGGTTTTTTGAGATCTCAGAAACTAAGCACTGCCTCACCACCCCCAGATATGTGGCAATTATTTCTGGAGACAAAGGGTGATAAGGAGGGTAACTGTTCCCTTCCCCCTGCCTCTGGGTCGGACACTCAGGCTCCTCGGATGAGCTCACTGATTCCATTGCCATGAGCTATAAAACTCTTGTTCTGAATCCTGCCTGAAGCCCCGGGCGACCAGCCTTCCCCCCGGGCGACCAGCCTTCCCCCCGGGCGACCAGCCTTCCCCCCGGGCGACCAGCCTCCCGCGTCCCGGCAGAGCAGCTCCCGAGCCAGGCAAAGCGATTTACATGTGCAATTTATTATTGTTTGCAGAGTCGATATAGAACAGTTGCTTGCAAAAACCGATGCCTTATAAAGGAAACTTGGACCGTAGACTTTTGTTTGGTTGTTGTTCAGTCAGAGGATGTGGTGGATGTTGCATATGCGAATCATTTATAAAGTGATCTGCGAAGGGCCGCTTTGTTGCATGCGTTTGTTTCACCTCGCTTGTTTTTGTAAGGTCCTTAAGAGCTCTCTAAGAACACAATGAGTAGTACTGGCCTCGAGTCAGGCATCTGGTGTGATGTGCAAGGCCAGGGCATAACGCGGAGCTGGGCTGGGCTGGCTTTGTGAGGCCGAGCCGTCAGCCAGAGCCCCTGGAGCTGATCTGGAGCGGCTGCGTGGGGCCATCAGCCCCTGGAGCTGATCTGGAGAGGCTGCGTGGTGGAGCTGGAGCGGTTCTGCAGGTTGGCAGCACGAGGCACCTGATTTTGACACCGTCTTTCTGTGTGTCCTTGAAGAAGTTCTCTCTGTGCTGACCTGCTTTGTTAAATGCTCTGATTCCTGCTGATGAAAGGTGGTGGTGTATGCGATAGATACTTGTAAGACAGTAATTGGAATGTGAAACTTTCAATTTGAAACCTTCTGGTAAATTTGGTGTCCTCTCTGCTGGATGTCTGTTGCTTTCTCTGGCCTTTTACAAGACAATCCGAGCATGCTTTGCTCTGAGGTCTGCCCTGTGCTCTCCTGTGTGCATCAGGGCCTTTGGCTTTTTCTTCTTGGGTTACCACTCTCTAAACATGTGTGGTGCCTTGGCAGCGTGGGGCTATGTTGTTTCTTAAAAGTAGAGCTTGTAAGCACGATAAGAAGCGATGCCAGCCTAGTGGCAGAGGAATCTGCCCCGTGCACTGCTGAGGACCCGCGTTCAGCAGCCCGGTTCCAGGGCTGTGTTAAACTGGAGACCTGAACTGGAATCACAGGCTGCCCCCTTCCCGCTGAAGGGGCTTCCCCTGAAATAGCATTTTCCTTGTGCCTTATCCTTCCGACTGCCTTGTTTCTTTAGCCAGTGTTTCTGTTCTGCTTTCTAGGTTTCCAGCAGGTTTCTCAGTTGTCTTCCTATGAAGTTGTAATCCCGCAGAGGTTAGGAAGAGAACGGCGAGAGGCTTCCAATGTCTCTTCAGTCCAGGTACTGGGCAGTCTGAAGAATGCCTTCAGTTTAGTATCTACTTCCTAATGAGGCCCACCCAAAAGTGACCTGAAATTCTCACAAAACACTATCAGACTCGTCTAGCAGCAAACAAGTACCCACCCTCACAAAAGGTATCACACCTAGCGTTGCCTTTACCTGAGTTACGGGAGATGCCTCCCTGCTCCAGAGGCGACAAGTTGCCGCAATGGGTTTTTGATCTGGGTGCAAAAGTTGTGTAATGGGAGTTGTTAAGCACTGGAATGAGTTTCGGAGAGGTGGTGGAATCATGATCCTGGGAGATGCTCAAAATGTGCCTGGAGGAGGCCCTGGGCAGCCTGGGCTGGCCCTGCATTGAGCAGGGGACGGGTTAGATGACCTCCAGTGGTACTTTCCAGCCCGTATTATTCTGCTGTAGCCACGAACTAAAGACTGCATGCTTCAAAGTATTTGGATTAGACCAACTGTGCGTAGTCACAAATCTTATAAACATTGGCAAAATTTAATATTAACAAAAATGCGTTGCAGTTTATTGCAGTTGTTGACCGGTTCTCCTGCTGTGATAATTAATGTAGTGGTCAGGTGATTTCAGTTTTATCCACTTAATATTTAAGGAGCCAGTTGCTGTGGGTAGCACTTGACTAACGCAAGGCTGTGGAGGCACTGGCCCACTGTGGATTTCAGTAATAAAACTGTGTTGTCCTTTTCCAGCTGTTACTAAGAGGTTTTCTGTGGAAGTCTTACAAACAAATAATAAGAAAACCACAAAGCTATTTTGAAATAGCTTCCTTCATGTGACTTTTCCCCCGTTACAGAGGAAGGAATGCCAGGTTCCGGAGGTAGGGACAATGATAAAATAGGTTTCAGGCTCACCCACTCGTGGTTATTCCCGGTCTGGTGCAACGAGCAAGACTGAAGAAAGTAAGTTTATTAGCTCAGTACCTGGCAGCTCCCACGTGTGGCCCTGGCAGTCGTTTTGTGTGCAGGGAACCCAAGCAAATCCTGCTGGCCGTGGTCAGCTTCTCATTGCGAAGTCTCGCGGGCTCAGCCAAGGAACACCCGCGCCCCCGACCAGCGTCGGGGTGCCAGCAACGAGATGGGAGAGGCAGCTCCGATCCGCAGAGTTCTGCATCCCTCCAGGGTGAAATTCTGCTGGTATCGGCTGCGTCTCCAGCAGGGTCTCTGCTGGTACAGCTGTATCTGAGAAGGCTGAGAGTGCAGACTAGTCCCGAGTGAGGGAAGGTGACAGGAGTGACTTGAATGCTGTAGTCGTAGCAGTGATGAAGCTCACAGAGACTGCTTTCTGCTGAACTTTTGTTGATTTCAAAGAACGTTTTATTCATTAACATGAGTAAAATGCAACTCTTTTATATTCAGGACAAGGTGTCGTATGCTGTTGAGATCGAGGGAAATGAATACACGATTCATCTAGAAAAGAACAAGTAAGTGATGAATTTCTTTAAATTATTAAATTCCATCTATTGTGTCCAGCTAACGAGCTGGCAGGGTGCACGCGAGTTCCGATTCTTGAGGTTCTTTGAGAAGTGCAGTTACACGCTGGCTCTGCGAAATCCGCGGAGCAAGACGGCGCAAGTGGATTGAGTCACACGGGCTTGGCCATCAGGCAGAATTTTGTTGAACTCCCGCCCCCCTGGTGACCCCCTCAGCGAGGGAAGCAGCAGCGTGCTCGAAGGGGATCTGGAGAACCGTTGACAGGACTCTCTCCATGCACATCTAAAAATAAACAAGCTGAACTATATTTCAAGTAAATATTTTCACTTTCTTCTGGGGTTTGTTTATTGTTTCAGGGTTTTTTTCCTGTCTCAGTAGCACAAGAATACTGGTAAATGAGGAAGCGGACTTTATATCCAAGGCCTTAATATTCATAACTTACAGACAATATAGATGTTGTCTGGTTTGAGTTTAACTTTTAAAGGGCTACTTGCGGCAGCAGCAAGTGACCATTTAGCAGGCTATTGCTTCTTAAAAGTGCCCTCATAACAGGCAAAAGAGACAGAACTATTTGAGTGTACAAGCCCTTGGGGATCTTTGGCTGCCACTTGCCAAGCCCCTGACCCTCAGAAACATGGGAATTCAGCTACGCCGCATGGAGGGATTTACCAGTGTGGGTCAGCAGGCGTAGTCGTGGGAGACTTCCCAGTGCACTTCCTTCCCCAACTGGGGAAGAGAAGGCATATGCAGCAGACTGAGTGCTGTGATTTTTTTTTTTCTCCACGAAAGCAAACTTTTAGCACAATTTAATGGCTTTTGATGCTTGTTCTACTTATCTGGAGTGTGGTGGTTGATTTGATTTCATTAGTGGTTCCACCATTCTGGTATCTTGGATTTTGCTGTGGAAATGCACAATTTCTTTGTTAATTTTGGGTGGTTTTCCTTTTGAATGTTTCCTTATTTAATTGGAATTTACATATTTGTGACACTTTTGATTAGGATCATCTTACTGCCCTGCTATAGTGTCATAGTCACTTCATGAAATTCCTCTTGTATTCCTTCTCCCCTTTCCTTACAGGGAACTGCTGCCCAAAGACTTTGCAGTTTACACCTATGATAAGGAGGGGAAGCTGCAATCTGAGTATCCAGATATCCAGGTAGGATTTCTTTCTCTTTGTACCCTTACTGGCGGTGACTTGAACACTGAGCATCTACAGGATGAGGGAGTCACGGGTTAGAAAACGATAGTTGTATTTTTCGCTGGGCCAGTTCCCAATGCCGTGCATGCCTGCGCTCTTCCTGCGGAGAAGCCTTGACTTTGGATAAGGATCGAGCCTAGAGCTTGTAACAGGCCCGTATTTTGTTATGTGGAGGTGATTGCTGTCTAATTAAAAGCGACTCTTCTCTGAGAAGGAAATGCTGTTCTTAGCTGTCTGATATCGCGTTGTCTGAGAGTGGTGCTGCGGTATCGCTGCTGGACACAGGCCGTGCTTCTCACGGGCACCAGCACACACGGAGCAGAACTGGGGTGGGAGGTGACTGAATAGCTGGCTTTTGCTTTTACACACGATGCTCTTCCAGACCGATCCACAGGCCAAAATGAACGGTCAGCTGCTGACCCATCTTTTCAGTTGTGCGAGGCTGTCTGTTAATGACTGTAAGAATTTTTGAGGGCTGATGGGGTATCCGTTAGTCCAGAAATTTGGGAACTACTAGAAGGGATGATGAGATCAAGTCTGGAGGACCTTTGAGAAGGATGTTGTTTGCATAGCAATGGAGTTATTCCACTGAAAAAGCAGCTGAAGCCCTCTTTTCTGTACAAGCAGCCTGCCTGGTAGGTTGTCGTTGAAAATTTAATAGCTTCCGTAGAGTAAGAGTAAAA
The DNA here is from genome assembly GCF_964199755.1 of Larus michahellis. Classification (NCBI taxonomy): domain Eukaryota; kingdom Metazoa; phylum Chordata; class Aves; order Charadriiformes; family Laridae; genus Larus; species Larus michahellis. The sequence goes on from NC_133915.1 coordinate 7,936,886, forward strand.
AGCAGCTCGTGTGATCCAAAAAGCACAGGAGTATTTCTAATGGCTTCACTCTTCTGATGTATCAGCGTTGTTCCTTTGGAAGGGACGTGTTAGTCATACATGATTCATAGGTTCTTGTTTTTGAAAAGAGAGCACCTGAGTCAAGTGTGTATTTACTTCCTGGTTAAAAGTGATTGACTAAGAGGAAAAATGCTTTTTCTGCACCGGGTCATGAAAGTCACCACGGCCCTGAAGGATTAGCACATGCCTTCAGTGCTTTCTGCGTTCGTTGCTGAGACAACAGCCAACATAATCTGCCTGACCCCTATAATACCATTCGAAAATGCGCTTGTCAGGGAAAATGGAGTGTATTTGCCCCTGCTACCACCTTGTCTACTTTCCAAAATGTGTATATAGAGGGCAAAATGGAAGTATCTGTCTCGTCAGGGCTGGTGGGGATGTGCTGTGCAACCAAAGAGCTGGGCAGCACAGCGCCTGGTGGCACGGACGGCGGGTGCTGGCCCGCTTCGTGCTGCACAGAAGTTCTGTACGGGTCACGCGTTCTGCAGGACTGTTTTCTAGAAGCCTGAATGGTGTTTTGGCCCAAATCGGTAGGGAGGGGCTGGCCTCAAAATATTTGAGGCAGGGTGGAGGGAAGAAGTTAAGAGCAGGATGGCTCACAGTCAAGTTAATAAATCCGGTTGGTAGATAATGCCGGAGCCCTGCTCGCGGGTATTTATAACGTGTTGGCAGCGCCAGCTCTGAATCGGCTTCGGGTAGAACGACTGAGGGTGTGACTGGGATTTTTAGCTGAAATGTGTAGTGACCTGCTGGCCCCACCGAGCTGTGAGGAGCGTCTGCCTTACAGAGCTGGGAGGTGGGGGTGCAGCTGGAGGGCTGTGTCCCTGGCGTCTCCATCAGCTCCGTGTGTATAAATCCTCGTGTACTGAGGCAGGTGAGGAAATTTTTAGACATACATTAGTGAAGGAAATGCTGTTATACTGTGGTAGAGCTAGAGGCATGTTCGAAGCTATAGACTGTAGCCAAAAGGCATGTGGTAAACTTTAACTTCAAGCGTCTTACGTTCTCAAGGTGTAACTGCTGCCCGTCCGTGGCAGGCACAGCGATTACCGATCAGAGATGGCACTGGCTCTGCAGCTACGTGTGGAATATGTGTGTAACGCGCCCTTGTTTTCCCGTGTAGGATCACTGCCATTATCAGGGATACGTGGAGGGGACCCTGGATTCCGTGGTTGCTGTCAGCACGTGCTCGGGGCTCAGGTAGCACGGCTCCTCTTTTGTGTCCCTGCTGTCACGCGCGGCCCGCGGCTCGCTGAACCTGAAACAAAATCCTTGCTCTGTTTTTAACTACTGTTCAGCCAGGCAGGGATTCATTGGCTGGGGCCAAGCTGCAATAGCATATGCCTTTGTGCAGTCTTTCTGTGGTTAGTAAATATTTGAAATACCATTAAATAAGTTGCAATTTGTTATCAGGGTACAGTAAGTTGTTCTTTGACACTAGTTTTGGCTTATTTTCTAATTTGGGTAGGTGGTCACTACAAAGAACTGTACATCGTGCAAGAATGGAAAGTCAAACGCTAGTCTGCAAATTTTACAAAATTGACCCTAAAGCTTGTGCACTTCAAATTTGATGGGAAATTTTTTCTGCTTTAGGCTAATTTCCATATATTTTGGGACTTTGATTTTTTGCAGTGCCATGTCAGACACCAGAGTGGCAATAGTAATTGGACTAAAGCATTTCTGCTTAAGGCCTGTGACTTGATTTCTTGGGCATTGCAAACTCTTACAAAAACATATAATTTGATGTATTTGTGAAGGCCCAGTGAAAGGCTGCTTTCAGGCTTGAAGTGAAGCATGCTGGTTTGCAAGGACTGAGATATAGACGTGCCTTTAGTTATCAAAGAATAATTGTTCCTTTGTTTTACTGTAAAAATCTGCGTAACTATCCTCTGTGCTTAATGCAAGAATTTCTCACACGCTACCACATTCTAGGGGTTTGGTGACAATAGGGAACATCACCTATGGAATTGAGCCCATGGATTCCTCTTCTGGCTCTAAACACATTCTATATCGACTGGATAATGTGAAGAGAGAGTCCGCGACGTGTGGGGTGACCATGGAAGACCACGAAAGGGAACATACAGAGGAAAATCACCATCCCAGTATGACTCAGCTGCTGCGGGTAAGTGCTCCACTGTTCTCTCCACAGCCCCTGGAACGCGTTTTGTGAGTGTTCGGCTGAGGATATGGAAGCAGCTTATCAGATTTCCTGGGGCTTAACACATACCGAAAGGCTTCTGATTCAGAGGGCTTTCCACGCTGCTGAAAAACTCAGTTGCTTCCACAAAGCAGTTGCAATTTTCTTCTGCTTCTGCTCAAAGCAGTGGGAGTCGAGTGGCGATTATTCATGGGCAGAGCTTTTTGGGGGCTTTTAAGGGCAGGAACACTACCCTCGTTGGAGAGACTCGTTAACAAAGCGTCACATCAGAAGCCAGGGGAATACTGTGTTGTTTATTCCATTGTCCTGACCATCAGAATAACAGTTTGGGGTGAAGGTCCCCCTCGTCCTTTAAGGGCTGGCTATACAGCAACAAGATTGCAGTAAAAGCAGGAAAATGAAGAACGTTGTGTTTCGTGTCAAGGTTGTTGGCATTTGCTTCGTAGTGTCTTTCTGCTCCTGTGTAAAAGCGCGTGCTGTCTTTGCAAAGAAACCCCTGTGAGAAGTAAAAATGTCGCTTTTGAAACACAGAAAATCTTTGTGCAGATAAATTTTAGTGTAAAACACCAAGAAATTGTCATTGTATTGGATTACACTTCTTGGTTTTGGCTTGTTTTCGTCATGGCACAGAGTGCTTTGGGAGTGTGTCTCAAACCGTTGGTTGTATCAACCGAAATATGACAATGTCGTGGGTTTTTTTGTTTACGCTTGAATTAATAAATTTGAAGTTGTCTAAAACTTTTTTTCCGTAGAGAAAGAGGGCGGTCCTACATCAGACAAGATATGTGGAGCTGTTCATAGTTGTGGATAAAGAGAAGGTAGAGATTGTGTGTCGCGTTCCCTTCCTTCTCCCCAGGAGATGGCTTGGAAGGCCCTCAGCCTTCATTGCTCCCAAATGGATTGTTGAAAGACACTGACGCTTTAGCCAAGGTTATGCAAATAGGCTAAACTAAAACTGAACAAACATGTTCTATGCCATACTCTTCAGGGAAGAGTAAGCTGTCAGACGTGGAGAGTTTCTATCAGCAAGGGAACTAAAAATGTAAGGAGAACACACGGCAAAAGCTGCCTTTGCTGTTTTCTCTTGAATATTGAGCTGTTGAGCAATAGCAGTGAAGATGCTGCTGCCTTGATTGACGTCATCTTGACAGGAGATTTGGAGCCAGGCAAAAATGTTTTTCATGTTACTAGTCTTAAAATGTTTTGCTTTTTTTTTCTACATCTTGTCTTTATCTCTTCATGATTAAGTTTTTGTCTCGCAGTTTGAAGATTTTGGGAAGAGTGAAACAGAAGTGAGAGAACACATGGTGCAACTGGCAAACTTCCTGGACAGCGTAAGTGGGAGTGATGCTGCGCGCGGAGCCCTGCGGCTGGGTTTGCTCCTGTGAACTTCCACTTTGGAGTCTGTTCTGTTACCACTCTGAGAAAGAAATAATGGTTTTTATCAAGCCAGGAGCTAACCCCGTTCCCTGGGCCGTCGTGTTGATGAGGTTGTGCTGAAGGAGTGCCAGAGGAGCAGGGGCTGCACAGCGATGGCCGTATCTATTGACAGGGGCTTTGGTGAATGCATCACTATGAAAGCTTTTCCACCTCTAAATTAATCTGCAATCATCATACTTGAGAATTAATTAGGGAACTCTTCCCAGCTGCGCTACATCCAGTGAGTGACAGGGCAGATTGTTGCAATTATTGCAATTCATGTGTGTGTGTAAAGGTTAGAGAAAAACCACGTCTTTCAGCTTGACTATTTGAGATGATGCTATTTGTCGGGCTTGAGACTCCTTTTTATTTCTGTTTCGGATTTTCTTTTAGTATGGCCAATGTGGCATTTAAGCTTTGATCCTTTAGCTAACGAAAGTCTAAATCACGGGGTAAATGCATTCTGGTGACTTGAATTGTGTACTAACTTAAAAAAAGAACAAACCCAAGCAGAAAAAGTAGATTCTTGCAATAAGTTACGTAACGCCAGACCACTTGTTCTTGTCTGGGGGCCTTCAGAAATATTTCTCCTTTTTTTTTTTTTTCTTCCCCAGATGTACATCATGTTGAACATCCGCATTGTGCTGGTTGGTCTAGAGATTTGGAAGTATGAAAACTTAATTAGCACAGACGGAGGTGCTGGGGATGTGCTGGCAAATTTTGTACAGTGGCGAGAGAAGAATCTTGTTTTGCGCCGGAGGCATGACAGCGCCCAGTTTGTTCTGTGAGTTAAAGTTCTTTCCCTTTGGCTCTTAAGAAGCTTATTCTATTCCTGTCTGCTCAGCCGCACTGTACCATCAAAGGTAGCTGCTGTATTTCAGTCTGCAGTGGTTTATGCACTTGTGAAAACATTCCAAGTCAACTTAAGCATTTTTAAGGTTTCTGTGGTGCTTGAATTCAGTGTCCTCTCTGACAGCTATATTGCTAAATAACCATTTTTTTTCTTGTCCCACGTGTCCTGCAATGTTATATGGTGTATTGTATAAAGCTTCCGTTCAGATAATCCTTGGCCCGCTTGTACACTGGTTGGACTTGTAATCTAGGGCTTTTTCCCCTTGAAAATGAGCATAAACCTGGTGCAGAGCGTTTTAATGGAGAAAAAGTTGTTTCTGCAGTTGGTATCCAGAAGCTGGCTCCGTGGTTTGAGCTTTGACACGTGACGTTAATCTCTCTGCCCCTCCTGCCTTGAACTAGCACAGGGCTTCCTGAGCTGCCGTCTCTGCCCCGCTTCCAGGACGCGTGTCCCCGTGCACTTCCCGCTCCCGCAGATAGCGCAGGCCTTAGGAAGTCACTGCCCAGAGCACGAGAAAGGGCAGAGGTGAGGGCACGGCTTCGCACGGGGCAAGGGCCCAGCCTGCCCTCCTGCAAAGCAGGAGCTGGAAGCCCTTCTCATCACTCAGGTGATGAGGGTGAAATGGCTGAAAAAATACTCATTTTTAAAATTCTATTATATGAAGTAAAATGCAGTGCATTGTGCTGTTGCACTTAAGCTTTAAGAACTGTGTAGAAAGAAAATCAGAGAGTAATAAGAAGGAAGTTGACAAGGAAAGAAATCTAGGGAGTCTGGCAATGGTACAAAGGCAGCTAACAGCCAATTAAAACAAATGACTGTAAGGGTGGACCGTTTCGCTCTTTATATTTAGAGGGAAGATGTGGAAGAGACTGACTTTCTCTGCAAACTCTTGTCTTAATTTAAAAGAATGAAAGAGCCATGAACAGAAAGACAAAGCTGAGCTGGTACATTCATACCCACAGTGCTCCTTTGTTAGTGTTGGAAAGCTGGGACCGCGGTGTTGTGTGTCCCCCGAGCAGAAGCGGTGTGTCGGGTGGCTGTGGGGCTGGCTGTCAGCGGTAGCGTGGGTCTGTACCTCGGGATGATTGCCTCTCCTTTCTCTCCCCGGGACTGCAGGAAGAAGGGCTTTGGTGGCACAGCTGGAATGGCCTATGTGGGAACAGTGTGCTCCAAGAGCCACGCAGGAGGCATTAACGTGGTGAGATATCCTCAGTGATACTGTGAATGCGATCAAGATGTGAGTTTTGCGCTCTACAGGTCTTCCTGGAGGTGCACAGTCTTTAGTAACAAGGCTGAAGTGGCTTAGTGGGGGCTTTTATGTGTCCCCAACCATTTCTGGCACTTCCACTATGTCTGGATCACAACTTTTCTGTAATCTTCTGCACCCTCTGCGTAGCCTCCGCCCTCCGCAGCGTGCAGCACTCATGACAAAGGGACAGGATTTCTCTGCTGACATCTTAAGCGCCCCTGCCTTAGCGGTGTGGGGAGCTGTGGGTGTTTTCAAATCTGTCCTCTGGTGTCTGCTTGACCCACACAGTCCTGCGCTCCCGGAGCAGTGCCGGTCGACTGCCCTCTTTATGTGAAATCACAAGAGCGTTAACGAACTGAGTTGCTGATCTCAGATAACCAGCAATCCCAGCACTTGTTTTCTTGGATCAGTGACAGAAGTTCTGGAATTGGAGTTTGCATATTTAAGGAGATTTGGGCTGGTGTGGAGAACTCTTGTTTTTGTGTTAATGTTGCAGCTGCACTGGAAAGCAGAGGTTGTTAGGTAGTGTTCCAAATATCTAAGGGCTTTTATTGCCAAGCAAATGACATGCGCTTGGTTGGAAGGCAGGCACAGTTGGTCTGGGAGTCCTGTTAATGGGGAGACAGAACGACAGAAGTGTCTTTTTGGCACATAAGTAAACACTGGCTTTCTCAATAGAAGCTGTCCATTAATTTTCTTCTGTTTTGCTCTTGTGCAGTTCGGAAGAATCAGTATACAGATGTTTGCATCAATTATGGCTCATGAACTGGGGCATAACCTGGGGATGAACCACGATGATGAACGCGTCTGTCACTGCGGAGCAAGCAGTTGCATTATGAGCTCTGGAGCATCGTAAGTAACTGAGAAAAGGGAAGGCATTTTCTGAGCGTCAAAACTCACCACCCATGCCCTTAGTTTCTGCAGGCTGCTTTCTTCTTCAAAGTACTCTTGCAAGGAGTCGTGTGACGCTTGCAACTCGTGGGGAAAACAAATGTTACCCTCGTTCTGCAAACGGAGGGAAAGCTGCTGGGTTGGCCTAGCGTAAAGATATGCTTATGTTCTCTGTTCCAGAGGATCGAGGAACTTCAGCAGCTGCAGTGCGGAAGACTTTGAGAAGCTAACTCTTAACAAAGGTGGGAGCTGCCTGCTCAACGTTCCCAAGCCCGATGAAACCTATAGCGTCCCATACTGTGGGAACAGGCTGGTAGATGCCGGGGAGGAATGTGACTGTGGTTCACCAAAGGTTAGTGGCCGGTGTGTTTCCCAAATGCTGCCAGGGGAGCCTTGCGTGCCCCTTGCTGGGCATCGCGGGCATTGTGCGTGGCGGGGGTTGCAATCTCTTGACATTCATAACACTTACGTTTTCAGGAATGTGAAAGTGATCCTTGCTGTGAACCAGGTACTTGCAGACTCCGATCCGGTGCTGAATGTGCTTACGGTGACTGCTGCAAAAACTGCCGGGTAAGAGACTCGGATGTATTATTTGCAAGTGTTCTGCAGTGGCTCAGAAAAGGAGAGCATTGGCGTAGCCAGTGCGTCCGTGAGAGAGAATTGTCATGCACGTACACCGAGGGCTTCAGATCAACGCCCTTGTTTTTGGACACAATTGTGGGTCGGGTGCAGTGTTTGTCTCTGCTGTAAGGTTTCTATTTGCTGACGCAGTTTCCCCCTTCTCTCTCTTTAGCTCCTTCCTGGAGGAACCGAGTGTCGGGCGAGCAACAACGAGTGTGACCTTCCAGAGTACTGCAACGGCACCTCCCAGTTCTGCCAGCCCGACTTCACCGTTCAGAACGGTCACCCCTGCCACAACGAGGAAGCCTACTGTTACAATGGCGTTTGCCAGTACTACGATGCGCAGTGTCAGGATATCTTTGGCTCAAGTAAGGAAGAGCTACAATTTTTCTAGGAGATGTAGTTAAAAGAATACGCTAAGTTCACTTAAAATATATTTACTTGTTTTCGTGTCACAAAGACCAGGTGGCTTTGGCAAAGGATTCGAAACAGTGGTGTTGATGGCTAAGCCTTCACACATTCTTTGTTACTGCTGTACGTGCTGGTGATTCAAGTAGTAATTTTCTTGTGCTACAGTGGGGCTTCTGGTGTACAGGGCTGTAAAGAAGCCATGAAGAAATACCAAATGGTATAATGGAGTCAATGTTAAGTGACTTTTTCTCTCTCTCTTTTTAAACTTGGAACCTTGCAGTGCAGACATTTTCACCTCTTTTTTGTTTTGACCTGGTTCTTAAGCTCCCTGTCCTGCATGGAAAACACCAGGTGTAGCAGGATAACTGGGCTGGGTAAAGGAGACATGATAGTGTGAGATGTTCCTGTCCCTGTTTAACTTGGTTCCTCTGTCTGGGGGTGGGCTGTTGTTTGCAGAAGCCAAAGCAGCGCCCAACATTTGTTTTGCTGAAGTGAATTCCAAGGGTGACAGATTTGGCAACTGTGGTTTCCATGGCCATGACTACAAGAAATGTTCCAGCTGGTGAGTTGAGCCCAGTGCATCAAAAAGTTCCTGAATGTGTCATTGAGAAGCCTTATTTGGGTGCTGTAGTGTTAGTTTGGGGTGTTCTAGGCGGTGCACTGGGGAGAGACATGTTATGCCGTGGTCTAACCTTATTGCCATGCATGCATCGTTCTGAAACCACGGTGAGATGACTTAGAAAAGGCGTGTTTTATCCTAATGTCTGAAGCTGTTATTAGCACTGAGCTCAAAGCCCCCACACTTACGCAGTGGTGAGTTTTGTTGACTTTAGTTTTAGACCCTCTACCTTTAACTCTTGCACATAATACTTGAAATGAGTTTGAATGCTGGGGCGATTCCTCCATAGCTGGGTTTGAAGCATTCAGGCTCGTGCCGCGGTTCCCCGTGCGTGCAGTTCTGTGCCTCAGGGGGTCGGTGTGTCACACGTTCGGACGCGGGGCTGCGGCACGGAGAGTGTGTTCCACATCTCCATCATTGATTGTTCGTATCCTAAGGTGTTCACGTACAGAAATACGAGCGGCAAACTGTCGTGTTTTCTTTGGTGTAAAGATCCCAGCAGCTTGCAGAAAGAAGGGATAAATCCATACTTTGCAGCACTGAAATGAGGCCCAGCTCAATTTCGTTTGGCGAGTTGCCTCAATTTTATTTTCAAGTAGCGTCTTCCAGTAGAAAGAAAAGATCACATCAAATGTGTGATAGTTTTTTTTTCTCGGAATAAATTCAACTGTCAGTACAGTATTCATATGTTGGTGTTGTAGGAATGCCATGTGTGGGAAGCTGCAATGTGAAAACGTGAAAACAATGCCTGTGTTTGGGATTAAGCCTGCTATTATCCAGACTCCCATTACAGGCACCACGTGCTGGGGTGTGGATTTCCAGCTAGGCTCTGATGTCCCGGACCCAGGAATGGTGAATGAAGGCACCAAATGTGATACTGGAAAGGTAATTGACAATTAAAAAGTGATTTCTTAAAGTAGTAATTTGGGGGTTTCATGCTGCACGGTTTCGTGAATATTTACGGGATTAATTTTTTTTGGTGCCTGTAGTTAATGCAAAACTGAGCGAGTCCGTTGGTTCCCCACGCTGCCTAGTACTGCGCTGCACGTGCAGAAGAAACCTAATGAGCCTTTCATTTATAGATGAAGCAAAAGAAATTAAGTAAGTCAGGAGCCAGAGTCTTAGCTCCGTCAATGAGCAGGAAGAGCTCACACAAGTGCCTTTAAGACAACTTTCAATTAAAATCCAACTAAACTGAAAAGCCTAGAAGCTTAGCCCCAGCGGAGGAATGTGCATTCCACATACTCTTACAGTGCACAATTTAATTGCCGTTCCAAAAGACCTGCGGTGACAGTTCAGGCCGCACACCGAGCAGCCTTTTGTGGTTCTGTGGAGCCGGGGTTTGTCACATCAGGGTTTGCTCTGGGTTTGTGTCAGAGCAGAGAGCGGCCGCAGAGCCCTGCGCCGGGGAGAGAAGGGCTCGCTCGGTGAAATGCCGTCTCGCTCCATTTGTGTGCATCTCTCCGTCCCCCAGATCTGCAGGCACTTCCAGTGCGTGAGTGCCTCCGTGCTCAACTACAACTGCGACGTGGAGCGGCAGTGCCACGGGCACGGGGTGAGTGCGGCCACAGCCTCTGCTCCTGCCGGTACTCGCGTGCAGCAGCGCCCAGTCTGTGAGGTTTGGTCTCACCGGCAGTATTCCTACACGAGGTCCGCTGCCTTCTTTGTTACGAGGACACGAGATTTTTCAAGCCAATGACTGTGACTTTTTTAATCCGAAGTCCCAGTTTGAGCCACGCACACTGTAATTGTGCGTGACCAGTACTGTCTATATATTAGTCTTCTTTGCACCTAGGAAGTCTTTTGCCCTTCTCTATTTAAGGCTGTAAATAATGTGGAATAATGGTAGATGTGGTGATTAAAAAAAATTCTGAGGGGTTCTTGAGAATGGGTTTTGCTATAAAAGGCTGCTTTTTGGTACTGTCAGTGCTGCCTTTAACAGTCAGCAAAAATTGAACTAAAGTTATCTAAGTTGAGAAAGTTTTAAAATAGTGGATAGTAACTTAATTTTTCTGTTTGTTTAACTGTAAAACTCCCTAGAAAGTGTCTCTGGGCAAGAAAGTCTATAACAGTATCAAAAAAGTCTTTGACAAAAACTCTTAAGATGGTATTTTTTTGCCAGGCAAGAAGAATTCCCAATTCCAGAATTACTAATGTAATTTGAAACTCTGCATCTCACAAAAAAAATAAAAAAGGGAAAAAAAAAAAAAAAAGCCCTGCTTTTTAAGCCGTTGGGAGAGCTAATCTTTGGAAGCTCATCCTGAACAGCGCTGCGCTCCTCAGTCATGTGAAGTCTTGAGACGCCTGGCCAAGGACTGTTTAGAATTGACATGGGAGTTACCGGTTAAAGTTCTCCAGGCGGAGGGATAGGGAGGGACGGAACAGTCGGGCATGGCTACTGCACGCCGCTTTTAAACGCGTGGAAGGTGGTTACTAAATAGCCCTGTTTGTGGTGTTTGTGCTGTTCAATCCAGGTGTGCAATAACAACAGGAACTGTCACTGTGAAGCAGGATGGGCCCCTCCTCACTGCGACACCAAGGGCTACGGAGGAAGTCTGGACAGTGGCCCCCCGTATAACGGCAAGTAGTCATAGGGCAGCCCCAGGGCTGGGCTTCTGTCCTGCTCGGGGGCTGCTGGGCTGAGCGCCCGGTGCCCGGCTGCTCTGAAGCAGGGCACTTCTGGTGGCTGGCTCTCCCCCAGGTTTCGTTGGCAAACGCCTCCAGTTCAGGGCTTGGGCTCCAGCTGGTGCGCTTCCCTCTTTGGGGAAGCAGCGGGGCTGGTTTAATGGCCTTCAGGTGATTTCTGTCACCTCGGACCAAGATCCTCTTTGGACTTCTCTGTACCCAAGCTGGGAATCGAAGCCCTTTCCATTCCTAGATGCAAATTAAACATGAAATTTGGCTGAGGATATTCAAAGCCATGGATGTGAACCTGCGTCTCCGCGGGGACATGCCGCTTCTAGCAGCGTGGGCAGAGCTGAGGAGCTGCCCTGCTCCGTGTCTGCGGGCGGTGGCATGTGACCTGCGGCGCCGTCACGATGAGCATCTGGCGAGGTGGGCTAGGGCAGCGCATGTTCACAAGTCGCTGTTTTATTAGCGTTTATTTTTTGAGTGCAGACAGCATGCTTCCTTTGGTGGTAAATGCAAATGTAGTCCCTGCCCCAGACAACTCAGGGTATGGAAGAGGGGCACGCGGTAAAGAAACGGGGAGAGAGGGAGGTTTGTGACACTATACTGTTTGCAGACGTTCGGTTTGGGGGTTTTGTGGAGGGAAAAGATGGGGTGGGGGGGGAATTTTGTGGGGATTTTTGTGTAGTTGTTTCCCCAGGAAAGGTACTAGGTCAGTGTTTGCCATGGCAAGATGAGGTACTGCGTACCTGGAAGATCTGTGGATCTCTGTGGGAATGTGAGGAGTGGGAACGTGCTGCCTGGGGCAGCGAGCACCGTTCGTGCACGTGAGAAGGCAAACTGAAAGAGGCTGTGAAGCTTACTCTTCTCGCCAGCAGCGTGAAGATGAAATAGGGAGGCAAATCCAAGCCATAATTTGGAGGAAACTTGTGCAAAGCCTGGGTGGGCTCTATAAGGATGGGATGTAGTCCCTTCTCTGAGCTGCAAGAATGATCATGGAGACTGTTTTCTGTACGACGGTGTGGGCTTGGGGGAGGCTGGACACTCCGTTGGTGCAGCAGACTGGAGAATCACGGTGGAGCGTGGACAGATGCCTCAAATCATCAGACAAAAAAGGGAAAGGATTTTTTTGTACAGCCTGCAGTGGAGAGATTTCCTGCGTATAAAAATGTAGAGATTGTTAAGAACCCGAGTTCTTTGCCTACAGCAAACAGTGGCAGAAGAGGAAGATTTAGGATCGGACCAAAGGGCAGAAGCTCTGTTTTCGTCTCTCTCAGTTGAGCTCATATGATCTGCACGGTAATGTAGTGGAAGAAAAATTAGGTATTGATCTAGTAATTCAATATGCTGCTATAGCCCAGGGTGTCACAGCACGCACCGTTCTTTCAACTTTGACCAGACGATCCCTGTGAAAAGATAATCAGAAAATAGTATATTTGGGCATATATCGTGCAGACTTACTAGATTCTTTAGGGTTTTTTTCCTATGAAAAATAGAAAACAGTTGTGGAACCAGTCCTACCAAATAGTCACTGCTGGAATGAGTCAAGTGGTGGTGATGCCATGTAATACTTTTTTTTTCTTCTTCATCGCTTTGTCCCCATCAGACAAAGACACCTCGCTGAGAAATGGGCTGCTGGTATTTTTTTTCCTGATCCTCCCGCTCCTTATAGCTGCTGCTCTGGCATTTGTAAAAAGAGACCGGCTGAAGCGATGCTACAGAAGATTAATGTCACGCTGCCATTCGTAAGTAGTGTCTCCTTTTTACCTCCTCCTCTGCCCTTTTGAAGCAGGCCAGAGACGTCTGTTTGCAGAAGCCAATGCCCAAGTACGGAGGCGTGTTCCAGTCCCAGGCAAAGGCCCCTGCATCTAAAGGCCCCTTTGCCCCGGGCAATGACAGGAGAGATAAATTCATCTTAAATTAGGGGAGCAGAGAACTTTCTTTTTACCATTATGTTTGTCGTCCTGCATTGGTGATGGGTTTTTTAGTTTTGAGTCCCATCTTTGATATAAAGAGGCAAAATGAAGCTGCCCCAGTCCTAAAGAGGAAAAGGGTTCTGTTGTTTCTTAGACACGTGGCAAGCGCCGTCTTCCTGACATCTGGTATGTGCTAAGACAGTGTCAATCCATCGAGCGGGTTTGGGGTGCTCGGGCTCCTAGCCTGCGTAGTCGCTCTGGCCAGGTGACGTGCTCACAGTCCGTACCAACTGCGTTCCAGGTCACTGCAGCCACCACCTCCTAGAACAGAAATGGAACCGAGAGACTACCCCCCCAGAGGCTTTTCCCACGGCATGCCTTACGCTCCCAGAGGTGTTCCCACGGTAGGAACGAGCCGCTTCTCGTTACTTTATTTGCGGTCTGTAACAGATGAAGGCAGTTTATGTAATTTTCGCCTTAATAAAAGCGTCAAAGTTACTGTATTTTTTCATTTCTGTAAATTGGGTTTTCTCTTTGCTAAGAGGCAAAGAGAAGAATTATTTCCGAAGGGGTGTGGGGGGAGAACTTCTCCGTTTCCGACTCTCTAAGCGTTTTTACGGGCTGTGCTTGGCTTGGCAAGCAGTTTCCCTGCTTTGCTACCCCTTGCCCTCACACGGGACCCCCGGCCCCTCGCGGGGAGGGGAGCAGCCCTTGCCCACTCCCCAGCCCCGCTCCCTTGCAGCCCCGTTACCCCTCTGCATGCGATAACTGGCCAACGCGCACTTGCAGAACAAGTCAGACGCTTGCCGTGACCAGGCTTTCTGGTTTTTTCCAAAATACGGTACTTCTCAGACGGCTGTTGCTTCTTTCTGCTGAGTTTCTCAGCAAGAAAGAGCAGCTCTGTCATTTCCAGGTTTGTTTGCAAGTGGTCTTAAATGTCGCTTAACTAAGGAAACAAATATTTTGATTCCCTAAGTGCAAGTTTGTGAACGTTCTTGTTATGTTTTCTTTCTAGGATATGGAACCAAACGCTTTTCCTGCTCCGTCGTACCCAGTTAGCCGGCATCCTCAGCAGGCTTACCACCAGTCGTACTACCCGGCTCCGCAGTACCAGGCGTCGCAGCCACAGAAGCTGCCGACAAGGTTGGTCGAGTCATTGCAAATAACTATTGGCGGTTGCGCTGCTGTGCATGGATCTGGGCAGGCGTTGGGGTGTTTCATCACGGATTGTAGGCAAGCAGGGCTGGCCTGTTACTGGAAGGCGCTTCTCCTTCATTTCACGTTGTGGAACTGAAGTGCTGTTACCCCGAGCATTCATTTTACACGCTGCCAGGGCTACATCTTGATTAACAGGTTTCAGAGTGCTTTTCTGGGGCCAGATTAGCTCTGCACACTGGTGAATAAAATGCTTCTCAAAATAGGCGATTTAAAAAGAAATTACTCAAAAAATCTGTCATTTTGCTGATTCGTGAACGTTATTGCCAAGCACAGGATCGTTTCTCATTAACTGTGAACAGAAAGTTTTCCTCTATTTTTCATTTTACTTTTTAATTGTATTTCTAAGCCGTTATGCCCATGCCCTAAAACACGTGTATCCAGAACGCGCGGGGTATCGAGGGGTGCTTCCAGGCAGCTCGTCCTGGTGGGAAGCTCCTGGGGGTCTTTACATGATTTGGGGGGAAATGGTGTGTTAACAGCCTCAGGGGGTCCCTGGGGGTTTTGGGCGATGGAGAGCAGGGTCTGAGCACGGCGCGTTGAGCCGGGGAGATGAGCCTGGCTGCCCGGGGGGGTCTCCGGGGGCCGCGGTGCCGGTACCAGGTGAGAGGGACACGCGTGTTGGTGTCCTCACCTGGGCTGATGGTGGCTGCTCTGTCCCCTTTCAGGCCACCACCGCCACAACAGAAGTGTGCACCTCAGGGACCTCCTCCACCCCAGCAGAAATGTTTACCTCAGGGACACTATTTCCCTTCTCGACCGGCACCTTTGCCTCCCAAATAGCGTTTGGCTTCTCTGGGGCCTTGACGTGAGCCGAGCTGTTCACGGAGCCAGAGCTGAAGTTGCAGTTTCCCTTCTCGCATCGAGTGGCCCGTGGAGATCCCGGAGAGCCTTCCTTCTGCAGCCCGGGATACGGCAAACGAGATACTGAAACGAGGAATGTAAACCTTTAAACTAAATACCTCTACCAAAGCTACAGGAACTGAAAACATCCAACGCGCTCTTAGAGCTGTCCGAGCAGTGTGGATTTGTCACCCGCAGCGGGGCTCCGGCCGGAGCAGCCCGCGCTTCAGTCATCTTCAAAGTACAGCACGTGGGAGTCGCTTCTGCTTTCCCCATTTCTGCCACGAGCCCTAATAACGAAATTGTCTGGTTTGTTGTCGTCGTTCTAAAGGTACAGTGAAGGTTTGAAGTAACCCACGCCATTTTCAAAACAAGGAGATCCGGCCAATTAATTTAAAATTATTTTGCATGGACTGGAAAATGTTTTCCTTTACACATTAATGGCACAAGTGAAATAAGGTATCAGTGTACTTTTTCAGAGGAAGATAAATATATTGTAAACATGTTTATGCATGTATAAATGTTTATTGGTGTGTAATAATGCACTTAAAATCTTACTTCCATGCTGACTGACACTAAGCTGTGCTATATGAGCACTCAGTTTAATGGGTTTAAATTAGTAATCGTGAGTTGCTAAACGAGGATGCTGTACTAATTTCCACTAATATCTTGAACTACAAGACAACGTAGCGGAGGGCTACGAGGATGATCGGGGGACTGGACTAGATGGTCTCCGGAGGTCCCTTCCAGCCCCTGCCAGTCTGGGGTCCTGTGAAGGGGCCGTGAAAATAAAGGTACGAAAAGACAACGGCCGTATTTGGGGTTAAAAGAATGGGGCGCTCTTAGGTTTTAATTTTGGTCTGAAGGCTGAGTAACAGTCCCTGCAGAACATCGAGAAGCAAAAAATGTCTCTCTGCCTGGACCACCTGAGCTGCTCTCAGCACTTTAAACAGGAGCCTGTTGACTAATGCGAATTTTTCGCCTAATCCTCCAACCCGTTTAGTGTCAGTCAGGATGTGTCCGGCTAACGTGCGTTAGGGGGGGCTGCCGCCCGCTTCCGCGCCGCCCACTGTACTGGAGTTTAAAACGCCTTCTGAAAAGGGGCGTTCGGCGCCCGGCTGCTGGCCAGGGAGAGCTGGTGATGGTGGTTCCGCGGTGCCGTGGGTAGGAACTGGACGCTGGTGGTCACAAATAGAAATCCGTTGCACAAACTCACTAGAAGTGCAGTAAGTACTGAAAAGAGTGCTTGGCTTATTCACGTTGTGCTAGCCATCGAGTACAAACTCCAATCTGTAAAATCCCCCATAATATTGCCAAAAAGAAATCTTTTCCTCTGTATATACTTATATAAATATATATATATAGTGTTTGCATTTGCAGTAATAAAATACTTGAACTCCTGTGGTTTCCCATAAACGTAGACTAAGGTTTATAACACTATTAAAATATGTAAAATGTCAGCTAGAATATCACCAGATGTATTTGGGGGGCGTCTTCTCTTTGTTCCAAGATAATCACTTCCTAATTTTTGTTGTATTCTGCTCAGTTTGGGCCGTCTGTTTGTCCGTCCGTAGTGACCGGCCCTGCAGCCGGAGGCCGATGGCGCGGGGCCGCTCGGAGGGTGGGGAGGAGAGGAGGGAATCCAGGGAATGAGGTCACCGGGAGAGACGTACTTCATTGTATTCGAAGCTGTTTGTGTGAACTAAAACTATGCTGAAAATGGTGCCTTTTAATAGCTAAGAGCTTTTATACTTCCAGCGTGCACGTTAGCAGTATTGCAGGGTGGTGGTGTAGGGCAGCGCACACGCGGTTTTTAGACGTGATCCTACGGAAAGGAAATAGCTCAAATTTTACATGTGTTGAATATTGAAGATGACTACTGACTTTCTTTTTTAAAGTGTACGCGTACCCCTGTCCCCCGAGGAGGTCTGTGTCCCGCACACGTTTAGACCGGTGCCCTCCGCGGACCCGTCCCCGCTCTGTGCGTCGCGTCGCTCCTGTGCCGTCGGGGCCTGACGAAAGGGCTGTTACCGACCCCTTTGTAAGAATCAAACGAGCAATAAAGATGCCAGTTTTGTACAAGGCGCGCTCTCTCTCTTTCTCCTCCGCCTCCGCTTTGGGGGGCGGGGGGCTGTTATGGCCGTTACGGGCTGAGCGATGGGGCTGCACCAGGCGTTGCTGCTGCTGCTGCTGAGTGAGTCTGGGCCGGGACCCCTCGGTCTCCCCCCGTCCCCCCTGCCCCAGCACTGCCGCCTACGGCTGGGTGCGGGCTGGGCCGGGACCCCTCGGTCTCCCCCCGTCCCCCCCGCCCCAGCACTGCCGCCTACGGCTGGGTGTGGGCTGGGCCGCGCTCAGCACCGCGCTGGTCTCTCTCCCCTCCAGGCTCCCCGGTGCTGGCCCAGGTCACGGTCCCGCTGCGGCTGCCCACGAACGCCACGGGAGAGGGGGTACCTCGGCGGTGGGATGGGGGGGACCGGGGGCTCCAGCTGTGGGGACACACACATATACAGATGTGCTGGCAGCTGTAACGGAGGCACCGCAGCGATGCTGCCGGCACAGCCCTGGCTCTGCCTGCGCCTCGACGAAGCGCTGAGCGCTTGTGCTTCCCTCAGAGCATGATTTTCCACAGTCGTCCTTCCTAACTCTCCCTTTCTCTGCTTTCCCGCATGTGCAAGGACACGGTGTCCTACGTCCTCGGGATCGAGGGGAGGCCGTACACCCTTCACCTGCAGCAGCAGTGAGTTGGTGGCTGCGGTCCTGTACCCTGGCACGGGGGGGGCTGCGGGGCTGTCCCCCCACGGGCCTTTGCGCTGGCGCCGCTCCCTCGGGTTCTCTGTGGCCTCGGCAGCTGCCAGGATCGTGCCCTGCTGCGGGCACGTCCCAAAGCCTGCGGGGGACGGGTGTGTGGTGCCGTGGGGTGGCAGAGGGTGGCGGAGGGTGTGAGGGGTGTCGGTACCCGTCAGCCCTGATGGCAGCGGGCGCTGGGTCTGCCAGTGCGACAGCGTGGGCTGCAGGACCTGGACCCAGCTCAAGAAACTGGGCAAGAGATACTATTTGAAGTGCTTCACTTTCCACCTTTCTTTTGTAGTGTCTTTTTATCTGATGATTTCAGGATTTACGTGTCTAATGAGAAAGGCTCTTTGCGCCCTGATTCAACCCTTTTCAAGGTAACCTTGGATTGCTCCGGGGGGTTTTGTGCCGTAAGCGCTGCAGCGTAGAGCTGCTGCCCGGGATGTGCAGTTCGGGTGACGGGTGCGGGAATTGCTTCACGGCCACGGAAGGGGCTCCTCGTCCTCTGTCGTGATGTAGGGCGGCTGCCACTACTCGGGGTACGTCGAGGGCTTCCCCAGCTCGGCAGTGACCCTCAGCACCTGCTCGGGGCTCCGGTAAGGAACCGCCACCTCCCCGCGCTGCCCGGCCCATTATGCCCAGGGATGCTCTGGCTGCCTCGCTCCGCGGCAGCTGGGGCTGGTGACAAATGACACACCATCACTGTGGCAGGGGCTTGCTGCAGTTTGAGAACGTCAGCTACGGGATTGAGCCCCTGGGTCATTCTCCTGCCTTCGAGCACTTCGTGTACCGAGTGAGGAACGAGAAGGCGGCGGGTTCCCTCCTGGCCACCAGCCCCGCCGAGGGAGGGCCGGGCGGGCTGACAGCAGAGGAGATGGCGAGCAAAGCCCCCGGAGGGGACCGAGTGAGTGGGCGTCTGCTCCCGTGGTGGGGCCGGTGTCCCCGTCACACGAGGGGGGCTCCGATGCCGCAGGGAGCTTTGGCCGGTGGTGTCTGGATGGACGGGGGGCAGGTTGAGGAGTGCCAGTGCGTGTGATGGGGTGTCGCGTGGGTCGTTACTCATCTAGTGCCTAATGAGAGGCCTCACCAAGGTCAAATGGCGTCTGACAAAGTCAGAAATGGCTACGTGGGAATGGCTCCTGACCCGATGCTAATTTGAAGACAGAGTCGAGGCGTTGCTTCTGAAGGGACGCTTGTGTAGCCAACCTCCGGAACACAGAAACAAATAGCATCAGAGACCATTTTCTTTTTCAGCCGCTGCCAGCTGAAGCACGATCTCCCAAGTACTTCAAAGTGTACGTAGTTTTGGACAAGGCTTTGGTAAGTCCACACCAATCATTTTCTCCTGGTGTTTGCCTGACTTCGCTGAGCACGGAAACGGTGCCATTTCTGAGCTTTTGTGTGTGTGTGTGTTTTCCATTTTGAAAAGTTACGTGTGCTGTGGATTTTGTAGGAAGGAATGAAAACTCGTAGCTCGCGTTTACACGGTTGGACATTGGGAATCATTTCAGCGTTTCACTATTGTTCCGCTCCATCGTGATAAATGCCTTGTCTGCTCTTACGTCCTCTCGGGTTGTTTTTCAGTACAGCTATATGGGCTCAGACACCAATGCTGCAATGCAGAAGATAATCCAGGTCTTCAATTTAGTCAACAGTGTAAGTTTTGAAGTCTGGTTTATATTGTGGTAAGATGGTGTGAGGTTTGATGTTAGTAATGGCCCCCTGTCCCCAGCTCCTTGTGGTTTTAGGAGGTTATGGAAAAAATTCCAGGTCTCGTGGTGTTCTGGCTGTGACAGCTGAGCATGGCCAAAAAACCTCCCCCCAAAAAGCCCCAAACCCTTCCTATGAAGTTGTTAGGCTTTGTTCTCATGCCTCTTGGTACATCTTTTTATTTTTTAGGTTTATTCATTCTATTTGTCATCGAGCTGTCATTCAGTGACTGACAATAGCAATTGGCCTTTCCTGTGTGATTTATTGTGTGCAGAGCCGTAATTCTGCTCAGACGGAAAGGAATGTGAGCAGGCGTTTCCTCCGTTACTTTTCAGATGTTTAATCCTCTTAATGTTACCATCGTGCTGTCCTCCCTGGAGCTGTGGAAAGAGGAGAACAAAATATCGACAGCAGGGGAAGCAGATGTCCTTCTACAGCGATTTTTAGAGTGGAAACAGTCACATCTCGCTCAGCGGCCGTACGACATAGCTTGTCTGTCAGTGTAAGACAAAGGTTTCCCTACTCGTTAAAGGTCGCGTGGCAGAAATCAGTTAAACCAATGTAGGTTGAACTGTAAAGATTCCCATGAAAAATGTTTTTTTTAAAAGAAACATTTCTTACATATTTCCTTCCTGAATATTTTGAAAGTATTTCTTTCAAGACATCCCATCTAGCTGGCCTTTCTGTGGCCATGGCCGTGGCTGTGTGGTGCCGCTCGTCCCGGCAGCCCGTGGCTGAGGAGCGGCTCCGCTGCTGCCCTGGCGCGGGGACGGTGGCAGCCCCGCTCCCTGCCCGGCACCCGGCCACACGCACCTGCCAGTGGCTCCCCTGGGCCGGCGGGGACACGGGGACAGCGGAGCAGCCGAGGGGACCGAGGGGGACTTGGGCTGTTCGGACCCGGGATCCCCCACCTACCCCACGGCGGCGGGGGTCCCGGCTGGGCGGCCGGTGAGCGCGCGGCTGTTGCAGGTACAGGGACCGAGCGGAGTTCGTGGGCGCAACGGCTCTGGGGAAGGCGTGTCAGAGAGACGCTGCTGGCGCAGTGGCCGTGGTACGGTGTCATCTGCGCCCCGACAGCCCGCGCGTCCCCCGCGGGCGGCAGGGACAGGGACGGGCGGCAGCAGCCGCGGCCGGAGCTGGGGTGCCGCCGGGGTCTCGGCAGCCGCGGCAGCCCCGCTCTCTCTGCCTCTAGTACCAAAGGGCCGTGATGCTGGAGTCCTTCTCCGCCCTCCTGGCCCAGCTGCTGGCACGCAGCCTGGGCGTAAACTACGATGACCCACGAGAATGTCGCTGCCCCGGGAGCGTCTGCATCATGACCCTGGAGGCGCTGTGAGTCGGCCGGTCCCGTCCCGGCACGCTGCGGGGGCTGCGGGGGTGGGCAGGGTGTCCCCTCATCGGAGGTGGCTTTGACAAATGTCATTCTGTCGAAAAAATTACAACAGTTCAGAAATGCCTGCTTTTATTCCTTTAAGAATGAAAAAAAGAATAATTAAATTAGTGATTCAGTGCTTAATTTGAAAGAAGATGCCTTTTCTCTCCAAAAGAAAGATTTCTGAATGCTTCTCAGTCTTTATGAATAATAAGTTGTAAAATCAGGTTTGACAAGTGAATTGAAAGACACCCAGGGAACCACTGTGCCTTGTCCCGGCACCCGAACGGGTCCTTGAAGCGCACAGAGATTTTGAGAGCGCGAGTGGACGTGTTACCACAAACGAGTATGCACAAGGGCTTTATTTTAGAGGTTCCAGTGGGGCAAAGGCCTTTAGCAACTGCAGCATCGAAGACTTTGAGACCTTCCTGAGGCACGGTGGAGGCGCCTGCCTGTTCCATCCACCCCACTTGACCGGACTCTCCTACCGGCGCGCGCCCGTCTGCGGCAACGGCGTGGTGGAGCCGGGCGAGCAGTGCGACTGCGGGGCGGCCGAGGTGGGTGCTGCCGGAGTTACGGCTAAATACGGACATTTGTAGAGTTCATACATTTAGAATAAGCAACCCTTGAGACTAAGGGCACAGCTGAGTAAATGCCAGCCCAAGTTATGTCAGGTTTTAGATTTTTTTCTATGTTGGCATCCCTCTGATGGCAGCTTTGCCCATTTTCTTCTGTGAGATACTGCCCAAGAAGAGCATTTGGGGAAGAAGGAAAGGGACAACCGCTGACAGTAAAAAGCTCAAGGGAAACAAAAAAGTAGAATAATGTGGTTTTGCAATATCCCCCCAGGCATGCTTGAGGGATAAATGCTGTACTAAAACATGCCGGTTTAAGCCAGGAGCGGAATGTTCCTCTGGATTATGTTGCAGTGGATGTCAGGTAAGGCACATTTTTATAGTTGTTATAAGATAGTTACATAGTTTTGGAGAAAATAAACGTTCCCATGTTCAGAACATCCCAAATGTTCTGCCTGTTCCCACGCCGAGGGATGGAGACAAACTTTCTGCTGCGGAGAGATTCCCGGGGAAGGGCTTTCCAGCTCAGCCCCCTGAACCCCCCGGAGGGACATTGCTGGGGGAAGAGTGTCTTGGGCAGTGCCACACGCGTGTGAGGAGCTGGGTGCCCCAGAGCTGGTCCCGAGGGACCGCGGACGTGTCTCCTCGGGGGCGGCGTCGGCAGGGGCTGTGTGGGGCCGAGCGGGGCCCAGGCCGGTGGGTGCAGAGGGACGGCGAGAAGAATCCTTTCTGCCTCCTCTGCCAGTTCAAGCGGAAAAACTCGCCGTGCCGCCCCGCCGCCGACGCGCAGTGCGACCTGGCCGAGTTCTGCAACGGGTCCTCCGCGTCCTGCCCCCCCGACCTGTACGTGCAGGACGGGCACGGCTGCGAGCACGGCACCGGCTACTGCTACAAGGGACGCTGCCGGTCTCCGGACCTGCAGTGCCGGCAGCTCTACGGGAGAGGTGGGAGGCTGCTCGGTTGCACTGGTACTACTGGTGCGGCTGGGTGCAGGAGGTGGCCGCTCAGTTTCTCTTTGCTCTTTAATGCACTGATCTCGGGTCGGTCTCTGTGCGTCTCATCTGCCAGGTTTCGGTGGAAATGAGGGTCTGTGTTTGATCGGCAACTCATTTCTGACGCTTCCCCTGTGAGCCTGAGCCTGATTTCAAGCCCTTGTTGAAGCAGGAGGTTTTTGGGAGGGCACTGGAACGTGTGGGATCCAAGTGACGAGGCACCGTGCAGGACTTGTGCCGTGTGTCCCGGCTTCTCCTTGTGCCCACACTTAGGGGGCAGGAGGGAGGGAAGAGACTGGGGTGCCGGGGAAGGGTGGGGGCGGAGGGGTGCAGGGGGCACCCGAGGCGGGGAGGACATGGCTTCAGGAAGCATTTCAAACTGGTTTTGAATCTGGTTAATATGAACTTCGGTAGCACATAGTTCTCCCAATTATTCAGTGGTAACAATGAAAACAGCGACAAAAAAACCCCAAATTATTACCTGTGAGCGAAGTTAATCAGAGAGCTGACCCACTGATGGCTAATCCCACTTTCCGGAGCTCGGGACTGCTCAGGGTTTGGCATTTCAGGGACAGGGGTTATGTTTGCTCTACTTGGTGAACAGCATCTCTGTTCTGCCGCGAGCAGGGTGAAAAATCAACAAGTTATTAGATACCATAACACGTCCCTTTGTGGCCCTTCAAATTAAAATAAATATTGTTGCTAAACTTGCAGGTTCAAAAAATGCTCCTATGACTTGTTACGAGGAAATCAATAGTCAGCGGGACAGATTTGGACACTGCGGGCTCCGGCGCTTCGGAGGTTATAAGCCCTGTGCTAGGAGGTACGCTCCCGGGCAAGGGCACTTGCTGCGCTAGAAATCCGGGTTCAACTGGGGCTTCACAGCCAAGGCAAGGGTCAGGACGCCAGCTGATGGCGAGAGCTGTGAAGCAATAGCGTTGGTGTGTGTTCTCCTTGTGAGCGGTATGGGCCCTCCCCTTACGCTACGGATCGTCTCTTGGACTTCCCAGTCCTGCCTATTTCCCCTTGCCGTGCAGCGCTGTGGATTTGTGTTGCACTGTTAATTCTAGCGGTTCCTCAGGTGGCACATATATATATATGTGTGTGTGTGTGACACGTCCTGTGCACGTTGGTTTTACAGGGATCTCAGGTGTGGAAAGTTAATCTGCACGTACCCGCACAGCTCCCCACTTCCATCAGTCGCCGCCGCCGTCCTTTACGCCCAAGTGCGCAAGCATCTGTGTGTATCTATGGATTACTTCAAAACGCCGGCAAAGCTGGATCCTCTTCTGGTTCCGCCAGGTACAAAGTGTGGTTCTGGAAAGGTAAGAAAACATTTTATGATAATCTAAAGTGTCAGATACCAATTGTAAATGATTAAAAGGATTTAGAAATATTTGCTCTTTGCAGCATAACGTGTTTACAAACACTGTTAAAACACGCTAGCGTGACATTCAGGGTTTGGCATGGTGTAAGGTTGGCCCTAACCCAGGTGTAGCTCTTTCAAAGCACTGTTGGCCTCTCAGCAGTGGTCTGTGTTCACTCCCTTCTGGGACATAAGACCGATGGGCTGAGTGCTGCGATGGTAAAGCAGCGCTGACTGAACTGTGGTGGTTTTTCCCAGGTGTGTATAAACGGCACTTGTCACCCACACTCGGTCCTGGGGAGCGACTGTGACAGCAAAGTGAAGTGCCACGGCCACGGCGTAAGTCCCTCCCTGCCGCGCGGTGCTGCCCAGGTGGCTTTGTCCTGCAGATTTGCTGTGGCTTCTGTGGGAAAAGACCCGTTTCAGGCTGATAGTCCACAAAATCATGACCTTGCCAGCTTGAGCATTGCCAACATGGAAACTAATGGTCCTAAAACCAACATCAAAACATAATGAGGCTTTATTCACCGAAAGGGAGAGTTGGATGGTTTGTTTGGTTGGTGGAGGGGGAAAAAAAAGAAAGCAAAATTGAAGAGGCGTAGAATTGCGGGCAGCGGAGCTCGTGTAGATAAAACACGTGGCTGTAGGGAGCGGGAGAGCTGCTCTGCTGTGTGTGGAGGCTCCGGGCTCCCCGGGCCCTGCCGGGCTCCGCAGTGCTGATGGCCAGGGCAAAATCCGCTCCCGATTTCTGCTCATCAGACAGAAACACAGGCGGGTGTTGCAGGGAGGGTGATGTTTTTTATGTTTTGTGCTTGTTCAATGTCTCAAGGTTACTAGAGCCTGCACTTCGTGGTGTGTTCCTCGTCTGATACGCTTCCTAAGTTGCCAGAATGCCGAGAAATGCGCGTAGCCTTGTCCCAGCCCGACCAGCGGCAGCGAGTCTGGTGCCGGTCTGGGCGGGAGAATCTGTTGCATGAATTCATTGCAAACTTTGACCACCCGCCCCGGGTTTTTCAGGTGTGCAATAATGAGGGACACTGCCACTGTCACCCTGGCTGGCAGCCCCCCGACTGCCTGCGGAAGGGATCCCGCCCGGGGGGAAGCATCGACAGCAGCCTCCAGGTGACAGAAGGTGGTGAGTACCCGCCGCGGAGGTGGGGACAGGCGCGGGGCTGGGGTCCCTGGCGCGGGCGGGGAGGGTGGCGGTCCCATGCCACCATCTGGGCTGTCTCCTGACAGGCCTCTCCCTGCCGCGAACGACGAAGGACACGACACTGGTCCGGACGGTGCTGGGCCTCTGCCTCCCCCTGCTCGTCCTCACCGGGGCCGCCTGCCTCGTCCTCTGGTGCTGCAGGCAGCAGACCCCGAGCACCGAGGGGTGAGCGGGGCTCTCTCCGCCACAGGATCCCAGGGGGAACGGGGGGCACGGGACGGGGCCATGGTGTTACCCCAGGAGGGCTGAGGCGATCCCTGGGAGGGCTGAGGCGATCCCTGTGGGGGCTGAGGCGATCCCTGGGAGGGCTGAGGCGATCCCCCAGGGCTGAGGCGATCCTTGGGAGGGCTGAGGTGATCCCCCAGGGCTGAGGCGATCCCTGGGAGGGCTGAGGTGATCCCCGGGGCTGAGGCGATCCCTGGGGGTGGTACGAGGCGATCCCCTGGGGCCGAGGCCGGGGCTGAGGCACCGCTCTGTGTCTCCACAGCTCCGCCACCGAGGAGGGCAGCGACCCCTCGGAGCCGGACCCAGAGCCGGAGCTGGACATTGAGCCGGAGCTGGAGAGTGAGCCGGAGCCGGAGCCCGAGCCGGGGCCGAGCCCGGGGCCGCGCCGCGGGCGCTAATAAAGGCGTTGGGAGAAACCGCGTGTCCGCGCCGCTGAGCGGGGGCGGTGGGGCCGGGCGGGCCGGGGCCGTTACCGGCCGGCGGGGCGGATGGGGCCGTTACCGGCGAGGATGGGGCCGCGGCGGGCGCTGCTGGCCGCGCTGTGTGAGTGAGAGCCCCCGCTCCCCCCCACCCCGCGGTCCCCCCCCGCAGGGACCGACCCCAGCAGCCTCCAGGCCCGGAAACCGACACGTGCGGGGAACTGACGTCACCCCCCGCAGCTGACGTCACCCCCTGGAAACTGACACGATGGGCTGCGGAATGACATCACGCCCTGCGGCTCGTGTCACGCTCCGGACGCTGACACCACGGGCTGCAGAATGACGTCCCGGCTGCAGACGGGCGCCGCGGCGCGCAGTGCCCTCGGGCCGGCGGCTGCGCTCCCAGGGCCACGCTCCCCCCGCGGGCCCCGGGGTGTCGTGGCTGGTGACGACCCCAGGGCAGGGCCACGAGGCGTCCTGGCGCGGGAGCCCATCTGTCCGCAGGCTGGCCTTGGGCCAGGGGGGGAATCGTTCCTCCCGGCTGCTTGGTGGGGATGATTTTGTCCTCCCAGCACGGCACCCCGTCTGGCAGCAGCAACCCTGTGGAAGGGTTTAATATTCACTTAGTTTGTGCTTTTTGTCAAGGGGTAAATCCTGCTCTCGGAGGCTGAGGGGCTGCAGCCGCTGCTGGCTCCCTTTTTCTCTGCGGGCCGGTTGTGGTGGCCGGGCTCTGTCGATACGCTGGCGTGTGACGCTGTATCACGGCAGCTGCGCGGTGGGGACGGGGATGCTCGCAGGGACGGAGCAGGTGGTGTGGCTCCCTCCGAAGTGGGCTTTTCTCGCGTGGTTGTGGATGTGTGGGGGTGCCCGGCCGCTCTCAGCCCCGTTTCTGTTCCTGCAAGGTGGGTTTGTTCAGCTGGAGCTCGCTCTCGTGCTCCCATCATACAATGCTCATATTCACACCTCTAATCCAGCAGTAGCAAGTGCACATAATTTTGTTTTTTCTGCACAAGTGTCTGGATACTTTAAAATAAACCGTGGGCAAATGGTATTAGTGTAGAAAGTAGCGTTGGTGAACCTCTCCAGGTAGAGACCGTGTCTCTCCATGTGGGTATAAAGGTGCCTGTCACAGGCACATGCAATTCGCACTGTGTCTGACGGGCACACCTGTGGTGATACTAACTTGTGATTATAATTAAAAAACAAATTCTTTCTCTAGGTTCGCAAATGCTGCTGCACATCATGGTTCCCGAGCGGCTGCTCTCAAAACCAGCTGGAGAGACGGTACTTAAGTAATGAAGCGTGCGGTGGTTGTGTGCGAGTGGATATACACACGCAGGAACGCGGTGTGCGACAGCCGAGGGGTGACTGCCAGAGGGACAGTTTTAGGAAACCGTGTTCTGCCTGTGCCGGTGATGGGGGGGACCACGCTCTGTTGAGCGCTTGCGCTACCCTCGGAGCGTGCTTTTCCATGGTCCTCCTTCCTCATTCTCCTTTTCTCTGCTTTTCCACATGCGCAAGGATGTGGCGTCCTACGTCCTGCGGATCGAGGGGAGGCCGTACACCGTTCACCTGCAGCAGCAGTGAGTTGGCCCTGCCGCTGCCTCGCCTGGCGGCTGCTGGGCTGGGGACTCTGACCATTTCAGAGCATTTTCAGAGGATTTTATTGGTTTCCTGTTCTAGATTCTTTATATCGGATGATTTCAGGATTTACACGTACAACGAGAATGGATCTTTGCGCTCTGACTCGCCCCGTATCAAGGTAACAGTAACTTGCTTGAGATATCTGCTGCTGCCTTGTTCCAGGGTCGCCCCCCTGTTCAGAATTTGGGGGACGTCACTGGTTACCGCAGGGGAGCAGCGCTTCCCCTCTTCCTCCACGTTTGCTTCCTAATCACGGCAGGAGGTGCTGGGGTGATAAAAAGTTTTCCTTGCAAATGCATGGTCAGGTTCATGTTTGTGAAGGTTTTGGGAGTTCCTGAGTTTGCTCAGTTCAAAGCTTCTAATCCTCTCCGTGGCTACTGTTCCTTACGGAGAGACCAGGGGAGCCCCCAGCCCCAGCGACACGGCTCAGCACCGGGCAGGGCAGCTCCTTATCGTGAGGACGCCACATCCTCACGTTAAGATTTGGTTTTAATTACTTGAGCAAAAAAAAGATTGTCCATAAAATCCTTGTTGTGCCATCACCTGCCGGGGTTACCTTCATGGCCACAGAAGTGGCTCCTCGTCCTCTGTCGTGATGTAGGGCGGCTGCCACTACCGGGGGTACGTCGAGGGCTTCCCCAGCTCGGCAGTGACCCTCAGCACCTGCTCGGGGCTCCGGTAAGGAACCGCCACCCCCCGGCGATGCCCATTCGTGCTCTGGCTGCCTCGCTCCGCGGCAGCTGGGGCTGGGGCTGGGGCTGGGGCTGGTGACAAATGGCCGGTGACAAATGACACACCATCACTGTGGCAGGGGCTTGCTGCAGTTTGAGAACGTCAGCTACGGGATTGAGCCCCTGGGTCATTCTCCTGGGTTGGAATACATTGTGTACCGAGTGAGGAACGAGAAGGCGGCGGGTTCCCTCCTGGCCACCAGCCCCCCCGAGGGAGGGCCGGGCGGGCTGACAGCAGAGGAGATGGCGAGCAAAGCCCCCGGAGGGGACCGAGTGAGTGGGCGTCTGCTCCCGTGGTGGGGCCGGTGTCCCCGTCACACGAGGAGGGCTCCGATGCCGCAGGGAGCTTTGGCCGGTGGTGTCTGGATGGACGGGGGGCAGGGGAGCACGTTTAGGAGTGCTAGTGCGTGTGATGGGGTGTCGCGTGGGTCGTTACTCATCTAGTGCCTAATGAGAGGCCTCACCAGGGGCTACAGGGTTTATGGATGGATTTGTAAAAGCGGGGATATTTCTCACTCCGTGCAGACGGTCGGCAGCGATGCGCTGGCTCCTTCGGCCACAGGGTTCTTGTGCGTGTCCCAGGGCCCCGCTGGTCACCTTAGCCGAGAGCCAGCGTCATTAGCGAAAGGCTTCAGCCTTGTCCTGAGGCTTCGTACACGGCTTTTGCTTCCTGCTCTGCAAACAAAATCAGCAGATGGCAATGCCTTCTGGAAGGTTTAGTGTCTCAGACAAGTCATCATTTCTGATGCCTCATGACTAAATTAGTGAAATGAATTATTAACAGTGAAGAATATTTTTTTTTCCAGTCAGGGTCCAAATACCGGAGGGAGATGGCACTCTACATAGTTTTGGAAAGGGCTTTGGTAAGTCTGTGTCGGTCGGTTCCCGGTCTGTGTTTGCTTTGCCCTTGCTCGAGCTGCCGTAAAGCCTCGCATGGTCCTGCCTGGCCCTGCACGCTCTGCGCCTGGTGGCCACATGTCAGTGGCTGGGAGCCACCCTGAGAAAGATCGTGGTAACCCCGTAGATAGAATCTCGTGTCCTTTTTCAGTTCGACTACCTGGGTGCAGACGAGTATGTTGTGACACAGAAGATAGTTCAGATCTCCAGCTTGCTCAACACTGTAAGTGTTTTGATTTATACGTACTGAGATGGAAATTCTGATGGCTTATTTCAGCCTACTAATGGATAGGTATTGGTGCGATTTGTCTAATTTTGGAGAAAATAATAATTAAATGTGCTTTCCGGCAATGCGGAATCTCAGCATTTTAGCTTTGGACTTTTTGCCGTAGTCTGTCAGAGGTCCCAGTTTGTGTGGGGCTCGCCCAGACGAGGGCAGGAGGTGTGGAGGGGACTTTACCCCTCGCTGTCCCGCACAAACCCTGCTCTGGCGCAGTGCTGCCCAGAGGCCAGCGGTGCCGGCTCCTGCAGCCCCGAGGGCACCGCGCTGTCCCGCAGCTCCTGCTGCCCCGAGGGACCGTCCTGCGCCCGCCGCCCCCGCGGCTCCTTTCTGTCTCCCTGTCTCAGGGGAGCGCGTGGATTTTTTCCCGGCCTGTGCAGTACACAGCGTACACGGTTGGGTGAGCGTTTGACAGGGAATACAGTGTCTCCTCCTGGAAACCTAAAAAATGCAGGCAAGGACAAGTTTGTGTATTCTGTATGTTTTATTATTTAACATCTCTATTCAAGCTCAGGTTGTCTTTGGGTTTATTAGATCCTGCTTACTGAACCATTGGTTTTTTTCTGTTTTGGACACACTTCTGTGTCGTTTTTACATTTCCTACACCTTTTTCATGACAGACGGACAAAGCAGTCATCAGTTGCCACCTGCTCCTGTCTGTTTTCCTGCGGCAGAGTGGCTGCTAGTGAGAACAAACATTTAAACAGCACTTGAAATGAAACACATGGGAGCAGCCACTTCTCTTGTTAAACTTTCAGATGTTCAGGCCTCTCAATCTAACCATTGTGCTGTCCGCCGTGGAGGTCTGGATGGATGACAGTACACTTAAGAAAACGGGGAGCGGAGGGGATGTGCTGGCGCGGCTGTTGAAGTGGAAGCAGACCAGCCCCATTCTGCACCCCCACGAGGTGCCATATCTGCTGCTGTAAGAATAAATTATTGTCGTTATTTAAAAGCAGGGAGTTACAACCTGCCAAGTGCATGTACTTCTGAACAACAGAACTTGCTATGACTGTGATGCCTCTTGTAAAAATTGAGCGAGAACGCGGTGAGGTATTGCGAACGTACAGTGAGATCTGCCCGAGCTGGGCAGGACCAGCTGCCTCTGGCCGGGGCTGGCAGCGGCGGGGGTCCCGGCTGGGCGGCCGGTGAGCGCGCGGCTGTTGCAGGTACAGGGACCGAGCGGAGTTCGTGGGCGCAACGGCTCTGGGGAAGGCGTGTCAGAGAGACGCTGCTGGCGCAGTGGCCGTGGTACGGTGTCACCTGCGCCCCGACAGCCCGCGCGTCCCCCGCGGGCGGCAGGGACAGGGACGGGCGGCAGCAGCCGCGGCCGGAGCTGTGGTGCCGCCAGGGTCTCGGCAGCCGCGGCAGCCCCGCTCTCTCTGCCTCTAGTACCAAAGGGCCGTGATGCTGGAGTCCTTCTCCGCCCTCCTGGCCCAGCTGCTGGCACGCAGCCTGGGCGTAAACTACGATGACCCACGAGAATGTCGCTGCCCCGGGAGCGTCTGCATCATGACCCTGGAGGCGCTGTGAGTCGGCCGGTCCCGTCCCGGCACGCCGCGGGGGCTGCGGGGGTGGGCAGGGTGTCCCCTCATCGGAGGTGGCTTGGGCGCGTTTTGCTTCGGCTGGGCAAGACCCATTCCTTTTTTTGAGTGTCAATGTTTAGAAATGGAATGTCTGGAAATCTGAATTCCTGCCTAGTACCTGTCAGTGCGATAAAGGCCAGCTCGGTAAGCCAGCGCTGCCTGCGACCTGCCCGCGCGCTCGCTGGGGAGCTCAAACGCTTTTGGTCTTTGAGAGCGTTAGGGGCAAGTGGGGGGCGCAGCCCAGCCGAGTCCGCTCGCGGCGGAGCATCCCCTCCGAGGCCCGAGGGGCCGGATTGACACAGGGGTGTGTGCGTGTGGGAACAGGGATATGTAGATACCAACATGAAGAGACCGGTCAAGCTGAATGTCAGTTCAGATCTGATTTTCTTAGTATTGGGAAAAGAATAGCCAGTGAGAAAATAGGAGTTAAAATAAAAACATGTTCTAATTACTAGAAACCCTGAGATATTTTGGCCTTGCGTTTTATTATCTCAGTCATAAAAAAATGCAATGTTTGTTTTAGTGAATATTTTTGAGAAGTAATAGTCGTATTTGCTTTAAATGGGAAAGCGTGCTTTTCCAGCACTACTGCCTGTGTTATTAGTCATACGCGATTTGAACCGTTTTACAAAATGATTGCGTGTTGAATATACTGTAAAATAGCATCTCTAGAGCCATATCCTGAAAGGAACTTGAAACATTGTGAGAGAAAAAATGGAGGTCTTCTTACTATAGGAATGATAAAGTATAAAGTAGTGATTTGACTTGAGAAATGGGAAGTTTTCTTTTCACAGGCAGGACATTTCTGAATGCTTCTCAGTCTCCGTTAATAATGCATTGTAGAATCTCGTTTGGCACTTGACCTGAAAGACACCCAGGGGACCATTGCGCCTCGTGCCAGCACCTGAGCACGTCCTTGGACCGCACAGAGCTTTTGAGAGAGTGAACAGGGGCAAATGTGTTAATACATACATGGAAAATTGCTTTATTTCAGACGTGTCAGTGGGGCAAAAGCCTTTAGCAACTGCAGCATCAGGGACTTTGAAACCTTTCTGAAGCGGAACAGGAACTGCCCCTTCATCAGGCACACTCTGCGTCAGCCGTCCTACCGCGTCACCATCTGCGGCAACGGCGTGGTGGAGCCGGGCGAGCAGTGCGACTGCGGGGCGGCCGAGGTGGGTGCGTGCCCTGGCGCAGGGCTGCGCTCTCTTCTGCCCCGGAGAGTGGGCTCAGGTGCTGGCTACAGCATCTCCGTGGTACCACGCAGACGTGCAGCGCGGCTGCTCTTCCCTCGGCTCCTCCGAGGAACCCGCTCTGCTAGGAGCAAGCAGTCCTCCTGCAGATGGGGCCCTTTGCAGCAAATAATGATTTCTGGTGCGTTTGCAGGCCTGTGCGTTAGACACATGCTGTACCCCCCAGTGTAACTTCAGAGCAGGAATGCAGTGCTCCTTGGGACCATGCTGTGAACATTGCCGGGTAAGGTGTGTCCATAATTATCACAAGTTAAGCCATTTTTAAGCCTTGGGGCAATACTAGTTTCTACAGTAGTGCTGTCAACCGGCTTTCTGGTTTTGCTCAGACGGGCATTTCAAAAGACCTAGTGATATTTGTGCTGCGTTTTATCTCTGGATTATGTTGTAGTGGATGTCAGGTAAGGCACATTTTTATAATTGTCACAAGATAGTTACGTAGTTTTGGAGAAACAGTATGTTCCCATGCCGAGGGATGGAGACAAACTTTCTGCTGCGGAGAGATTCCCGGGGAAGGGCTTTCCAGCTCAGCCCCCTGAACCCCCCGGAGGGACATTGCTGGGGGAAGAGTGTCTTGGGCAGTGCCACACGCGTGTGAGGAGCTGGGTGCCCCAGAGCTGGTCCCGAGGGACCGCGGACGTGTCTCCTTGGGGGCGGCGTCGGCAGGGGCTGTGTGGGGCCGAGCGGGGCCCAGGCCGGTGGGTGCAGAGGGACGGCGGGAAGAATCCTTTCTGCCTCCTCTGCCAGTTCAAGCGGAAAAACTCGCCGTGCCGCCCCGCTGCCGACGCGCAGTGCGACCTGGCCGAGTTCTGCAACGGGTCCTCCGCGTCCTGCCCCCCCAACCTGTACGTGCAGGACGGGCACGGCTGCGAGCACGGCACCGGCTACTGCTACAAGGGACGCTGCCGGTCTCCGGACCTGCAGTGCCGGCAGCTCTACGGGAGAGGTGAGAGGCTGCTCGGTTGCCACGAGCACTAACGTCGAGCTCCAGGGCTGGCGTAGGGCAGAAGGTGGCATCCACGCACCATGGGTGCCCACCCTCTCTCTCGCGTGAATCTGGGGAGGTTGGGGACAGCCGGGACTATGTGGTGTAGGGAGGGGCAGAGGAGACTGCAGGATGGATGGATGGATGGATGGATGGATGGATGGATGGATGGATGGATGTCCCACATTGTGGGGAGGGGAACGGGCCATCAGCAGACGTGATGGTTTCCATGGGGATGTCAGGCTGGCACAGCCACGCACGCCTCCCTGCCTCCTCATACCCTGATGCCCTTGTGGAAGGTGTTTCGCACTGGTCAGGCCGTTCCACCCCTGGGAGATCTGTCCCACAACCCAAACAGAGGTGGCTAGAGATGGGACTGGAGCGATAGCCAAGTATTCCTCTGTCCAAAGGAAAACTGAGGCGAGAACTGATAAGTGTTAGAGGCAACAGAGGTCTTGTAGTCTGTGGTACCCTCAGTGGTAACCAGTGTTATTTCTAAACTTCCAGGTGCAAAAAATGCTCCTTTGGCCTGTTATGAAGAAGTCAACAGTCAGCGGGATAGGTTTGGCCACTGTGGCAACCACCCAAAGGATGGCTATCAGCCCTGTTCCTGGCTGTAGGTTTCAAGGGAATGTAAAGTGTTGAATTGGGAATATTTATTTGATTTGTGCTTCTCTTACTGTCGATGCAAAGTGATAATCTGTGAGAAGGTTGCCTTCGGTATGTTTTCCTCTTGCTGGGCAGAACTGACTGGCCGGATGCGCTCTCGGTGTTCTTTAGAGAAACAGTGCTGTGAGAAACTGGAGGCCTCCAAAGGTGACTTCGGCACACACCTACTGTGCTGGCCTTTAGCGTTGTGAGGGTTCGTAGGACAGCTTCTCCCTGGTGTCAGGGATTCAACTCTTCTGAAATGCCACTGTTATGCTTTGATTTTGTCTAAATCCCCTCCCCAGGTTGTGCACCTCAATGTCTCCAGCACTGCGATCAATCCGCTGCTGCGTTTACTGTTCTCATTTATTGTGCTAACAAATTTTTTAGGAATCTGGAATGTGGGAAGTTGGTATGTATATTCCCGAATCGTATTCCTTTCACAAAAGTCAAGGGCGCCATAATTTATGCTCAAGTGCAAGAACATCTGTGCGTGTCTTTCGATTTTATGCGGGGACCCACGGTGCTAGATCCTCTCCTGGTGAAAGAAGGCACAAAATGTGGTCCCGGAAAGGTAGGGAATATTCACAAGCATCTGGAAATGGCATAGAATGATCACAACCACAACAGTTTTAGAAATAGTTGCTGTTTTGCAGAATGAGTTAAAGGTGGTCTATACTTACTTTTTTAATAATTATTGCCTCTGCTATTGACTTTTGATCATTCTTTAGGGCTAGGAATCCTTTTTAGACTTATGGCGACTGTGGTAAAGGGTGGTGAAAAGATGCCAAGCAGGAATTTTTTCCTTTTGGTCTTTTCAGGTTTGCATCAACGGCACGTGCCACCCCCATTCCGTCCTGAAGTATGACTGCAATGTGCAGGAAAAATGCCACGGGCACGGAGTAAGTGACAGCAAGGCAGTTAAGTTAGTGGTGTTGGTTTGAGGAATGTTGCTGAAGAGAGAGTGGTTCTTTCAAATGCCCCCTGGGGCTCGGCTGCGAATTGCCCAGGCCTGTGGTTTGGGCTGACACTTGGCCTCTGAAAGCATCACGCGGTAACAAGTTATGAGGTAGGAATTAAGTGAGGCTCCCCCCCACCGTCTGTCCCAAGCGCAAAATAAGTGAGACAAAGCGGCTTGGAGTATTTGTTTGTCTAGATCAGTAGAAAACTGGAAAAGAGTATCTGGAGAGGATTTAACTGCACATAACTGACACGGTGTTGGAACCGTCAGCGTAGCTGTGCGAGGGGAGGGGCGGCGTGGTGGGGGCGCAGGGGAAGGTGGAGCGGGCTCTCGGGGGGCCGGGGGGTGCTGGCTGTGCCCGCAGCGCGGGGTGCGCGGAGGAGAGCAGGGGCGCGTGGGGACCAGCAGTCCCGCGGAGATGGAGCACGGGTCCTCAGGATGTTTTTACAATGAGGGATGTTTTCTGCCCTCCCTGGTCCTGGCAGGTGTGCAATAACCTGAAGAACTGCCACTGCGACCCGGGCTGGAGCCCCCCCCAGTGCAAGACCCGAGGGTCCTCCGTCGGCGGGAGCACCGACAGTGCCCTGGGCCCCGGTGAGTGCCGCGGACAGGCTCTGGGTGCCCCGTGGTTTTACCGGGCACAACGGCGGCTCTCACGGCTGAGCAGACGGCCCGCGGCATCGCCCGGCCTTTACCCGGAGCCATACCTTTGCTTCTCTCCCCAGACGATATCAAAAGAAGGTATATGAAGATCTGGCTGCTGCTGAGCTTCGGCAGCGTTCTCCTCGCCCTGATCTGCGGCACCATCGTGATTATGAAGTGGAGCCGGCTGAAAAGGTTCTGTGCAAGGAGGGGGTCGCAAACGGATGGGTAAGGTGATGTTAGTTACTTAATGCAAATCCTCCATTCTGGGGGTGGGAGACAGGCAGGGGGCACGGAATTACTGTAAAAGTTGCTGAGTGGGATTTACAGCCTGGGCAGAGCCGGGGAAGTGGTGCCTGGGAGACAGAAACTGTTTGTTGGTAAACTGGGAATGTGTGTTGGTCATCAAGGGAAGAAACTGGCAAACAGGTGGCTAAAATTCACAAATGTAGGAGGAGCAAAACTGCGAGTGGATTTCCTGGCACCGAGCACACTGTCTGTGTGCAAGAGCCGGAGGAAATAGGTTTTCTGTTTGCTAATTCGGACTGGAAAAGGGGAAAAGTAGGATACAGGAGAAGCTGCAGGTCCCAGTAAACACGGAGAGTGGCAGCGCGCTGGGTCCGATGCAGACAAGGAGAGCGAGTGGGAGCGGGGCTGGGACAGACACGGGGGACACCGGGGCTGAGGCACCGCTCCGGGTCTCCGTGCAGCCCTGCGGCTGAGGAGGGCAGCGACGGACAGGACACGGACATGTACGCGGAGCTGGACACAGAGCCGGGGACGGGGCTGCGCCACGGACATTAATAAAGGCGTTGGACGGAGCTGCGTGTGGTCCACACCTGGGTGGGCTGGGGGTGCCCTGCCCAGCGCCGGCACACCCCGCAAACACAACCCCTCCAGCCTTCCCTCGGGAAGGACGTGCCCAGTTGTGCCCCCACCTCAGGGCCCTTGGTCCCAGCTGACCGCAGGCAGAAGCACAGGGGAGGGGGCGCAGAGAAGCAGCAGCACCGGCACCGCGTCGCTGCCACCCTGCGCTTTCCCGCGCTGCGACGGAGCAGCACCCACCGCAGGGAGGGCACCGATCTGTCGGGGGGACAAAGGCAGCACCGCGCTGGAGCAGCCGCCTCCGCCACGGGGGCCCTTTCAGGCTCGTTTCATTCGTCTCCAGCCAGACAGGGGCATCAGCCTCCCCGGCAGTAACCACCCAACGGGCCGGAGTTCTGCTCCTGTGCAGCGCGATTAGGTCAGAAGCCCACAGACCCTCACTGCGAGGAGGTGTAATTACCCTCCTGTCCTGCAGACCCAGCACAGGACACGGGACAGGAGTTTGGCATTGCCAGGACCCTGGGGAAAGCCAGCTGCAGAGCCAGTGTCCCTGCACTGCCACCAGCACCCCGGGCCGCTTCCACGCAGCCTCCCAGGGCGACCCGGAGCATCCCGGCAGCTCCCGGGGGAGGTCCCAGGGGGTGACAGCTCACAGCCCCTGCCCACGGCGAGGGAGCTTCCCTGAGCCTTCCCCATAGGTGGGTGCCTGCGGGGACGGAGATCAATGTTTGCTCCACGACAACTCCTTATCGACAACCTTTAACCGTGTTTGCTCGGACCCTCTGGCCATTGGGTGGCCAGACACCGGCTCCCCCCAGGACAAGGTACGCGCCCGTGGCCGGGGCGCGCGGTGCTGGCTCAGCACATACCGGGAGCGGGGCAGCCGGCGCGTCTCCGCCGAGCCAGAGCATGTCCCGGCCCTGCGGGCAGCGCCCGGTGATGGAGACGGGCGAGGGCACGGAGGAGACCCCGCTGCCACTGGCGCTGACCAGGTTCCAGCTCTCCGAGGAGTACGGCTTCCTTCTTCCCCATCCTCTGGTAGGAGACGGCTGCGCCATCGCGGCTGCGTGCTACAGGAGACCGAGAACAGAAAAATAGAGGGGTTGGTGAGCGGCTTTCTGGTTGGGCTTCAAGTTAATGCTGCTCTATAACAGTTTATAAAAAGCAATGAGGAAGGCACATGCTGTTTTGGCTTAGACAGTTTCATAGGACAAACCCCTCGCTTTAAAAATGATTAAACTGGCTGCAGCAAGTGGCCCAGGGGAGAGGAGAAGGAGCTTTGCAATTCACACATTGGCCTCGGCGTTGCAGGATTTCAGGGAGGAGGCGGCGAGCAGTCAGACTGCAGGTCTCCCGTGCTGAAAGCAGCGCCGTTTATCACCGGGCTCACTTGGCAGTGGCCGCGCTCAGGGACAGGCAGATCCTTGTTTATCATCCATTACTTCGCGATCGCGCAGGCTGGTATTACAAGAGGGGGAACCTTGTAGGGGGGAGCCCTCCCTTCCCCGCAGGTGCGACCGCAGACCCACCAGAGCCCCAGGAAAACCTTTGCAAACGTGATGGAGCAGGACAGTGAAAGCCCCCCCGGCCAGGCGATGTCCGACACGGCCCTCCCCGGGGCTGCCCAGCCCCATGGCGAGTCACGGCCCCACTCCGGCCCTCTCGTGCGTCCTCGGCTGCCGTCACTCCCCCGATTCCCCTCGCAGCCAGAGCGGGGAGTGGAGCAGGTGGGTTTGGACATTGTCTCTCAGCCAGCCTGAACTCTGAAGAGTTTACCCAAGCTTATCTCCAGCCCTCTGTTCCCTCCTGCTCCCCTCCCGGCACCCCCCCGTACCCCAGCACGGGGTGGGTGGGCTCCGTCTGCCTCTGCAGCAACTCGCTGGGGGACGCTCTGGTCCCCAGAGCTGCATCGGCGCAGGACCACTTTGGCCATCCCATTGCACCCTGAGCTGCTCAGGAACCCGGGGAGAGAAGAGCCACAGCCTCGGGACACCGTGTGCTGCCAGTCCCCCTGCGTTTACAGCCCCCCTCTCGCCTCTCTCTACCAAGACAGAGCTGCCGGCGCCCTACGGTCCCTGGATGGAGATTGCCCACGACCTGCCCCAGCTGATTGCGAGCCGTCGGCTCCGCTCACAAGTCCACCAGGTACCGTGTTACCTCTCCTCGCTCCGGCGTGCTCAAACCTTGGCCGGACACAGCAGTGTCTGCTGAACGCATGGAAAAGCAAACCAACAGCAAAGCCGTGTCCATCGGCACAGAAGTAACCCCTGCGGCAGACCCCAGGGAGCGCGGGCAGCCGAGGCCGCGAGGGCTGGAGCGTGGCGTGCGGTGGCAGGGGAAACCCTCTAGCTGTCACGAGAGCCATGGCTCATCCCGACCACGCTCCGCACCGAGGAGCTCAGGCGCTCCAGGAGCCCCCGGCCCCGGGAGAGGGACGCCTTTTTGAGTACAATGCTGCAGTTTACTGTCAATGCCCACAACCAGCACGAGCAAATCAATAACAAATCCTGCAGAGGGGGGAGGGAACGGAGGATTTTGGGGCCCAGCAAGGGTCTCTCCCTGGCTGGCAGGGCAGCCCCCACTGTGGGGGCCCTTGGCACTGCCTGCGGTGCCTCTTGCTCCCAAGGGTCTCTCTGGCAGATGCCGCAGCTGAGCACCCGGCACCTCCGAGGGCGCGAGGAGCTGCACTTGGCACATCTGGTGCTCAGCTTCATCACCATGGGCTACATCTGGCAGGAGGGCGAGGAGGGCAGCGTGAAGGTAAAAGCAATGCAGAACAGGTTCACCCGCTCCTTGGGATCCGATGCTGCTCCGCTGGGACTCATCCCATGGGAGCAAAGCCCCTCTCCTGAGGCTG
This sequence comes from Larus michahellis, assembly GCF_964199755.1. Taxonomy (NCBI): domain Eukaryota; kingdom Metazoa; phylum Chordata; class Aves; order Charadriiformes; family Laridae; genus Larus; species Larus michahellis. The sequence goes on from NC_133915.1 coordinate 7,975,734, forward strand.
CAGCAGGAGCGTGACCCCTCCTGCCTGGCCCAGGCACCTTTCACCAGCCTGACAGCGTCCCCGTCTTCTCCTGTGCTTTGTGCCCTTCAGGTCCTGCCCCGAAATCTCGCCATCCCCTTCTGGGAGGTCTCGCAGGCCCTCGGGCTTCCCCCCATCCTCAGCCATGCGGACTTTGTGTTGGCCAACTGGAGGAGGAAGGACCCCAACGGGTAAACTGCTGGCAGGTCCCATCCAGCACAACGGGGATAAACAGTCCCCAAACTGCTGCTGTTTTGCCAAAACCCACTGAACCCCCCCCCCACCACTGGGGTCTCATGGAGAAGGTCTGGGGAAGGGTCTCGCAGGGGGGAGCGGTGGTCTCTGGGGCTGCCGGCGCTGCAGCCGCGGGTGCAGACACGGGCGCCCAGTGGGGAAACGGCTGCCCCCGGGACCGTCCCCCCCCGGGGACGGAGCTTCCCATGGGGCAACGACTCATTTTTCTCCCACAGAGCACAGTCCATTGCTGTAACGATTTATAACGTCTCTCTTTCTCTCTCCTTTTCTTGTGCATTTGTTGGCAATAACCAAAATGCCTTCAGGTCTCTGGAAATCGAGTAAGTATTTAAGATGCTTATTTATTTTCTAACAGTATTAGTTTTGTTTGAATTGGCTTAGCACTCCAACACTGCGGGGCTCTGCTTAGGTCGAACCTATCTCTTGATATACGAGCACGACAGAAACAGCTCAGCCTTTGGCACACAAATGCCACTGCAACAACAGCAAAGCGCCGTGACTGCGGCTGAACCGTGGGCTGCTGGAGCCCATGCAGAGCCTGGCCCCCACGGGCCAGACCGTTAGCCCAGTGAGTCCGTGGGGAGGGTCACAGCTCCCCCCAAACCAGAGCAGCCCCATCCCCTTTTGCTCTGTGCCAGCTCCTCTCCGCCCGGGGTGCAGGTGAGAGGATTTGGAGCCGGGAGGGTTTTGCTCTGATGGCTCAGCGTTTCCCGGGGCGTGCGGGGAAACCCCGACCAAGAGCCCTCCTGACCCCCATGCGCTCGGCTGCTCTGCCGGTCGCCCCTGCAGGAACCTGGACACCATCATCTCGCTGCCCGGGGGAGAGAGCCTGCGGGGCTTCATCCTCGTCACCTTCCTGGTGGAGAAGGCGGCCGTGCCTGGCATTAAGGTAGGGCACTGCTGTGGGAGCCAGCTGGGGGACGTGGGCCTTCCCTCCTGCTGTGCCCCACAGATCTTCCCTCACCCAGAGAGCGCCCGTAGGCACGCACCCGCGAGGTGCCCCCGTCCCCTGCACAGGCACCCACGAGGTGCCCCTGTCTCAAAGGCCAGGGGAAGGGGCAGAGCTGGCAGGGGGGGCAGCAGGTACACAGACATCCCAGCCCCCTCACCACTTCGTGCTCTCCCTCCTCTCCTCCGGCAGGCAATCGTTCGGGCCATTCGTGCCATCCTGCAGCTGGATGAGGAGACGCTGCACCAAGCCCTGCAGGAGCTGGCAGAGGCCATCGGGGACATGAGCAAGGCGTTGAAACGGATGCACGGTAACAGCAGCTCCTGCCCTCACGTCGCTGAGCACGCTTTAGCTCATCAGACGCGTCAGCGTAAACGTGCTCGTATTTGCCCCATAGAATCTCTCCGGAGGGATGGAGCGGGAGAAAGCGGGAGCACTGCCATGCGGGAAACGCTGAGGCAGAGGGAAATAATTGCCTTTTGCCTGCAGTAACATCTATGATCTGATTTCCTCCTAGATTACGTGGATCCAGCAGTATTTTACGCCGTGATTCGGATCTTTCTCTCCGGGTAAGTGCGGTGCCTTTATCTCCAAAGCCACCGTGTGGGCAGCTCCCAGGCCGGGGGCAGCAGGGGATGTGGGGAAAGGACAGCCCAGATGGGGTACGGGGTCCCTGGGGGTGGGGAAGGAACCGGTGCTGTGTCTGGCAGCGGTGGCCCCAAGACCATCCCTCCAAATCATTCCTGCTCTTGGCCGGAGCAGTTTTGACAGCAAAAAACTAATTTCTCTTTACTTCGAACACAGTGCACACAAAGCTGCGAAGCTGAGTGGGGTCTCTTCACTCTGCATCTAGAACAAGCTTCTTGGTGTTGCTCCATTACAATCCCATTAATTAAAAAAACCCAATCCCCCAAATACTGAAAAAAGTCAGTTGGCCAAGGCAGAAACGAAGCCACGAGAGCCCAGCACTGGGGGTTGGCCATCCCTCACCTTCCCTGCGGGGCTGGAGCATGCCCAGCTCTCTGCTCCCGGGCTTCTCAGGGGGGTTCTATTTTTGTTTCTCTTCAGCAAATCTCAGCATTCCTAAGTCAAAAGGCTCCATGCATCCTCATTAGGTTTCGCTCATTTTTCATCCAAGCTGACCTCGTCTTGATGGTCATCAGCCTGGAAAAACATGCCTTTTAAATTCCCTTCTGCTTATAAGAACTTCCCACTAGTAAAGGTTACTATAAATACATCCCTGGGAGAGCTAAAAATATTGTGGTATTTGATAATGAATCTATTTTTCTCTGCATTTTGTGCAAAATCTGCTCCAGCAGTCAAACAGCCCTAGCAGCCAGCACTGAAAGATTCATGAAATGGGGCATTCTTCACAAGGTCAAGAGATATTTTTGTGCCAGGCCCATTATCTCTCTGAAATTATAAGTCCTCTTTCCATTTGTGAGCGAGCATTTATCCATTTTTGCCCAACAGGCGGATAAAGCGGGATGCCAGGAGCTGTGAGTTAATGGTGTACGGGGGGGGGGCCCTGTGTTCCTGGGCTTGCTGAGGACGAGCAGCTTTACGAGAGGGAGGAAATCACATTACGGGCTGGTTCTCTGCCGAAGTAAATAAAGGCAGGCTGTCCTGCGTCGTCTTTAAAGACATCATGTCGAGAGTAACAAGAACAGACAAAAATCCAAAGTACAAACTTCAAGGGCTCGGAAGAGCGTTTGGGCGACTCTATCTGCCACAGAGGCAACCCCACTTCTCCTAACGGCCACCGGGATTTCAAGGAATTAGGATGTTAGATGCTGCTATCCGACTTTTCCCAGACAAGGGACTGTCCCCTCTCGCACACCCAAAGCCGCTCTGCGGGTGCAAACCACCACGCGGCGCCCCCCGAGCCAGGACCCCCCGGCCCCACGCCGTGGGGAGCTCCCCAGTGCGCGGCGATCCCGTAGAACCATCCCTACCTCGTGGGCGAGGGATAATTCAGGATTTCTCCCTACACCCACGGCCTTGTCGTGCGCCTCGCCGCAGCGTTTGATTTCCGAGTTTATCTGGCGAGTGAGGACACGCCAAGGCCGAGCGAGGGGGAGGAGATCCATGGGCCGGGTCAGGAAGGTTTCCCTCAATCTTGCCAGCCCAGGGTCCTGTCTCGCAGCCCCCCCATCACCAGCCGCCCCCGGCCACTCTGCCTGACCCCCGTGTCTCCCCCCCAGCTGGAAGGACAACCCCGCCATGCCGCAGGGGCTGGTCTACGAAGGTGTCTCTGAGGAGCCCATGGCGTACTCGGGAGGCAGCGCGGCGCAGAGCACCGTCCTTCACGCTTTCGACGAGTTCCTGGGGATTCGGCACAGCGGGGAGAGCAGTAAGTCACGCGCTTTTCCTTTTTCCTAAGCAAAAAGGGGCGAGGGAAGAACCAAGACAGAGCGATTCCCATGGCTGTGCCCGGATCTGCCCCTCGACAGGACACGCGCCATCTCCCCCTCGCAAATCCTGGTGGAGCCGGCCGGGAGGAGGCTCTGCCCGGTTCGTTAGGGAGGAAGTCTATAAAGGAGGCTCTGGCAGGCACTTCCTCACCGCTATAAATTCCCAGATGAACAGACTTTGCTTTTTGCGTGTCAACTTTTTACTGATGTTATGTATGGGAGCAGAGCTCGCCAGCATCCTGCCAGTATCTGAGCTCATCCATTCACGCAGCTTCGCGCTAGTCTGGCCCACGACAGAACGTGTTTATCAGAAATTAGCAAAACCACTCTAATAGCAAAAAAAACACCCAACCCCAAACAACCCAAAACCAAAAGGCTGAGAGCAAAGGCTAAAACCTGCCTTATAGGGTTAAGGTCGACCCTAATGGAGCACTGCCCTAATATGGGTTTTCTTTCTCTATTAATCGGAGGCACCGAGACAGCACAGGGGAGGGCAGGGGGCGGCGCAGGCTGCTGGTACCGCCTGGCGCCGTGGTCCCTGCAGGCCAGTGCTCCCGTCCGGCCTCTGAGAGCTTCAGCTGCTTTAACCCACTCGCCCACAACTTATCTCTTCCTTTGCTGGTGTCTTGCAGACGCCTTCCTGCACAGGATGAGGGACTACATGCCCCCGCCCCACAGAGCCTTTGTGGAGGAGATCCGCCGTGCCCCCTCCCTGAAGCAGCACGTCCTCTCCTCTGGAGACGCAGGGCTCTGCGCGGCTTTCAACCGGTGCGTCTCTGCGCTGGCAGACTTTAGGTCCTACCACATCACCATCGTCACCAAGTACATCACCATCGCAGCAGCCAAAGCCAAAGTCGGGCGGGCAGAGCCGGGTGACGGGGCTGGTCCCTCCGCGGGGAAGCCCCCGTCTGCACTGGAGACCAAAGGGACCGGCGGGTCCCACATCTTCAGCTTCCTGAAGAGCGTCAGGGACACCACCAGGGAAGGGACAATAAGTGTCTGACTTGCCCTGAGGGTTTGCGAGGCACTGCTCAAAGCGGGTGCAGGAGGCCAAACTGGTCGGGTGTGGTTTTGCCAAAATCCGATTGCAGAGACCTTCACCAAAACCCTCTCAGCAGCCCCCTTCCTGCTCGTGCACATCTGGGACATGGGGAACGTGATCTGGGGTGTTGAGGGAGGAGAGCACCGCTGCTGATAACCCCCAAAAGGCACGCAGGGACTGCAGCATCCTTCCATGATACTGGGATGGGCACAGCATCCTTCCCATGGCACCGGGATGGGCACAGCATCCTTCCCATGATACCGGGATGGGCACAGCATCTTTCCATCATACTGGGCTCAGCTCAGCATCCTTCCACGGCACCGGGAAGAGCCGTGTCCATCCAAGCCCTGCTTGCTGCGTCCCACCAGGCTCGCTGCCCGTTCCCCGGGGTCGGGGCTGCCGGCGCGGCTGGACACGGCCGGGGTTTGTCCCGGCTGGAGCCCACACGGCGCCAGGGTCACAGGGACCGGTAAAGCGGCGCTCCCCAAACCCGCCGCGCTGCTGGGCCCCGTGTCCCTCGCGGAGCCGCGGCCCCGGCCGGCCCCGTCGCGACATCCCGGCGCTTCTCCATCGCGAGGTGGCGACAGAAACCTGCTTTTGGCTCCGCCGCCGCCGGGCTCCCCCGCAGCAGAGGAACGGTGTTGCGGGGGGGCGGGTAACGCAAACCACCGGCGGGGTCTGGGGGGGCTGCGGTTGCCGCCTGCGGGGGTTCCCTGCGACCCGCCGCCTTTGGCACCCAGACACGGCCCCCCCCGCCCCCAGCCTTGTCGTTTTGACACCAAACAGGCGCGTTCCGCAGGAGCCCAGGGCCGCAGGCCCCGGTGGGTCCCACGCCGCCGAGGCAGGCTCCCGCCAGCGATTCCCGCCGGCCCGGCCAGCCGGACCCCGCACCGGCTGCTAACGGCGAGCCCGTTACCGGCCCGCGGGCGCGGGGCTGCCCGGCGCTTCTCTGTTACTTGTTTCGGTACGAGGCAGGTTATTTTCCGCTGAAATGCCACCGCCCGGTTTGAGTAACAGGCAGAATCTCACAAAGCTGCATCCGCAGCGGGACCGCAATTGCTCCCGGGGGAAGTCTGGGGACAAACGCCAGCTCTCCGGTCATGGGGACGATGCTGAAGGCACTCAAACCCAGGCGAGAGGGGAAAGCAGCCGAGGGAAGCGAGCAGGGCACGCGGGAAGGCAAGTCGAGGAGGCGGCTGCTGGCTTGGGGATGCTGCGTTAGGGCATAAGGTTTCACTCTGTTGCCAGCTTCGTTGCGGCTCCTGGTTTGTTAAGGGCTCGGGTTGTCACAGGGGCAAAGCTGCAACATTTGGGCACACAGGATTCACATTCTTAAGTCTCAGCGAGCAATACCTGCTGTGGCAGGGGACGGGGGGACACACGGTTTCCTCAGCCAGCGAGGGAAAAATGCCTCAGACAAAGTGCCTTTCACAGCGACTGCGCACCCCCAAATTCCTTGGAATTGGCATCTTTAGGGAAATCAGGCCATATGCCTCCGTGTTTTGCCTGCCCGGGTTCTGCTGGCACGGCCGCCCGAGACAGGCTTCACACCCAATCAGTGTCTCGGTGCAAAAATAGCTCTGGCGGTGCCACTTCTCCTGCACCATCAGAAGAGAGTCAAGGTCCTTTGAAACGAGGCTTCGTTCCCACGAGGGCGACAAAAAGCTCGGCACACGGCAGCTTGAATTATTAAAGCTCCTTGCTAAATTTTATTTTGTGCCCTCTTTTGAAAGGCAGTCTTAAAACTGGGGCTTAGGGGAGATATCGTCAGTAAACAACCTATGGGGACCTGTCAGCACCTTTAAATCTCTGCCTGGCAGCCCTCGTTCTACTCCATCCTCATTTCTGAATAGCTGCTGCATATTTTATGTAGGAAATATTTCATTCTGATGATTGTCTTCATCTATTACATTTCAGACCGTTGCAGGAAAACAGCAAATTTAGACCGCGGAAAAAAAATAAATATCACTCTGGCCAAATGGAAAGCCCAGCCCGGACTGCAGGGAGCTGGTGCAGGCTGGCGCTGCGGGGGGCACGCGTGGGCTCCATGCGTGCTGTGACGTCCACGACCGCACGCCAAGGCCAGTACCAGGAGGGGGAAAAGGGTCCCCGTGGGGGGAATTTTATTCCCGCTGCAATCCCTGGCCCTGCCCCACACTGGACCAGCAGCATCACAGCCACGCTCCAACTGGGGAGGAAGGAGGGAGGATTTGTGCTGCCTTGGGGGAGAAAAGGGGAGCTGGGAAACCAGGGGAGAGATGCTGGAGGGCTCTGGAGAGCCCAGGGGCGACCCTGCACCCTCACCTTCAGCTCATTACTTTTGGGGGTTGAGGAAGGTGCCTAAAAACCGCACAGAAAGAGTCGGACCACAGTGTTCCCAGGTCAGCAAACTACAGAGCAAGGGCTCACCACATTTGGGTTCAGTTTAACAAACGCTTTGTGAGCGCCGCAGCCAGCGCCAGCACACGCACTGATCAGATTCAGCCCCTTTAAAGCGGATTCAGGGAGGATCCTGCCGCGCTCGCAGCACCCAGACAGCGATGCACAGACCCTTCCCGGCTCCTCTCCTGGCGGGCTGGGACAGCTGCTTGGCGAGAGCTTTGATTTCTCTCTGTTCCCAAACCACTGCTGTCTAATACTGATCACAAGACGCAGACATCTGAGGTCTCAGGTGCGTTACGACTGCAAGCACATTGCATTTAAATAATTTACGCCTATGCCTATGCCTAAAAATGCCACAATACGTTTGGGAATAACAAACACGGTGCTCGGCGTTCATTTTGCACGCCGCGAAGGAACCGCACTGCGATGGGCTGATGGACAGTGAGACGGGTCTGCGACCCGGGGTCCCGCTCTGCTCTGAGGGTCCCTTTCGGCAGGCGCCGGGGGAACCCGAGCTCCACGGGGTGAGCCCAGACGCAGCTCTCCGCCACCTTTACCGAGCCACAGGTGTAGCAGCAATGTTCGGTCTTTGCTGCTCTGGTCCACTGCGCCCTGTTTCGAGCCCACAGCCGTTCCCCAGCCAGCCCCCAGCCCTGGCGGGGTGGCACTGCCCTCCTGCCACCAACAGCGATACAAAGAGCGGAGGAAATTTGGGAAGGGAGCTGTGACGGCTGGGACAACCTGAGCCCGGGGGGCCCCCGAGACGCCCTGCAATGGGACAGGCAGGGTTAAGCCCATTTCTGCAGCTATTTGATAAAGTGGATGTTTTTTCAGAAAAAGGAAACCCCCCTTTCAGAGCTGCCCCCCCCAGACCTCAGCCCCCAGAGGCATTTCTCTGCAGTTAGGGACCACGGCAGCGTTGCTGGGACGGTACCACCTGCCCAGGCTCCCCAGGAACCAGAAGGATTTCGCACCATCTCCCACAGCCGGCAGCGCCCGCCGGGGCAGCCGGGACAGACCCAGCCTGGGAGCGGATGCAAATCCGGGAGGGATGTCACAGCCCTCGGCCACAACCAGAAAAGCAGCCGCGGACCCAAATTAGCGCCACCCACACAGAAAACTGTCTTATCACCGCAAACAGAGGCGCAGCCCCTGCGGCGCTGATGCACACATTTCCATTGCGAAGCTGCAGCTCGGGAGCCGCCCGGCAACCCCGGCACAGCACTCCTGGCCCCGACCTGGGGGGGCCACCTTCTTCTTGACACCCCGTCACCCCCTTGCACTAAGCAGAGATTTCCCCGGTGATGCCTGACGGTGGGCCCTGTGTGATGGAGGAGGCAGCCCGGAGTGCACCCGAGGTGGCGGGAGGAGACCTCGCCTGGGCACACCTTCCATGCCACCAAACCTCGCAGGAGCCTGGGTTGGTCCCGGGACCTGCCCGCAGCGCGGTGGCCAGCCCAGCCCGCCCGGCTCCCCTCCGCTCCCTGCGCCGTGCCCAGCCCGGCCGCCGCCATCCCACCCACACTGCTTGCTCAGACTTTCCGTCCTTCTCAATTGCTTTGGCCTCTGGCTCCCTCCTCGCCTTGCCCGCGTCTCACCCCGGTCACCTTCCACCGCGAAAAATCTGTGCAAAAGTTCCTGAGATGCCTCTGGGCGCTGGCAGCGCTGCCCCGCTCCCGGGGCGTCTCACAGCCCCCGGGCGGACACAGCCACGCGCTTTGCTGTGACTCCTGCCACCGCTTTTGTCCCCCCGAATATTTGAAATCGAACAAGAATACAAACATTTGTATTCTAGACACTTCCCAACCCCGACCTTATTTATCATACTTGGCTCTGCTCCTGGAACTGGGGCCAGAAGAGGCTCCGAACGATTTAGGTTATTTAACATGCTGTGCATAGATCAGTCTCGCTCTCCCCTCTAGCCACAGGTTTCCCTTCGTGGTTTGCTGCACACTTACTATGTCCATCAATATCCAAGTAATTAAAATCCCCCATTATCCGGGGCCTGGCTGCCTTATGAGCTTCTCATAAGCTATAAAATATTTCATGGGCAACTTTCCTTGAGTGCCCGGGAGGTCTGCAGCCCCATCTCAGGATCTCCGGCTGCTGTTATAACCCTGAAGGTCCCATCTCAAGCACCGGCTGCTCCAGCCCCAAGTGTGTCTGCCAGGATTGCTCATTTTCATCCTCAGTTTTCTCTATCCGCTGGAATTTTGCCCTGCAGCCCCGGCAGCTTGGCTGTGACGGACACCTGCCCCCGCTGACAACACTTCTACAGACAAGTCCTTGTCTCCTGGTGGGGCTCTCCTCTCCTGCACGGCTCGGCCACAGGTCTCAAAGCAATTTGTTAACAACAACCAGGTTTGCTTTGCAATTCCCCCTCGGGAGGGACAGGAGGGCACAGAAAATAATTGCCTTCACCTTCTCCCTGGCACTGGCGCTTGCCCGGGGCCTGACGCTGCAGCGGGTGCATGCCCTGAGCACCGCATCCCTCAAACACTCGACCTGGCAAAAGCACAAGGAACGCGGAGGGTTTTATCTCTGCTCAGGGAATTACTCACCTTGGCAGGAGTGACTGCAGCCCAGATATGATTAAAGGACATGACTCAAGCCAAAAAGTGCTAATTACAGCAGAGAAGGAGGAGGAGAGAGGAGCTGCTAAATTACGCCTAATATGGGAAGGGAGTTAGGAACAGACTGAAAAGCCATCGCTGAGGAGATGATGAAGTCGGGGCTGTCCCAGCCCGGGGCCACCGTCACCGCCATGCTGGGGACAGGCCGGACACTGCGCCCCGAGGTGGCCACAGGCGCCCGGCCAACATTGTTCGTGTTCTGCCGTTTGCATCACCCCGTTCTACCTCCCGCATCGCTCCTCTTGCGGGCGCTTTGCCCAAGTGTCCCTGGGACCTGCCACCCCGAGCCCGGCAAGGGAAGGAACGGGATGGTTTCTGCTCCCTGCGTGACCTCCACTAGACCTCTGGATTTCTCCTGTTGGTCAGCTTTAGACCTGTGTTAGCCCAGGCAGACAAGTGTCATGTCCCTGCCCCGTCTGCTGCCGGCACGAGGATCCTGCTCCTGCTCTGCCCCGTCCCTGCGGGCTGCGTTCCCGCTCTCCATCGCCTCTGGAGCTGCCGCCGTTTGCCAAACCCTAACGCTTTCCTCCCTTTCGCCGGCGGGTTGCTGCAGCGTGTGATCTGCACAGCTGCAGTGCCAGCGCTGCAGCGGCGCGGGGGCGAGGGGACAGGGGACGCGTGGCTGGGGCTGGCGCACACACACACAGCCACACGCTCGCTCGCTGCAGCCCCCAGCACCTGAGGGTTCCCCCTGCGGGGAAGCCAGGAGCACAGACGGATGCCGGTCCTGTTTCCCCATGGATGGTCGGTGCTGGGAAACGCATAAAGCGAGTCACCAGATGGAAGGACACCCAGAGGGACCTTTGGGAAAGGGCTTTACTTCACGCCCTGAAGTCCCCCATGTACGGCCAGCGCTTATAAACCACTGCACTGTTAATGCTCTCTGGAAGTAAAGGAACCAGAGACCGAAACGCTAGCATTAGAATAAACCCAGCTTTGCAAGGGGCAGACGCAGTTTGGAAACAAGCCAAAGCCAGGCCTTGGACCCCTTGTAGGATTCCAAACATCGCAGTCACTGCATGCTGCTGCTGCAGCCCCCGCGCCCGCAGCCCGCACCGAGCCCTCCCCCGCGCCTCGGCTGGCAGCCAGGGGTTTACGGGCTTCTGGGACTCGGCAGAAATCGCCCTCTGCTTCATACGAATGTACGGCAGAAATACAGTGCGGCCAGGGTACAGGACTGGGTCTGCAGCCTCGGCTTTAGGACACAGGCGCCCGGATGAGAGGGGTTTGCCGGGCACCTTCCTCTGCGCACAGACTGGGGGAGCACTGAGAATACCTCCCGGCTGTGGGCTAGGAACGGCTCGCGTGGTCAGGGACAAGAAACCAGCAGTGACTGCTTTAATTCCCCCCTCTGTCTGCAGCGCCGGGGGGGGGGAGCAGGGGGTGCGAGGGGCTCCCCGGAGGAGCTCCGGGGGACACTGGCTCTGGCTGCGGACACCGGCTCCCCCGTCCCGGCTGTCCCGGGGCAGCTCCGGGGCTGTCACAGCCCGGGTGACAGCATCCACAGGCTTTGAGGGCAAGCTCTCTGGGGCTGGGGCTGTCTCTGTATTTACTCAGAGACAAGCACAGCAGGTTCCTGGTTTATGACAATATGCTAAAGTAATTTGAATAATAAATACCACGAAGAAAGTGCATTATTATCAAATATGGGTTTTTCCAATAAATAAATCATGGCCATTATTTGCACGTAGAATGCCAAGACGCTGTGTTTGGGACAGTTGGTGCTCGCTGGAGTGTCTGACATGGAGATTTGCAGTAAACCAACGTCCCCTTCCTTTAGCTCGCCTCTCACTGCAGCTCCGCTGGGTTCCCAGTTTAGGATTCGAGGGGGGACGCTGTCAGGGCAGACCCCATTTCTGCAAACCTTTCCCCACCTGGGAAGCTGTGCCACGTTGGCCAGGTGTCCCCGCCGGGCCGTGGTGCGGAGGAGCCATTCCCAGGTGCCCGAGCCCTGGTCGCGGGGCACAGTCTGGGCCGGACGGGGGCAGCGGGCGGATGGCGGGGAACCATTCCTCCAACGCTCGGCGCGGCCACTCACGCCGGGAGCCGGGGTTGAATCACTGCTGCGCGCTGGCATGTCACCAGTGGCATGTCACCAACGGCATGTCACCGGTGCCACGCGGGGGGAGCGCTGTGTCCGCCCCAGCGCCTGTTTGCGGCGTTAGTCACCACAGCCCGCGGTTGCCAGCCCGGGTAAATACAGGCAAACAAAGGCGCTGGCGCTGCAGGCGGACGGCGAGCCCGTGAGGCAATCCCTGCCCGGCTCCCCAAGAGCTCTGTCAAACCGATTTCTTAGAAAAAACAAAAAAAGGAAAAAAAGACAAGCCACTGCTATTATTGCAGTAAGAGGCCGTCTCACGCTGGGCTCTGCTGCTAAATATATTCTGTGTTTACTGTACGCAAGAACAGTAGGAAGCTTTCCGAAACAGCACTGGGGTTGCTCCGATTTATTTCGGCAATCAATCACGCCTGGCTTGAACCATTTTTATACTGACACAAATGGAAAATATTTTCCTGGTTTAATTTCTACCCATCAAAGACATTTCCTCAACAGAGAGGAGCCCTGCGGCCTTGCGGGGAGAAGAAGAAGCGCCCGAGAAAACTATTCCACGGAGGAGACGCAGGGCAGAGCCCGCCGGCAGCCGGATGGGGCGAGTCAGGACACCATTCCCGAAAGGCCGGGAGCGGTTAGCGCGGCTACTCATCCCTTTGTGGCCCAGTTAATGTGCTGAGCAGGAGACGTGGTGTTTAGCCGCGTGCTGGCCGAACACAGCGCCTGGGAGAACCCCGAGGCCGTGGCTGCTGAGCGCGGGAGGCGATGCCGGCGCTGGGCACGATGGCTCGCGGGGACAAGATCCTGGAGCCCCCGGGGTGGCTGGCGGCGGGGGCGAGGGGTGGTGGCACACACAGGGCAGGGACCCGGCTCTGCTCCCGAGCATCCTTCCCTGGGACAGCCCCCCCGACCCATCCTGTCCCCCGCAGGTTTCTGGGCGCAGCAAGGGCTGTCCCCGGGATCCTCTCCCCCCGCTGCTGCCGTCATGAGAGAGGCCTGCGGCGGGGCATGGGTTTGGGGTCGGATAGCTAATGGATATTGTTTACTCTCTCCGTAAAATTTCCCTAAACAGCGTTGGGAAACGCTCCTTCCATGAACCTCATTGTGGCAGGAACTGACTCAGCTTTCCGCATGGGAGCGGGTTCTGGAGACGAGCTCACTGGCCTCCTTAACTTGACGTCACGCTCGGCACTGTTTACAGCGTATTTAATTTCACTTGCGCCCCACGTCAGAGCAGCGTGCGCATCCCCGCCGGCCCCACAGCGTCCCGCTCCCCCGGCCCCTCCGGCGCGATGCTGCGAAAGCGCGGCGGGTTGGCACAGAAACAGCAACTTGTGTCCTAAGGAGCAGCGACCACCCCCACAAATGATAACACTCAAACCCTGAAACCTCAAATTTCCCTTTCCCTGCCCACTGCACCATCCTTCCAGCTTCACCCGCGCTGCTCCCGAAAACACAGGGGTTTGCTCAGTTTTTCCGCAGAGCAAAAGCGAGCAGCTCGGAGCAACCCAGGCACTCAACTGCAGTCACACCAGCAGCGGCCAACCCCCACCAGAGCAGTTTTACCTGGCGTCCTCCACCTAAATGGCCCTTTCATGTACTATGGAAAAAGCACACAGCTCCACGCTGGTGTTTTGGCCCGTTAATTACACGCTGCAGCTGTGGCGGGGGCTGCGGAAGGTGGTGTCACACGCGGCTGCGATCGCAGACCCGGCAGGACGTCAGCAAGATTGAAAAATCCTTGGTTTGGCCCATTTGTCTTTCCGTGTTCCCGATGTAAGAGAGGAGCGAGGGCGCGGGGACGCGGCTGGAAGCGGCACCAGGGCTCTCCCGTCCGCCTCTGGGACACGGCGTGTGACCAGGGATCCGTGTCCAGGTGTTGCAGCTCCGGGACCTCCGTAAGGTCTCTGCAGCGCACGTACGATTGCACCTATTAAACACAGAGCGTAACCTCATGGGGATTTGGAGCTAAGCAGTCAGGCTCTCCCCGGACATCTCCCCAAGCCGAGGGCGGCTGGGGTCGGCACCGGCTCCTGCGTCGCTCCCGGGCCTCAGGCAGAGCCTCGGGGGTGGATTTCTCTCCCGAAGACAGGCACAAAGACCAATCTGATTTACTTCTGCCAGGCAGGTGCCGACAACTCCAGGGCACAAACTGCAAACCAGGCTGGTTTCTAGTTTGACACCGAACCTCTGACGGATCAGAGCCGGAGCGGGGGCAGCCACAGCTCATCCTCCCAATTAGCAGTTTGCTGATCAGCCAGGTTTCTCTCAGAGGGGCTGCGAAGCGCTTTTTGCCATACCTATACACATCCACACAGCATCCTCTCTCTCCCCCCTCCTCCCCTCCCACACCGAGCTGAAATAAATTTGCAGCTCTAAAACTGTTCTCGCTTGAACTGCCGGCATAAATAACCCGGCACAGACAGACCGAGATAGCCGTAAACCGGCGCTGACACTTGACAAGGATTCAAGGGCAGATCTCAAGAACAAAGACAAGGCTTCCTTGTAAACAAGGCACCGGTCACTTAGATTACAACAATCAGGCGACACCACTGTCAGGAAACATCTAGAAGGCGCCACTGCGAGAGCTGCACGCGCCTGAGAGCGGGGACCGTCGGTGGGGAAGGCCGGGGTCTCCCACCCTGCGGCCATGGGGAGCGGGTCCGTGCCCGCCGCGCTCCCCACGGCTCAGGGATGGCCGGAGCCTCCCGGCACCGATGGCAGCTGGGGCGGGTGACACCATCCCGGTGCCCGACACCGCCAGCCTCGCCTCTGCCGCGCAGATAGGCTTTACAGCCCTGACGTTCGCTGGGGTTTGCTGGGGAAAACAACCGCTGGCAGGAGTTCGGTCACCGCTCGGTAACCGGCTGTAACCCCAGGGACAGCCACAACCGGCCTGGGAACAGCCCGAGCCCCGCTCCGGCGGCTGCGAGGGTCTCGAACCCCCGCAATGACGAGGGGACGGGAACATCTCTCTGATGAAGAATGGCTGAGGGATTTGGGGCTCTTCAGCCTGGAAAAAAAAGCCGACTGAGGGGGGACCTTATCAACGCTGATCAATACTTCAAGGGGGGGTGTCAGGAGGACGGGGCCAGGCTCTTCTCAGTGGTGCCCAGGGACAGGACGAGGGGTAACGGGCACAAACGTGACCGTGGGAAGTTCCATCTCAAGACAAGGAGGAACTTCTTTGCTGTGAGGGTGGCAGAGCCCTGGCACAGGCTGCCCAGAGAGGTGGGGGAGTCTCCGTCTCTGGAGACATCCCAACCCCCCCCGGAGGCGTCCCTGTGCCACCTGCTCTGGGTGACCCTGCTCTGGCCGGGGGTGGGACGAGGGGATCTCCAGAGGTCCCTTCCCACCCCCGCCAGTCTGTGAACCCCCGAGCAAACCCCTGCAGCCCCCGAGCAGCACAGGTCCCGTCCCCCCATCGTGGCAGGGACGTGGCCAGCCCCCTTTGTCCCCCGGGGGGATCGGCAGCAGACCCTCAGCACCCCAAACCCACCCCCCAAAACCCCGTACGCCACCCCCAGCCCCCGCGATGTGGCCGCTGCTCCGCAGGCAGGGCTCGGGCAGGCACCCGCGGGGACCGGGGCCACCCGCTGACGGCAGCGCTGACGGGAGGAGGGTGGCAGAAATTGCTTTTCTAGCAGCTACAAAGCAAAAGCTGTCGGGCCACAGGAGAGGGTGACGGGAGGGAGGCAAACACCATCTGTTTTCTCCGAGGAGCTCTTTAGCTACTGGAGGAATGAACTACAAGGCTGATAACACCACGATTTTGAGCTAATCTCCCACACAATTTACCTATCGGTTGATTTCCTGATAAATCTCCCTAGGCGCAGGCTGGGTGCTCCCCTCAGCGCTGATTACCGGTTCTCTCCTCCCAGCGTTAATCGGCTTCGTGTCCCCACGCCCCGACTGCGCGCTGCCACCAAACCCGCGCTGCTCTGCCCCAAAACACAGCCGGGGCAGGAGCTCCCGCTGCCACGCGCCCGTTCTGCTTTGCCACGAGATTAAGGAACTGAACACTAAATCTGCAGGTTTTCTGCCCGCGCAGGACGCGGCCTGTCCCTCTGAACCAGGACCCGGCTCAGCTACCCCTGCACAAACTGGGTGTTTCTTCCCTCACCCGGGGAAATGCTCTTTAATTTGCTTATGGGGGGATCACAAACCAGCATTTTGCAAATCAGAACTAAAAACGGCCCCAAAAGTGTGAGGGGTCGGTCACAGCCCAGGACCCAGAGCTGGGAAATAGCTTTATTTCTACCCAGCAATTCTCTCAAAGCAGGCAAATAAGCAGCAGACGCAGCTCAAAGCCCGTTTTCAGGCTGAGCGCCCTGGGGTGAAGGTGCCTTGCTGTTTAACTAACCCTCCCGCATCCCGGCTGTTGGTTCCCAGCCGTGCCGGACGCTTGCGTCGCGCACAAGTCACCCGGCTTTCCCTGGGGCACGGTCCCAGCAGACCACTGGTCCCCAGCCCTTGTGAACCGCTGCCGGGCCCAGACGCTGCTCGGTACCATCGCAGCCTTTACCGGGTACCGCCGACCCGCAGCTTTACCCCCCCCGGACCCCCGCGTCACCTCGCTGCTGCGCATTGCCACCATCCTGCACCCCCGGGCTGCTTTAGGACCCCACTCCCAGCCCCGTGGCGGGCCGGGCCATGCCATTCTGCACATCTGGCTCCTGATGTGGCGCTGACCCCCGTGCACAGCCCTGGGCTGCGGTGGCGGGAGCGATGGGGGGCAGCGAGGGCCCCCCCCAGCAGTACAAAGGCCCGTATCCTGTCTGCCACCCCTTTGGCGGCAGAGGAAGCGGCTGGGCAGAGATTAGGGCCCTGGCGAGGGGGACACCGGAGCGCCGGGACGTGTGTCTGGTAGCGTCGCCCGTGGGCTGGGCTGCGACAATGACCCGCGCCAGCCCCGCGTCCCAGCCCCGCGGCAGGATTTCCCGTGGGCCCGTCCCCGCCGCAGCAGACAATGAGCCGTCGGACAACTGGAGACGGCTCTGCCTTCGCCCCGCTCCAGCCAGGGCTACGCGGGACCGTCAGGAAGATCAAACAGGAAATTCAGCAGAGAAAAGAAAAACCTTGTTCGTGCTCAAAAGCCTAAACTTTCATTGCCATGTGCCGTCTTGCTGACCCGGGAGGAAGATGCTGAAGTCAGGATATTAAAATACTTTCCCCGGCCCCTGTGGAAACAGCAGGACACGGAGAGCTGCTCTGCAGATGCGATGGGGAGGTGGCATTTCAGGACGCTGGTCCTGCCAGCACATGGCGCCCACCTGACGGAGCAGCCGGGCCACGGGGACACCCCAGCCCCCTCCAGGGACCGGCCCGACCCCAGCAAACCCGCTCCCGTCTGCCCTGCCTGCCGGCTCCCAGCGCATCGTTTGCCTGCTCCTGCCGGCGTCCCCGCTAACCACGGCTTTGCTTTTTTTCTCCACAGGGCTTTCAGCCGCGCTGCGCGCTCTGGCTGGCAATCTGCCACCCGCCTCTCTCCTTACCGTGTCCCACGGCAAGTGGGGAGCACCACAGCCAGGGTTTCCCTTTGCACGGCAGCTTTGGGAAGGCTCAAGCCCCGGGAGAAGCCACCCGTGGCTTCTGTCCCCAGCTGCTCCGACCCCGTCACAGCGAGCATCTCGTGCCAGGAATCGATGTGTGCCCAGCTCAGCCTCGCTGCATGCAGGGCTTCTTCCAAAGGGTGCTGGCTTTAAAAAGCGCCAGAAGTTTCTGTTTCTGTTCTGTTTCTCAGCAGGCCTGATTTACTTACTGTAACCGGCTATTCATTATGTCCCGCACTGCATTATTAACTCGGTGATCGTACATTTAGCGCAGAATTTATGAGAAACGAGGAGACATTCATTATCAGTAATACCACAAACTTTACTCTTATATGGTCTCCCTGCGCGGAGCGATGCCGGGCTCCCGCGGCAGCGCTGGCCCAGCCGGGCAGCTCCCGCGCCAGCACCCTGCCCTTCCCCGAGCTCCGTGGCCACTCTCCCCCGCGCCAGCCGGTCCAACCACCACCCCTGGGGTCACCGAGCGGGGACGGCCCTGCGGGGACACGCTGCTGGAAAGCTGCAGCATGGTCAGAGAGGGGCAAGGACACGTTCTCCCTTTGCACCCCTACTGCATCGACACCATGAAAATTTGTTATTTTCTTTAACTCGTCAGCAGTTAAAGGCGAGTGCTGCCCTTACACCGGTAAACTCCACGCCGGCTGCAGCACCAGCTCAGCCATCGACGGCTGCTGCCAGTTTCCCCATGTGTCAGCAGAAGAGATGAGCCAGCGACTGGCGAAGGAGCCCCACGGAGCCCCACAGAGACCCACGGAGCCGCCGGCTGCGGCCGAGGGAGGGGCGTCAATGAACCCACTCTTGCTCCCCTCGGCTATGGGAGGCTGGAGTTCAGAATTAATGCGGTGCAGGCTACGCCTGATGTAACAACGCCAGTCTCTGCAGCCCAGAAGCCAGCATCTCGTTTAGTTTTCATAGGTAGGATAAAGAAAAGTATTAAATAGACACAGTGTAATTTTTTTCCCCTATTAAAAACTCTTCTAGTGGAATTTAACCAGCTTAACTGTGTCTTCTGTTGTCTGAAAACCAATAGCTTTTTCCCTGCTGTTTAGGCAGGCAGCTGCGCCAGCAGCATTGACCGAGAAATACTTTGCAACTGGGCTGCAGCAGAGCTGCCGTTAAAACGCATCCCAGTGTGCTGCCCATCTGCACTGGGAGCACAGGACAGGCCACCGCGACTGTGCGCAGCCAGGTCACGCTCTCGGGCCGTGTAGGCGAAGGGCACAGAGCGTCCGGCCTTGAGATGCGGGGTGAGATCTGTGTTCCCAGACGCTCCGCTGGAGAAACCACCGCCACAGCAAAAGCCCAACCAACAGCCAAACAAACAGAAACACCCGGTGGAGCCCGCGCGGGACAGACAGAGGCCCATGAGCCACAGCTGGAAGAGCCGTAGGCAGGGAACGCCGGGGCCGGCCTTGCCATTCGCACGACCTGCATGTCTGACAAATTCCCAGGAATTCAGATTCCACAAAGAACACGATGAACCGGTTCCTCTTTGACCTTACAGCCATCCCGCAGCTGTGTCTGCTGCAGAGCTCTCCGTCCCAGAGACGTTTCCCAGCAGAGAGCAAACGCGGAGCAGCGTTTATGGCTGCTGAGAAGGGCAGGGATTCTCCAGCCTCCACAGGCAGCGGGAGAAGCGAAGGCTGCCAGTGAGGCAGAGGTGGAACACACGTGGCGAGGGAAGAGCAGAGATGGTCTCAGGCTCCCGGGCATTTCAGATTCTTAGCTTTTATGTATGTTAAAGACAAAGCACATATATATATATATATTTAAGGCAATATTTTCGCTTTCCTCTCCTGTCCCAAAGCCTTCTAACGCCCTTCGGGAGGCTCAGTTCCCGACCGTTTCGCACACGGCTGCAGGTCTCCGCGGCACCGATGCTCTCCCAGGTGCCAATGCAGCGCTCGGCACCAGCGCGGGAGCATAAGCCGTGCCGGCTTTGGCAGGCTAGTGAAAGGAAAGCTATGCAAAACATGCCCTAGCAAAACGCAAAGGCATCCCAGATTACCTTCTTTGGAGAGGTTTTGGACAGTTACATAAATGCAGACTAAGTTCTCCACGCGAGTTTGCGGGAAAGGCAGCGGCTGCTCCAGCCACCCCTGGCCTCCTGGGCCTCTCTCATTCCCGGGGCTTTCGGGGGCTTTCCCAGCCGGGACAAGCTCAGCTGGGCAAGCCCCCGGCTTTTCCTGCCCCTCGCCATCATCCCTGCACCAGGATCCTCCGGCACTTCCCCGCTCTGAGCCGGCGATGCCTCTGGGTCTATTCAAACAGGTTTGGCGTTGCCAGCGGGGCGCAGACCCGGCCGCTGCATTGCATCCTCCCCGAGCCTTGCCCTCCCGCAAACGCTCGCTCGGGTCGCCAGACCCGCAGGCTCCGTTTAGCCTCCAAAAAACCTTCAAAACCTGCACCCAAAGCGCAGCACAATCCTGCCCGTCCCCCCCCGGCAGAAGACCCCCCGTGGCTGGAGCGCTCCAAAGCCACCACATCCCCAGAAGCGGAGCGCAATTAGGGATGTGGCTGAGCCGCTCCGCAGGGATGGTGGGGGTAGGAATTAATCCTCCAGTTAATGCGTGAAACGGAGCGCTTGTGTTTCACGAAGCAATTATACAATAATAGCAGGAGAGCGACGACGGAAATCGCATCTTGTCTGAAGTTTCGCTCCAATCCAACACATGAATAATTCCTCCGAGGCATTACTGGGAAAGCACTATTAAAAGACCGATATAAACAAAAATTACAGGAAAAAACAGACGAGGCATGTTTCATCTCTCAGTCAGAATTGAACGCAGCTAAATTTATACAAAGTGGGCAGAGAAGCTCGAAGGGGCAAAGACATTTGTTAGCGCTCGGTGCGAGATGAGCCCACAAGCAAACGTGGGCTCGGTCTTGGCAGCTTTCTGATGTCTTACTCCGAAAGCATCAGCTTCCTTCTCGGTTTCCATGGCAGATACTTTTCTGAGCTTGTATCTTCCACAAATATTGCTAATTTATTCTCTCAGCCCCGTCTCTGCAAATACCTGCAGAACGGCTCCACGCGCGGTAAGAGCGGTGAAAACGTTAACGCGCCTCAGCTCTTGTTTTCGACGAAGGGAGACCGTGCCTTGCAAAAGAAGGGCTCGTCTTCTACCGCCACAAGATCGCACTGATCTTCTGGCACTATTTTTTGCCCTACGTACCCTGAAACTTCATTATCTGTCCAGTGAAGCAAAGTACACTTAACATTCCGCTCAGGCATTTTTCACAGGCAGGTTCCCCCCTGCAGCGCTCCAGGCAGCACTTTCCATGGGAGCAGGAGGGGACCCGGAGGGTTCCATGTCCCAGCTGCTCCCCCCTCGTATTTCACGTTAACGGGAGTCTATAAAACATGAGGCTCTTTCACGGGCGCAGACCCAGGAGCCAGCCACCTCAAAAAGATCCTGTTTTCAGAGGGGATTTACCAGCCCGGGAAATGTTGAGCAAACAGCGGCCGATGTGTAATTCTCACAAATTCGGCAAGGCTTCAGCAAATTGAGAGGCTTTTAAGTCTTTCTGGCAGAAGGAGAATCACGGGGTTTTGCAAAGTAGTTGTTTATACGCTACAGCACGAAACAGCTAGCACATACAAAAGAAATTCAGACAAGCTTGTAAAAAGTAACCCGCACAATGACAGCGATGCGGAACTGCCGGAAAAACTGGCAGGCACGTGCAGGGAGGGCTCGTGCCGGTAAAAACAGCGCGGAGCCAACTCCCGGCAGCCGCAGGGAAAGCCGGTCCCGGGCGGGATGCGGGGAACGCAGGGCATCAGCTGCGCCGGGGGATGCCCAGCGCTGAGGGACGAGTCCCCAGGGCCCAGGTGGTCAAACACGGACATGCTGCCACCCCCTCTCCTGAAGGTGAAAGGCTGGCAAGCCCCGGAGGGCTGGGAGCTCAGGAGAGCCTGGATGGGGCCGGGATTCCCCGTGTCGTTCTGGGGGCCAGGCAGCAGCCGGCCCCGCTCCGCGCATTGCCCGGGGAGCAGCAGCGCAGGATGAATCCTGTTCTCCCGGCACAAACGCCTGGCACGTGGGCTTCAGGAGCTCCTGCCTCTCCCGCGGCTCCCGCTGGCCACAGGAGGGGGGTTACAGACACCTCCCCCCACTCTGTCCCAAGGAACAGGGGTTTTCAAGGGAATGTGGAAGGGCAAGAAACTGGGCGATGTTACTTTGGATCTGCTCATCCCTGCGGTCAGAGATCACCTCCGCGGCTCTCCGGTCAATAAGGGAAACCCCCTGGGGCCGTCGGTCAAACCGGCATGGGGACAGAGGCTGCTCCGGGACTTCTTCACCAGGGGTGAGTAACAGGGGTCACCACCACAACCAGTAAACACGCAGCCGATCTTCCAAACAGCGCCTCTGCAGCATCCGGCCGCTTTTTAGCCACTAACCAAAATACACTTATCTCTGGCTCCCTGGACGCGAGTGACTTTTGAACCCACCGCCGTTCTGGGCCAGATTTAGCTGTGCTCGCTCACACCAGATTTCTAAGCCCAGCGGGATGCTCCAGTGGCCAGAGCCGCCCCGCGCAGGTAGCCACGGCCTGCCCGCGTCCTCAGTGAGACGGAGGCACAGAATCACCCGATCTCCCGTTGGAAGGGACCCACGGGGATCACCGAGCCCAGCTGCCTGCTCCTGGCAGGGCTGCCCCACACCAAGCCCAAGCTGCGTGACTAAGAGCGAGTCCTCCCAGCCCCAGGGCTTGGCATCGGCCAAGGGTGGGGTGGAGAGCACAAATGCTTGCGGAGCAGAGGAACCGTGCCGGTGAGATGGAAATTAAAGCAAAAGGATGCTCGAGGCAGGAGCGGGGCAACAAGCTGCCGGGTGCCGTTGCTGCAGCACAGCGTGCGCGGAGAGGTGTCACCTCTGCCCCGCGGAGAGCATGGCCATGGGAGCTCTGGGGTGTGACACCCAGGGACGCCACCTCAGAGGCCATTATGGATCAGCTGCCTTTGGTCAACCACTTGCCAATCAGAAAACACAGCGTTGTGAGCGCTAAACGTGACCTGTGTCACCTGGGAGCAGCAGGAAGCATCCCATGCCCAGACCGGAGCTGGTTCTGCGGCGTCGCAGTGCTTCTGTCTGACCCAGCCACAGAAAGTGCTCGTCTGCGAGTACGGGCTCGCAGCTAACGCCTCTCGCTAGTATTGCAATCACTCTCACCTGGAATTTTAACTGTTTATTGTATTATATATCCTATATTCGGAATGCAGAGCTTTTCCATGTGCAGCAAAAGGCCAGGAGCGGAGTTTGAGCTGTACTTGCTCAAAGCCCCACAGCGACGCTTGAAGTTGTGTGAAGCCACTTCTGCACAGGGGCAAAGAAAAACCGTCCCCATGGAGGAAACACAGAAAACTTTTCGCCTTGGCTGCTCGGCAGAGGAAAGTTGGCAACTCAACTGTTAAACTCGCCTCGGAGTATGCAGTGTTGACATCAGCGTGATCTCATCACTGTAACTTGAGCCCTCCGGCTTTTTCTCCAGACTGCCTTTAAATACCAGCCCCGCAGCCGGCAGCACCCATCCCTCTGACTGCACCCGAGGGCGCACCCGGCAGCACCCCACGTAGATGAAAGCAAAGAGAAGCCACAAAACTCCAGCCATGTCCACGTCCCTGCGAGTGAGCCCCTCGGTCCACGGCTACCGCTTCGACACAGCCCTGCGCAAGAAAGCCGTGGCCAACATCTTCGAAAGCATCAACGAGGAGTCCCTACAGAAACTCTTCAAAAACTCCGGGGACAAGAAGGCAGAGGAAAGAGCCAAGATAATCCTCGCCACCGACCAGGACCTGGAGGAGAAAACGAGAGCGCTAATGGCACTAAAGCAGAGGCGAAAAGACAAGCTGCTGCAGTTCCTGACATTTCGGAAATACTCCATTAAAGTGCACTGAGGTGGCGAAGGCAGCAGGAATGGAGGAGAGCATTTCGGGACGGGACTCTTTGTGACCTCCTACCACACGCGGCTCCGCTGCCCCGCGAGTCCCTGGTGGGACATGGGGGACCTGACAGAGCCCCGCGGCGCCGCGGCCCCTCCGCGCACGCATTGAACCACCGCCACGACGGCAGCATCGGTGCAGACGGCAGCATCGGCACCGACGGCAGCATCGGCACCGACGGCGGCATCGGCACCGACGGCGGCATGGGCAGCATGGGCGTCGTGGCAGCCAGAGGCTCCCAGAGTGGGGGCAGCCGGGCTCCCTGGGGGCCGTAGGACCAAGCCATGGGGGGACCCCGCGCCTGGGCACGGCTCGAGACCTTCTGACGGGCTCGGTGTTTACTGACTTCACCTGTGCTTTGCCTTTGCCAACTTAAAGCCCTGGCCCTCGCCGACCCCCGGCGGGGAGGGAGGTTCTATGGACCGACCAGTTCCTGAGCAGGGATCTCTTTGCGTTTGTTAAAACGCACTCGGTGCACCGCACGGGTGCAGCAAATCCAGCCTTCAGGGAACGCAGTCGCTCTAGAGACACACCACGCAACTGTACCTTTTCTTTCTCGAGCTGTGTGTGTGCAGCAGAAATTGTTTGCACAGAAGCAATAATAATGACATATTTCCCTGAATTTACTGTGAAGCTCCTTAATATTTTGCTCACTTCCCATTAACACAAAAAATCTAAATATCGTAACTACAGTTCTTATTTGTATAGATTACAATAGCTTTTTGACGAGTATTTCATGGTAATATTTGATGACAATGTTATTATTATATCGACTATAATTTATTGCATATGGTGATCTGAAATTTAATAAATTATGAAGTAAATATAATTTCTCTTGTCTGAAATGCTCAGTTCTCCTGGAGGAGTGGGGTCACGCTTTTCTGGCCGTTTCGTAGAGATTCTGTTTTAAGAGCCGGCTGCCCGCACCCCTCCGGAATTCCCCAGGGCCCTTTGGCAGCCCGTCCCCTGCAGCCGCCCCCCAGCCCCCCCATCCTGCCCAGCAGCACTAGTTTGACCCACGACTCCTCAACTGTTAGTTTCCCCTATGCAATAAAATAGAATTACATCTTTTGCAGTAGCGTAACAGAAAAACGGGTTTAGAAGGCAGCGAGCAGTGCGGTTCCTCGGGCTCTCGGGTTCCTGCAAAGCTCGGACTTGGCCCCCCCTTATCCGAAGAAACAGAAGTGAGTTATGAACGCTTTGGCAGCAGAATTTGACTTGGTTTTTCTGCAGGTTATGCCATACCATCATGATAGACTGTTGAAAATACTTAAAAATAGCCAAGACTAGTTATTTATAAGTATGTCCTCTAATAACCTGCTCATTTAGAAAAAAAACATTCCCATGACTCTGCTTAGAGCAACAAAGATAAAACAATTCCGAAGAATGACAGACCAGCTACAGTTGTTTTGCCTACAGTAAAAACTCCAAATTGCCTATAAGGCAGGGAGACTAGAAATAATCCTCTAAATCACTTAATAGAATGGATAATTGTAATTATTTACAGCGTGGTGAAGCATATCCAAGCATCCCCCAAGAGCAGCAGGTTGGGGAACGCAATGCCCAGCGTGTGGAGCACCCCCGGCTCCCCCCAGCGTCCCCGGGCACAGCACCGGCCTCCCCGGAGCAGGAGGCGGGAGAAGCGCCTGCGGGCGGGGGGTGAGGCTGGGGCACCTCGGGGCACCCCTGCCCTGGGCTCCCGTCGCCCCCACGCTCGGCGTCGGCCACAGAGACCCCGCTGGGGCAGGTTTCCTGGTGCTCCCTCTCTTGGGAAGGCTGGAGGGAGCGGGGGTCACGCCTGGTTTGGGATGGACCTTTCTGAAAGGACCCCCGAAGGCTGCTCAGAAACTGCCCTCCCTCGGAAAAATCCGCCTCAGCCTGGGGTTCGCTCCAGAGGCAGGCGCCAGTTTTCCGGCATCCGACCTGTCCCAGCGCGGTGCCCCCGCGCCCGGCTCCAGCCGCTTCACGCGCTCATGACACATCCCCACAAAACCACCCGTAGGGACACAAAGTGCCTCAAACGGGCTGTTTCCAAAAAAGGCCAAACGGGGATGTTGAGCGGCCCCGGATGCTGCCGCGCGGCCCCCCCACTGCCTCCACCCGCCGCTCCAGGCTTTGGGATGCAGCTTCTGCCCCCGCTCCGGTAGGTTTTCCCATCACAGCCATTTCTCTGATGGGAAACACACAGAACAGAAACCAGCCGCCACCAAACCCACCCGGGGTGTGTGACGCGAGGGGACAACGCTGCTGCACGAGGGTGCTCTCAGGACCCCCCCATCCAGAACCTGCCCACCACAAGGCACAGGTCTGCGAGGGGGGGACAGTCCTGTCTGGGGGCTGCAGCCGCCCGATTCCCCCGGACGGAGACATCCCCGTGCCTGGCCCATGTGGGACACCAGCACCTCGACTGGGCTACGGTCCCTATGGCCACTGCTAGCCCAGCGCTGCCAGCAATGAGGGGAGCCCGGTGCACCATCTGCCGCCCTCTTCCCCTGCAGAAAGCGGGGGTGACGGCAGCCGGGATTGCGGCAGACTGAAACACCGACCGAGGCGGCTGCTGCCGGCACGTCCTACATTGCCCAGACATTCCTGCTCACAAACATTTGCATAACATGATTGATACGATCGTGTGACTTAGGGATTTTGTAGTCCCTCTTGTCTCATTATGTTTAAATTATTGGCCCAAGTGGCATCCCTGATAAATAAAGGCAACTTACAAAAAAGTTATGTGTTGGATTTTTACAGTGGAAAAAGGCAATTTTCCTCTGTTGAAACCTGTATGCCATTTTGGCAGGGCTGTGGTGAACGGCAGCACGTCTCGCCGCGGGCACGGGGTAAATTGCAATTAATTATAATGAGAGTCCGAGGTACAAATGTCCACCCATCACACGGCCCTCGCGCTCCTGGCGCTGCCCTCGCTGCTGCTCCGCGGGGCTCAGGGCACCCGGCGACGGGAGGGCTCGGCCGAGCGGGGCGCGGTAGGTGCCGCAGCAGCCGAGGTGCCGGAGGGCAGGACACCGCTTTGTGCCGGGCCCTTCCTGAGCGCCCGGTGCCGCAGACGCGGTGTCTGCCGGCGCGCGCGCCGCGATGAGGGAGGGCCCGGCAGCGCTGCCGCCAGACGCGGGGCCCATTGTCAGCCTCCCCACGCAACAAACGGAGGAAAAGGCTGTTCAAGGTATTTCCTCCCTGCAGGAGCCGGGCGTTTCCATTAATTCTTCTCCATGAGTCAAACTGGCTGTACTGGGTGTCCCTCTGTCCCGGCATCCTGGGGAACATGCGTCCGAACAGCTAATTTTATCTGGCTTTTCTAACGCTCTGCCATGGACGGGAGGAGAGCGGAGGGGGTGGCTCTGCAGCCCCCAGCTCCAGCAGCCGAGCCCAGGAGCGTGCCGGGGTCTCCCCGCTGCAGGCAGCTGGGGAGAAGCCATGGAAAACCGGGACAGAAAAGAAGCAGAAGTGTTTTTCACACAAGCTCTGGTTCGACAGACCCCCAGCTTGCAGGGTGCCAGAAACAGCCCAGAGCAAAGGGGGGTCGGCTACAGCAGCGAGCGCAGAGGCCCCGCGATCTGCCCCCCCATCAAACAGCCATCCCCATCTCCGAAAAATTAGTCTTGCCCCCATCCTGACGGGAAGCTGGGGTTGGAACAAGTCAACAGAGCAGCTCCGCCTGCCCGCTGCGCTCAGCAGCCGGGGACGTTCCCCAGGCTCTGAACACCCAGTTCTGTGACCTTCGAATTTCAGGTGAAACCAAACACCCACAACACGAGCAGAGTCCACAGCGGAGCCGCGCCAGCCCGCACAGTGTTTTGGGGGGGGGACAGGGTGCCCTGGTCAACGGCAACACCTCCCGGGCAAGTTTCCCTTCCACGCCATTGAGCAATGGGGCAAGTTAAAAATTGACTGTGGAGCTGAACGGCACATCTGTTTTGCCCGGAGGTACAGACTCTCCTTGGCGAGCAGGAGGCCCAGCACCCTGGGTGCCCCTGGGCAAGCTGGCGCTCTCAGGCAAGCGCCTGAGCACGAGATGTCCACTGGCCCGGGGCAAGGCAAAGCCACCCCCTCCCCGGGCTGCCCACCCGCCCGGGACGGCACAAGGGGAGAAATGGGGGGCTGGCAGCAGCTCCGCTGGGAGCGACAGGCGGTGAGCAGGAGGAAAAAAGACTTTTGTGCTTGAACAGAAAAATTCCAGTGGGAAGCAGGGCTGGCTGGGGCCAGACCCAGCCGGCTTCAGCACAGGGAGCGCAGGGGAACCCCCCTCCCGTGGGATCCTGGAACGGGGATGGGATGGAGGTGGCCCAGCCTTGCCCACGGGCAGACGGACCCGTCCAGCCTCCCCGGGCGAGGAGGAGGGCGAGCACCGAGCACCGCGGTGCCCAGGGGGGTCAAACCCCGCTTGGCACGGAGCGGGACCACGGGCACGGACGAAGCGTATTTCATCTGGGGCTGCAAAAGGAAAACCTCTGCTATAAAGCACGTTAAATGTGAGTGAAGAGCTATAAAGCGGTGAGATTTATCGCTGGGTTAGGATGGTTTTCACAGAAAAGAGCTGGTCTGGGGTTTCAAAGCACGAACGCCTCACATGCAGCAAAATGATGCTACGGTGTCACTTTGAAGTGATAGATAAGGCTATTTATGAGACGAAAAGCCTCCGAAACACTGTAGCCAACAGGAGATGGCACAGTTGCCATATATCTTTGCTAAAAAATAAAAGTTAGACTATGCCCGCATGTTAATACACAGCCCTGAAAAAACCCCCCGTTTCCATTGAGCTGTTCACCGAATTGGCGCACGTGGCCCGGCACGACGGTGCTCCCTGCTTTGGTAAGCAGCGAAGTCATCCCCATCCAACCTTAAGCACTTCAGAAGCCACCGCTAACAAGAGATGTCAGGGCACCGAGCCGTTTCCAAAGCATCAAAACCTAAATGCCATCTTGTACGGGATTAATCGCTCCGCGATAAGCTGCACCTCTGCTCTGCACGGGGGGCTCACGGGGGCTCTGCAGGAGGGCAGAGAGGGCTCGGAGCCGGGAGGGCTGGCACAGAGGCGGGTCCCTCACAAGCCAAGGGGTTTTTATGGTGCACGGCTCCCGGCGGGCAGGGGAGGGGTCCGGGCAGTGAATCAGAGCTGTGCCAGCGAGTCGTCACCTCCTGGACTCCGGCTCCTCTGTGCCCACGCACTGGGAGCATCATCGTGCGAGTGGAGGCTCTGGCAGCATCCTCCTCCATGGAAAACCCGCTTCCTCTGAATGACTGAGCTCGGCTCCGGGCCGGGGGGGGCTGACTCACACGAAAGCCACTGAGTTGCAAAACACCCGGGTGGGAAGAGTGTGGAGCAGCTCTGGCACTGCATGGCAGGTCCTGCCGAGCCCCGCCTGCCTCCTGCCTGCTCCGAGCCGGGGTCTGCCTTGGCCACGGCCCCTCTGGGGAAGATGCTCCCCACGGTCGCAAGAAACTACGTGAAACCTCGGAAGAGGCTGAGGGTGCAGCAGTGAAGCTTTTCAGGGGGAACGCGGAAGGTCCCCGTGCCTGCACACCCCAAGGCAGAGCTGGTCTAGGAGCTGCCCCAAGGGCGGGGGTCCGGCGGTGCTGGGGGTCCCTCGGCTGCCCCAGCCCCACGCCGACCAGTCCATCCTGATGCCAGCGGTCAGAGGTGTCCCACGTGCCCGGGGTGGCAGAGACGCGCCCGGGTCTCCCCGGGGAGGGGACGTCCCTTTCGCAGCACCAGCCACGCTGCAGAGCCTGCGAGCAGGAGCAGGTCCCGGCACCGTGGCTCACAGACGGCTCTCGTGGCACCACAGTCCCTGCAGGGCTGCAGACCCCTGCGGCGCACAGCAGCCCCCCAGGAAACCCACCCAACCAGGCACCGGCACCAACTTCGATTTTTTTTAACGCCCACACAGAAGAAAAAGTTGATTTCCATTGTCTTTGCAGAGGAAAGGTGCTTTTATGCCTCAAGGAAGTAAACAAAAACTGGCATATAAACATCTCACAGTGCCTTGACACAACTCAAGGTACTTTCCCCACCTGCTACTGTTTCTGCTTTGACATTGCACAATCGAAAGGAAAGCGCAAATTGTCAAATTAGGCTTCCCAGATTGGACATATTCTCCAACTGCGTTTCTACTTAAAATTCACCTCCCATCCTAAATGGTGAAAACATTCTAATCCAGACGCATTTTTTCCTCTCCCTCTCTCTGAACTGTAAAGTACGAGACAATTCATCATCTCACGAATGTGCTAGTGAGCCGTCAGACCCTCTGCCTCGGCCAGCCTTTTGGGGAGTCTCTGATTTACACCCAGCCACCCTCGCCCGAGGGCCGCTTCCGGAGCCCACGTGCAGAATGACCGCACAGGGCTGCCGCAGAGTTCAAGGACAAACCTACAATTCAAAGGCACATCAAAATCTTGACTGGAGTGAAGTCCATGGACAAAATCCAGGCGACTTGAAGGGTTTTGTACAGAAGTAAAAACCTTGAATATATTCTGCAGAAAGCGCTGCCAAACATATGCTTCTTTTCTGCGGATTCTAACAATAAGCCTCTTCCTAAACACTGAGTGTTTTAGCTGCAACAAAAAGTATGCAAAAATACATTATGATGGTGGAGAGACATTTATCAAAGTCAAGGACCAGGTTTTCCTTGGCTAACTGGCCAAAAAATAAAAAAGGTTTTTTTTAAAATGTGAATAAAACGTTATCTGCCTTCTGAAATTAACTATCTGCCGGTCTGATAGAAAAAGTGACCCGGGTTGCCTTGAGCCAGCCCCCAAGCTGTTCCGACAGAGCCCTGCAGACCCGTTTCTGCTCGCTGCAGCACCGCGGGTCCCCTCCCGGCTTCGCTGTTTGCTGCTGGTGCCGCCGTCAGCAGCCGCTCCCGGCCCCGCTCGCTGCCCGCAGCGCCGTGGGTCGCCGCCGGCTTGAGCCCTGCGAGGAAGGGCGTCCTGCGGGAAGCAACACGCATCCGAGCAACTAACACGCAGATTGGGGCGATTTAACAGGCTGTGCCCATCTGCTGGCATGAACCGATACACGTTGATTTCCTGTCCATTAAAGCTAAAGCTTTTACGTTCTTTTCCCCCTATATTTTTCTTAGAGCCATTCATACTTGCCACACGTTCAGCCAAACGCCGTGCTCCGCAAAGCCATAGACGCGGTGACGAGGAGCAAGGGTGCAGTGAAACCGCGCGGTGAAACGTGGGCCCGGGGGTGCCGGAGGCTCGTTCCGCCTCGGCGAGACCCTGGTGCAGCCAGGCACCCCCCGGCCCCGGGACGCGGCTCCCAGAGCTCCCGCAGGATTGCAGCGGGGTTCGCTGGGCCACCAGCCGCCAAGCAGGGGTGGCCAGTGCCTTGGCTTGTCAGGCAGGCCATTAGCAGCCGGGGACAAGCTCGGGGCTGGCTTTGGAGGGCTGAGGGGATGCTCAAAAGGCTCCTTCCTCCCAGGCGGCGGGTGGGAGCAGGTCAGCCTACGGCAGCAAAGCTCTGCAGCACGCGGAGCGGAGGGCACGCTGCCCCGGCCCCTCTGCCCACAGCGGCTGCGCCAGGGGCTGTGCTGGGGGTCTCTGCAGCCAGGAGACCCCGCGTTTCCAGCGGTTCATCCCAGCCTGCGCCCCCTCGCACCCAGCCCCAGTTCAGCCCTCCCGGCGTGCTGCCAGGCACCTCCCTCGCTCCCAGGAGTCCTTTACACGCTTGATTGCCGGGCTTACAGCTTGCCATAAGTAAATAAATTAGGTATAATTTAATATTTGATTGTAAGATTTACTGTTCTATTCTTTACAGCTTCTCAGGTGGATGCCCAGTAATTGAGCTAAATGAAGAGCCCCATTAATTCCCGGCAGCGAGGAGCGCTCCGTCTGCGGCGGGCAGCGCGGGGCACCTCCAGCTCGGCACAGCCTCCACCACATCCAGCCTGATCCCAGTCCTCGGCCTGGGGGATGAGGAAGCCGCTCTTCCTGGCGTTAATGGGGGAATTATTGCTCTTTGCCTGTAATTAAGGCACCCGCCCCGTCCCAGGGCAGAGCAGAGTCCAGAGTCGCCGCACAGAAACCCGGGTTATTTTGGCACAAGAGCCAGGGGTGATCTAAGGTCGGCTTAACTTAACCTTGCTGTTCCTTTTGGGACCTTTTCACTGTGAATAATGTAAACAGCTTTAGTATCTTATAAAAAATAAAGTCAAGTGTTTGAACTTGAAACGGTGTCCTAATATATTTTACCAGTTTCCCAGAGCCGAATGGCGCTGCGCTCCGGCGAAGGCTGGCTGGCAGCCGGGGCCTAACCCCGCTCTGCTCTCAGCGATGCGTAGCAGGTTTTGCGTACTACAACATTTACGATTTCATCCTTTTGGGCACTTCTTTAGGCGAAGCGCTCCCCTCAGTTCTCGAATCGTGTTAATCTTTGTTGCAACACCGTTCTCTGCAAGCCGTTGTGCAATCGGCGTGTTTGGGTCCTTCCTCAGAAACGGGTCAAACCCGAGCCTTCACACTGATTACTCAAAGCACCGTCCTGTGGGAGCTGGTTTTGCAGCGTGATCTCGTCTTCCCACGCAGCTCCAGGTAAAAGTCCGCAGGTATCAGTGCCAGGGGAAGGCTAATAAAACAACTCCAATTGTGTACTTGTTTTTTCAGGGTTTGGCTAGTTGAGTTTATCGAGTCCCGAACGCCGCCAGTGTCGCTTTCTGCCAATTCCCGGCTCTCACTGGGGAGGACTGGGCAGGATGGGCAGGAGCCCCATGTCCCACAGACCCTCCTGTGGGACAGGCAAGAAATGCCCCACGGCCACGCTTCCACCAGCACCGGCCGCCTTCGCCTCCCCACCACAACCCTCATGACTGAGCTGTTGCAGGCATCTTTCTCAGAAACATTTAATCTACCCAAACAAGCCTTCTTGGAACCCTTGCTCTGCTGCTGACTGAGCTTTGACTAAGCAAACCGAAATTATCTTTAGCTGAGGAAAACATCCCTGAATCCGTACTGGCCTGGCCTTACCCTCCCACACCCCTCGCGCAGGCAAAGTCCCGCCAACCTGAGTGAGAATTCAGATTGAACGTCAGCCGAGCGTCGAGAGCTGCGGAGCACAGCAGCGCCTGGCCCGCGGCTCCACGCTTCCACACCATTGCTATCATTTACACCATTTACGTAGAGCAGGAGCATGGTATAGACATGCCTCTAAGCCCATCCCCGTAGGCTCCCCCGCCACTGCCGGCGCATCCCCGCGCCCCTGCCGGCACCTCGGGAGCCGCACCACGGGGCAGCCCACGGCCGGAGAGCGCGGCTCGGCTGCTCAGACCACCAGGACCTCCACACCCTGCGCCAGCTTTCTATTTCCATTCGTTTTCAAGCTGCTGTAAACACACAGCAAAAATGGCCAGCAGCTTAAATCCTTCCCCCGCCACGAGAGATATTTAAAACTGAAAATACTTTTTGCATGTGAATAGCGTGTGAAGTCAGAGTGTCCCAAGTCCCCTGCAGTAAACACTGACCATGGAAAGGTCCCAGAAATAGCTGCCCCTAAATCCCATTGGCTTTCCAGCGCCCTCAGCCTCCAGAGGAAGCGGCTCCCTCTTCTGCTAGATCACTTCACGGGGTTTTGACCTTCCTTTGATACTCAAAAACTGATTTAGTGGGATAAACCTCAGTTTGAAAACTCATTAACTTTTTCCCCTGGATTCCCACTGCTGGCAGAGCCCGCGCAGGCTGCCGAGGAGGGGAGAGGCTGCAGCATCCCCAGGGTGGCTGCTGGGGACTGCTCTGCCGGGAGACACGGGTCACCTTGGGATAACCCGGGACACCGCCGCATCGGGCCCATCGCCGCTCCCCAGAGCCCCTCGGTGAAGTTTTAATACTCTAAGGGGAGACCAGGCTGCGGAGCTGCGGATGCTCCGCCGGCACAAGCCGTGCCGCGAATACAGGCGACGCGCTGCTCACACGCTGTCAGCCCGCCAGCGCCAGCGCCGTCCCCCTGCCCCTGCCTCTGGGGACGCCCGAAAGGGCTGCTCGGGTGTCCCGCAGGCTCCTCTGCTCCGTCTGGGGGGACACCCACAGCTCCGCCTGCCTCGCGCCCGCTCACTGCAGTTTGTAATTCGAGGGTTGGGGCTGGGAACAAGCCTAAATCCAGGACCAGATCCTGAGGTTTTGCCGTCCCTTCCCTAACAAATTCCTAATAATAGTAATTTTAGACTTTAAACCTTGAGCACGGGTAGTTCACGGTAGTTCCTCCTTTCTCCATAGGACCGGAGAAAGCCCTGTGTCCCTGGAAGCAGGGCCAGCAGAGACAGATAACGGCCTGCGCGCGGCACAGGGCAGGACAGGGCGAGTGTGAAAGCGGCAGCTCCTTTCGGGATCAAAGGTGTTAGCTGAAGGGATTCGCTTTTGCTTTTGCTGCTGTGCAAATCCGCCTGCGCGGGCGCCCTGAGCGCTGCGGGTGGGCGTTTGAGGATTCCCCCCTTTCTTCCTGTTCGGCAGTTTTGTTCTTTTCTAACAAAACCAGCTATTCGGGCAAACTGGAAGCAGCATTTTTCCAGCTTTTGCCGGTGCTGCCCTCCTGTGGCTGCAGAGCTGCTCGAGTTGGAATAAAAACAGCTTAAAAATCCGATGTTGTAACATAACCAAGTAACTCAAACCTACAGTTACTGCCTGGCCTTTGGTCTGGGAATGGGAAATACCTCAGCTCGGCCCCTGGAGCCACAGCAACTCAGCAGAAATGCCAGCCAGGGGCTCACAAGCCGACGGGGTTTTATCCTCAGTTGTTGTTATGGTCTTTAGGCTCAGGAACGCGATGCTGCTGCAGAGGGTGGAGACGGCGCTGAAGGAAAGGGCACGCCGACGGTGCACGGGCTGTTCTGCGCCTGACACAACCCCCCACCCCGGGGGCTTTACTCACTGCTGTGCTTTGCATTGCCGCAGTGGAATCTGTGCTCAAGTAGAACCAAACCTTAATTCAAAAAGTCCCGGGAATAGCGTTTCTCCAGGCTGCGCTCGATTCAGACTGCAGCCACCACACCGATGAGCTGGGGGGTCTCAGCCTCGCACGCCGGCACTGCCGCCATGTCCCTGCCGAAGGGGAAGGGTCCCAGCGACAGCAGACGGAGTCGCGGCCGAGGCCACACCACGGTGCCGGGCTGGGCTCCGCGCTCACCTGGACACTTGCCATGAGCGCGAGTGATCCAAGCACAAACCCAGCTCGTTTCCTGGGCAGGATGGAAGGAAAACCCGTACTGCCAGCGCTGCCGTCGCTCTGCCGTCCCCAGACCCTGCGCAGCCCAGCGCCTGCCCCCAAGTCCCTTCGGGGGGGTCTGCAGGGCTGGACGCCGCAGGACGCTCCCCACGGCGCAGCACGCTGTACCAGGCAGGGCTGACCCCCTCCCGCTGCCTCAGCTCCCCGGGGAAACGCGGGGCCTGGAGGAGGCATCGCCCACAGACAAACCCCCTCCTACCGCCGAGGGGTGCGGGAGATTCCTCAGCTCCTGCCCCCGCGCCCAGCAAAGGCACCAGCTGCAGTTGCGGCCGATGTTTGGAAAAACACAGCCAGGTCCTCAGGAGGAAAGCGCTGGGGCGTCTGCACAGTGCTGGAATAACAGTTTGCCTTCAGAGGTGAGTGGAAGCAGTTATTTTCAGTCCATTAAAACCCGCTGCTGCGCAGCCCTTCACCTTGCGAGGCGGCAGATCCCGCCGGGCTCAGCAGCAAGGAAGGAACCAGTCCGCCGTTAACCACAGGCTGCTACTCTCACTTCATCAAAAAACACATCTGCTAGTAGCCCGGATGATTTCCAAATTACTTTGGGCCAGATAACACCAGGTAAGGTGGGCAGGACCAGCCTGGACACGCTCACTGGTCCCACTGACTCCCGCCAAGGGCTACTGGCTCTGCAGAGCTCATCCACACCAAAAGGTTTCCAGGACAGGGGGATTTGGGACAATGCTTCACCCCAGTGACTCACCACCATCCACAACACCTTCCGGGTTCCCTGCTTGTGCTATGGCAACAGCACATGCAACACATTCTTGTCGGGTGTTTCATACAATAACCCTTTGCTGAAGCAGCTCCAGTCGCCGAAGAGGCCGGACACGGCACAGAAAGAGCCCCACGAGGGGCAGCGACCCCCGTGGCCGCAGAGACGGGCTTTGGAACAACGCACGGCCACATCAAACGCTTTGGAAAGCAGCCGGTGAGATGCAGGTACAAACGCTGCCACCGCACCCCGGACACGGATCCAAGGCTACCGGAGAGGTGGCTGATGGCGGCAGGAGGAGAGCTGCCGGAGGGGAAGGGCAGAGCAGGTGGAGGAGCCCAGGGAAGGGCAGGGAGAGCGGCTCCGCGGCCGCCGTGGAGGAGCCACCGCCACCCCCGACCCCCGGCACGGCGCCCGCACTCTGCCACTGCCCCCGCCAGCGCCGGGGAGCAAAACCAGCGCTTCACAGACTCTGCATCTCACACAACAGCCAAAAAAAGCTCTGCGGCAAAGTGGGTGACTGACGAAGGCAGTGACACAGGTGGGACGTTGTGTGAACATAAAAAACCAAAATATATAGGCAAACGCTCCATCAGGCAATAACCCAGCACAGGAGGTCTCTCTCTGCATTCCCAAGGAAGGAGACACAGAATCTTTCTTTCCTAATAACCCTTTTGATTTCTTCTAAAAGATACATGATACCAATGCGACTGTAAAGCAGTAACATGTCCCTAAAGGCGGCGGCAGCCCGGGAACGCCATCAGCCTGGCACACGGCAACACACTTTGTTCTCTCCAGCAGAGGTCAACTCATCCCGCCCTCATCCCCCCCGGCGGGTGTTTGCGATTCCCCGGTTTATTGCCTGCCTCCCCAGCAATCCTGACACAGCCGTGGCCGATGCCCAGCCGCCAGCCCGCTGCAGTGCCGTCCCTCGGCGTAAACGCGCTCCGTTACCTGCTCACGGCACCACGCTTGGCACAAAGCGATGCCGGCAGACGCAAAAATTACGCAACCGCTCCCCAAGAACGCGCGTGTTTTAGGAGCATTGCAAACTGCGAGGGACTCACCTTGCATCAACAAAATCCTGCGCAGGTTCAGAATTAAAAGCACCCTTGTTTCACTTAAAGGGACACGTCAAAGCCTCCCTTAATTGTGATAAATCCCAGCCTTTCATCTGAGAAGGTGACATTTCATGGCAAATAAGCCCAAGAAATTGAGTGGAACAAGGAAGAGGTTCCTGTTTGTAAGTGGTTTCCTATAATGAACAAAGCTCAGCATGAAAACAGTAGGCTGCACGGCTGGTGCTCAGGTTTTTTAGGTCTTTGTTGATCCCAGGCAGGCAGATGGAATTCATCACAAGAAGCTAACCAGGGACGCTGAGACCTAGTTGCATTTACAGGGAGAAAATCTCAGTCTGGGGAGTCATTAGAAACCTGCCTCTCGTAAGCACACTGCTTGCAAATCCACACACCCCTCAAGGCAGCCCGTTGCGCTGGGGGTGGCTGTGAAGGCCGAGAGGAGCGCGATGGGAGCCGTGCACAGGGGACAACGCGCCGGGGTCCGTCCCTCCGGCCCCAGGGCAGAGAGAGGTTCATCGCTGCGCAGGCAGAGGGGCGCACGGCTGGGTTAGAATCGCCTGGGTTGAAAGAGACCTTTCAGATCGTCGTGTCCAACCACCACCCTGACCAACCCATCACCGCCCCACGTCCCTCGGCACCGCGTCTGCCCGGCCTTTAAATATCTCCAGGGAGGTGCCTCGACCACTGCCCTGGGCAGCCGGTTCCAATGCTTGACAACCCTTTCAGTGTCAAAATTTTTCCTAATATCCAGTCTAAACCTCCCCTGGCACAACTTGAGGCCGTTTCCTCTTGTCCCATCGCCTGTTCCTTGGGAGAAGAGACCGACCCTGGCCGAGGGGCTGCCGGGGGCTGCCAGCCTGGCACTGGCCTCCTTCTTGGCGGGGGGGGAGCATTTTTGAGCTCTGGTAGGTGGAATTGCAAAGGGGAAAGTGCTGAGCCAGCTGGGAACAAGCTGTTTGCCTGTCCCCAGGTCTCTCTCCCAGTGATGTTTTTAATTCCAGCTCAAACTGCCAAAAAAAGGAGCTCCTTAATCAGCAAAGCTGGGAGGAAGGGCAGCTCCCGGCCGCCCCTCTCCCTGGCCACCTCCCTTCCTTCCCCTGCCGCCACGATGCCCGCGGCCATCCCCGTCCCAGCCCTGCAAAATCCCTTCCCGTGTCCTCTCGGTGCCCGGCACACACCAAACCTGCCGGACGCTGCTGCAAGTCTTGGTCTTCTTCCCTTTTTCCCCAGAAAGCGGTGCTGCTCCGGTGGAGCATCAAACATCCCACGAGAACTGCGAATTGCCCTGGTTTACTCCCTTCCAGGGACCTCGCTCTTGGTGGCTTATCAAACCCAGCACGTTTCCAGATAGAGGAACACAAGCTCCCCCAATTATGCTTTGCCATTTGTCTGACGTTTTCATTATCCCCGATGCAGTACCCATCAAATATTGTCTTGTACCGAAAGCCATTTCTGTCAAATTAACTTAAAAGGAAGTACTGGAAAACTAAAAGCTCCACGTCTAATCCTGCCACCTGGAAAATCAGCAGAGAAATATGATTTTGTACTCTTTCAAATTAAATCAGATTCTGGGCGCTCTGCTGATGAGTTAATCCAATGCTGAGCGGAATAGCTCCGCTCAACCATGACTGAGTTTAGGCATGTTCGATTCATGGCAAAGCGGTTCCAGTTCAGAGACACTGCTTTTAATTGCATTCTCACCCTATTTCTTTTAATTTTATAATTTGCCTGAACCGCTCCCCATTAAGATGCTATCGGCAGGAGGTGGCCTCTAATTGCAGAGCTGCTCACGCTGCCATGGAGAGCGGTGGCCAGGGACCCGCGGGCAGGTGGCGAGGTCCGTGTGTGTTCTGGGTGGCCTTTCCCGTCCTGGGCGCCCGTGGCACCCAGCACCGCAGCCACCGCGGGCCCCGCGCTGGTGGCTCTCACTCGCTGGGGCTGGGGACCACCGAAAGCCAAGCTCTCGAGATGCCACCCAGCAAAACGAAGTGAGACCGTGCCAGGGTGTCCCCAGCAGAAACACACCTGCGTGTCCTTCTGCGTAAGCTGGCAGACACCCCGGTGTGCCATGAACCTTCAGGGGCTGGAGGCCACCGGAGCCTTCTGGCCGTCTGCCCCCAGGTGGAGCTGGACTACGAGGGTTTACAGGGAGGTTCTGGCTGAACTGGGATTGGGCCCTAGCGAGAACTGCTAGAAGAAAGAAACCATGAAGGACAGGTTCGTTGCGCTAACATCCCTCCTCTAAAGTAAATTTTACCCACCGCTCCCCCTTCAAAACAGAAAAAAATCGACATAAAAATAAAAAATTATCAGAAAAAAAAATAATTATCATTTATCTTTACCCAACACAGACTTATCGAGTAGGGCTAGTAGGAAAATTTAAAAAGTTTGAGCACTGTTTTTTTCTGTGGTTCACCCCAAAACCCAGCCTGAATTTAAGAAAATTTCAGAGACTTACCAGTACAAAAGGTCTATTATTTTACCTCATGTTCCGTAATAGTTACATTATTTTACAAAACAGTTGCCTTTCGCGGCACAGGTCCCTCAGGCTCGCGACCAGAATATCACAGAGACTCAGGGCTGGGAGCCGCAGCCGCTCAACGTTTCCTAAGCGCAGGGCTCAGCCGGGTGGTGCCACCCCCGCTGCGACAGGCAGAGCCGGGGGGGCTGTGGGGTCGGTCCCACCGCAGGAACGGCGGCTCCCGGGGATCGGAGCTGCTCCCGACGCCACTCAGCATCCTCCGTCCCGCGGGCGCACGGGGACATCCCCAGTATTTTGTATTTCTGCGGGGCTCCCGGGGCGGCTGCCCTCGGCGACCACTCCAGGGGCTGCAGAGATATTATTAATGACAACAGCTATTTTTATAGAGAAGCAAAAATCAGGCCATTTCTTCAAATAATTAAAAAAAAATCCAACAAGGGTAAACATGAATGAGGTGGTTCGTTTTGAGAAGCTCTTCTGGTAATGAGAGGAATGATCTTAGCACAATATGGTGTTTTGGTTTGTTTTCGGTTCTGTTTCCCTAATTTACAACGTGTTTTAGCATCCACGCAAAATATCCCTCGGGCTGCCAATGGCAACAGGACCCAGAGTGGTGACTTAACGTAAGAGAATATGTTCTCTTACACCATTTATCCAAAGTCTCCCCTTTGGGCCGAGATGTCATTAAACCACTTCAAGCCAGGTCCAAAGGCTGGCCCTGCCCCCTGCGGAGGTGGCGGAGGGGTTGTCCCTCTGCCGCACACCTGCAGACCGATGCTGTCATCTAGTGGCACCTACACGTCCCCTACAAAAGCCACCTGGCACCTGGCAGGGTCCCTGCCCGAGGCTGACCTGAAGCCTGCCCTGCTGAGGGGACGAGGAGGGTCCCCCCGGACGACGCACAAGCCTCGTGGTTACCCAAAGCCATTTGAGTGACATTCACCAGGTCAAGCCGCGTGTCAGCAAGGACATCCAGATATCGCTCGGTGGACACGCGCTGCTATTCTAGGGAATTAACGGCCCATCATAACAACGAATCCAAAGCAAAGGCTGAGAAGAAAGCAGGCGACAACTTCTGCCAAACCTCGCAGCTGTAAGCGCACAATGGGAACGGAGCTGCTGGGGGAGCAGCCTGACTCGGATGAATCATGACAGGAGGGGAGGAGAGCCTGAAAGCTGCGCCTTTGACCCAAGTCTGGCTTTTTTTTCATGTGCAGGGAAAACAGTTTGCACTGCTGCTCCTCCTGCAATCACGACGGATGCTCGAGAAGGAGACAAAAAATTTATCACTGCTCTCTGGGCGGGCAGTGACGGATTATCTGTGGAGCTGCGGAATTTCCCCAGACCCGATACGAAATCAATCTCCTGGAAAGGTTTCACTGGCCTTACAGAGGGCTATATGGAAACTGCCAGGTCCTCCGGTGTACGGCGCTACCTGCAATCAGCTGGGCTGCAGCATTTTAATTTGTTTCCTTTAAAGAGACTCAAGGGTACCATAAGAGGCAGTTTCCAGGACTCAAAGGAGACGGCAGAATTTGATCT
Organism: Larus michahellis; assembly: GCF_964199755.1. Classification (NCBI taxonomy): domain Eukaryota; kingdom Metazoa; phylum Chordata; class Aves; order Charadriiformes; family Laridae; genus Larus; species Larus michahellis. The sequence continues at coordinate 8,016,039 of NC_133915.1, forward strand.
CTTTCCATGGCCTTGTATGTAATTACTGGAAAGAGTGAGGGAGGCAATACAGATGCAAAGACTCAGAGAGGTTAAAAGTTGTTATTCAAAGCCAGCAGACAGAAACCTACCCCTGCCCGGCTTTGGGGGAGGCGTGCGGGAACTGCTAAGCAGGGAGGCAGGAGCAGGGCCGGGAACAACGATCCTGCAAACTCCCGTTGTGGGGGGCACGTTCCCTGGGATTGGCGCATGCACCTGGAAAGGAGGAGCGACTGCTGCCTTCAGGCTGCAGCGAGGGCAGCCGGGGGTTCGGCTCCGTCCGCAGCCTGCGTTTGATTTCCTCCATCCCTTTCCCATCCCGCTGGCACTGGGCTGGTCCAGCCCGGGCACGGGGGTGCGCGGGCGTACGAAGCAGCACACGATGCCCCAGCAAAGCTGTGCTGCGGGGCAGCCCCGGGACAGAAACTTTTCAGAAGAGAGATGATGCCCAGAGCATCCCTCGGAGAAGAACACACAGGGGTGGTCAGGAAGCGAAGCGAAGGATGACAGCAGCACCCCTCTGGCACAACTCCCCCGCCATTGAGAGGATTTTCAAAACGCTTCTTCGTTTCCCCTTGGGGGCACGCTGGTCAGCAGTGAAACCCGTCCCCAGGGACCCGAGACAGACGAGCCGCGCGGGTGCTTCTCAGCACGCTCTCCTGCAGCCTCACCACCCAGCCGAGGGGGTGGCTTTTCCCGGAGCCGCCTGGCCGCCTTGCAGGGTGTCACTTTGCACTGTGTACCTGTGAAAGCTACGCAGCTTCTGACGCTTATAAGAGCCCAAAGCAGTCTGTTTCTCTCCTGGTTTTAATTGCGCCTTGTCCCAGCGCACGACCTCCAGCACCGCTGGTGGCTGAGCCACCGTTTCAGGCTCTTGGCAATACCGAGCTCATCCGTCTTCAACTTCACAGCTCCGTATTTTAACGGCCTGAGTGACTCCTCAGCACTGCCACTTTGAGAGAATTTCTTACGTGTCATCTAGTTTTAGTGCTATTCTATTTCATTTGCTACCTTAGCTTAATCATTTTTTAACACACTTTCAGTTTGCGTTTCTCTCTCTTTTCATCTTCATCTGGTCCTGATATTTTATTTTTACAATAAACCAAGTAATTTAATGGCCCTAATCCCAAGCCTCCTATTGAGAGCATGGATGTGGAGGCTGCAGAAAGAAGTCCCAATTTAAATCTGTCAGTCAAACGTAATTTAATCTATCATCGTCTTTACATCTAAAACTGCTCCATGGGAAGGAAAGCACAACTGGGATTCAGTTTACCTTTAAACATCCAGCTTTACAGCTTTCTAGTGCTGGCTTTTCTTATGCACGGGCTATTAGGAAATGACAAAGTTATATAGACTCCGGATAACTCAAAGTCATGACTATTTAGGTCCAGAGGTGACTGCACAGGCTTTGAAGAGCCGGAGGACACTTCCCCCACGCACCGACGGAGTGAAGCAGCTTTAGAGTGAGGGATCTGAATGGGGAACGCCGCCAGCCCTTCCCTTACCTCCAGCTCCTCGCCCCATTCCCGTAGAACACCCTTTACTGATCAGCCCCAGCACGTGTGCAGCGTCCGGAGACCCACCTGTGAGAGCTGCAGAGACTCATATCCCACCGACAGCCGCAGAGACGCGCGTCTCACCGACAGCCGCAGAGACGCGTATCCCACCAACAGCCGCAGCGTTTCTTTAATTACCCTCCCTGCTCAGGGCCCGCACCAGGAGCGGTATCAGGCGGCCACAGAAAATGTTCAACAAGACTCACTGCACAAGACACGAGCTCCTGAAATCAATCCGTGTGAGGCAGAGCAGCTAATTACTGCACAAGCTTCTCAATCCCAGCTCCAAGTCCCCAGGGGTTACAGACACGGAAAGGGGTTTTTCGTGGCTCGAGCACCTTGGCTCAACAGGCTGCTGTGGGCTTCCAGCGCTGCCCAGGCTCCTCGGCTGCGCTGGTTTTGGGAGCTTTATTCTGATTCCCATTTTCCCAGTTTCGCTAGGATCACTGGAGACCCGTGCGCCACAGCAGGCTGCAACACCCCCAGCATCAACAGGAGGGTCCCAAAGGCAGCCAGGCGGTGGCAGAGCTGCGGCCTCCTGCTGCGAGGACCGCTCCGAGCACAGAGGGGTGGGCAGGGGGGAGCACCGCGTCCTGGCTGGGGAGGGAGGACGGACCAGGACAGCGCAGCCCTCGGGACGGCTGGTGGGACGTGAGCTGGGGTCTCAGAGCACCCACCCCGACTGCCACCTCCGGAGGGAGCCGAGGGTATCTCTGGGTGACTCAGGTTTGAAGCAGGAGCACCCGCTCAGCGGGATGCCTTTGGGCTTGTCTGTGTCACCACCTCTACAAACAAATCCTCCCCTCTTCTTCTACCGGTGAGGGCAGAGGCTGGGGAGAAGGCCCACAGCGTGAGAAGAGCCCACTGCCCTGGAGCATCAGGTGCTAAACGGCTGTACTCCACCCGTGAGAGGAGTTGTGTAACGGAGATGGCATTCCTCATGAATAGTAAAGGACCTTTCATAAAAATTTTACCAGCAGCTGGATACTAAAGCGGTGGGTGAGGGGTCCTCGCTCCCTCCAAAGCTGGCAGCAGAGCAGCGCGTGGCGCGGCCACAAAGAAAAAGGCACAGGGTCACGAGTCCCCGTGTCCCAGAGCCCCAGTGCTGGTGACCTTGTCGAGCATCTCTGCCACCTGCAGAAGCGAACACACCTGCCTGTACCTGGGAGTTAATTTGCAGAACCGGACCAAACAATTGCTCTTCCAGAAAGTCCCCATTGGTTGTTCTTTGTTTGTTTTCATGTAGCCAGACACTGCTGGCTCCGCGAGAGAAGCTCTGAACCAGGTCTGTGAAAGCCCAGAGAAGTCACTGTGTGATTTTCACCCGAGCTGGAGCATTCAAAAGCCGCGACTGCCGGTACATTGTGGGCTGCGGCAAACAGCCTGACAGTCGGGCGCAGCAGCCATTTAGCAGATGACCACATCGTATTCTGGCCCTTGTTTCATCCTGCAGCAATTAGCCAAGAAAAAAAGGGCCTCGCCACATCGCCATTTCAGCCTTACGTATTCCAGCGGGTTTAGGCAGCCAGAGCCCAGAGGCAGGTACCTTCTGGATCTGGAATGAAAAGGCTATAAATGTCTGCTAGAGCACATCAGAGTTTTCACCACTGCAGTGTGAGACAACAGCTCCTCATCCCTGCTGGGTGTTGGCCATCTCAGGAGATGACTTTTGACAAATCCGAGGCAATCCTGAAAACGTGCCTGTGCCGGGAGCAGGAGGATATGCAAAAGGGTTTTGTACAAGGGATCAAACCGTCCTGACAATACGAGCGCACCGTATTGCACTAAGCGCACTGCAGAACAAGCTTCTGATCCCCACGGGAGCCTGGGTCCCAAAAGATGGGTAGCGGAAAACAGTAATTTCCCACCTCCAGGCTTTTTACTGCCTATTAGTGTGAAGGTGAACAGGGACCCCTGCCCTGTGCTGTCTCCCGCTCCCAACAGCGAACCCTCTCCGGGGTCCCTCCAGCTCACGCTGCAGCTCCAGGACGCCCCGCCGAGGGATGAGCCCCCCCCCGCCCCGCCGAGGGACGGGCATCACCGTCTGCGGGCGCTGTGAGGAGGCAGCTGCTCCCGGGGCATCCCCCACCTCACCCAAGCCGGGGACGAGCCCCACGCCAGCCCTCGCACATTTGACGGATGTTGGGTCCTTCCCCTTTGCTCCACCTCGAAATGAAAACATAAATCTGGTGTCCACGTTCCAGTTTTCTGCAATAATGTCTTCCCCATAAATATCTTCTAAATAGTCCCAACCTAACACATAGCTAATAAAAGCACTCTCTATGGTTATTAGACAAGTGAAATGTCCCTGGACTGAACAATTACCTTCAAATATCTGTTCAGAACTGGCTGGGAGTGGAAATCAGTTTCTTCCTCCCCAGGTACAAATCCATAATGAGGATTTATTTCAGAGGCGGTGGGAATGAGGTAATCCCTCTCCTTCTTGAGTTGAGATAAGGAGAAAAAAAAAAAAAAAAAAAAAGAAATAAAATGGTACAAGTTAATACTGAAGCATCTGGACAAGCAAATGATTTGCAGGAGGAAGGGGCAGGAGGTCAATAGCAGAGAAAAGCCTTAAATAACAAGAGGGGGAAGGGGCTGGTTTGCCCGACGCCGCCCCGCGGGGGGGACAGGCAGGAGGCGGCTGGCACGGACGCTGCCAGCCCGGCCGAGAGGGAGCAGAACCTCCTCTGGGGTCCCTGCCCCATGCGGGGGGCACAAACCTCCTGCTCCCCACCCCCGGGGCTTCGGTCTGGGGCTGCCCATCTCCCCCCTGCGGAGGAACGGGACTGAAAAAGCCGGACGAAGGGTGCAAAGGCACCTACGCCGCGCGATGCTGCCACTTGACATTAATTGATTGAGCAACAAATGGCCCCAAAACCCCCGTACCGGAACAGTCTGGGTTTTAATATGGGATTTTGAATATTGATTTGCAACCCCGCCATGGGCAGCGACACTGAGCCTCTCCGGGAAGGAGGGAACAAGCGGGGAGGGGGTGTCAGCCCCTGGGACCCCTCCAGAAAGCATCGATCTCCAGCTCATGCCCCGCACCAGCAGCTCTGCGCTGGGCTCCGTGTCTTAATGACCCCGGACCACACAGACGATGCTCTCCCTTTCTTTTCCATCCTATTTTATCTCTCTCTCCCACGAGATGAGCGATTACCAGCAGCAAATACCCGCTCGGCAGAGGAGGGAAGACAAATACGCTTTTAGACCTGGAATATGCAGCTACTTATTACAAATATTTGACAATGTTAGGACAGTCACTATCAGTCTCTCAGTTATTCTCCATTGCTCTAACATCCGCCAAAAATACATCCAATACCTACCTCACCTGGGAGAGCGCTGAGAAGCGATCTGCCATCCTAGTCCTGCCGGGCGACAGACCAGCGCTCGGGACAGACGGACACCGCGCTCCACGGCAGCCCCGTGACGAGCGGGGGCTGCTCTGACACACGACAAACCCGAGGCCGTGCGGGGCTAGTGCCGGCCCCGCTGGGCTCGACCCGGGAGATGCCGTCCTGCTCCAGCTCCCGCTCCCCGGCGAGAGGCTGGAACGCGGGGGAAGGGGTACGGAAACAAACCCACGCGTTGCTTTTGTGGGAACAGCTTTTTTTCTGTCTATTTTGTTTCGGTAAAAAAAATGACTATAATAACTCTACTTGGGTAAAACATATGAAATTGCCATAAAATGATGCAGATGAGAAGAAATTGTACCATCTGGGAAGCAGAACTGTTGCCCGGTCCCTGTTCTCCAGCAAAGCCACAGCGCATCGGTAAAACTGCCCTATGCAAATGGAATAATTTAAGAAACGGTGCAGATGAGGATAAAGGTGTGCATTTACGGGAAGCAGCTGAGCAAAGGCGCCTTGGCTCTCTCCTGGGGTTTCTGCTCTGCGTTTCCTGATCAGCCGTGGTTTTTGCCGACCCCCCTGGTAGTTCTGCAGTAGGCAGAGGAGGAATTTGTTGATGCTACAGAAAATGAAGTCGTGCACAGCAGTCGATAGGAAATAATGGATATCAATTACACAGCTGGAACTGCTGACTTGATCAGATTTTATAACTCTTTACTCTAGGGGTTCTTAATAAATCCATTGAGAGAAGTGTCATATCTTTTATAGCAATAAGTTTCAATGTTTTATTTCCTGTGAAGGAGCAACTGGCAGTTTTACAAAGTGCTCCTCGGGGTCTGCCATAGCCTCGCGAAGGCGTCGAATTGATGGGAGATGGACATGAGCTATTTGTTCTCTAACGTGGGGACCGGTTTGCCATAACGTCCCGAAATTGCCGCTGGAAACCAGACGGATTCCTTCCCTTCTGCTTCAATCCCACGTACGGCACAGGGGCAGGCTCCCGACCAGTGATTTCATAAGAGCCTCACCGCAAGGTGCTGAAAGATCGGGTCACCGAAAAGCAAATTGCCCGTTGAGGAGCACCCTGCATCTTGTTGCAGTCAGAAAAGAGCATCATCCTGGCCCTGCGAGGGGGGCGCTTGTGCCAGGCACCGGCGGACACATCCCTCAAACCAGAGCGAAACATTATACTGAACAAGGGGAAAAAACAACTACTCACCTGCGTCTATTACTTGCAGCCTTTTATCTGCATTTTTATTTAATCCAGCCACCATCTCATGCGCTGAAAGCAGAAATGCAGCCTTACGTGGCATCTTTCCTATGGCAAATCTAATTAAACAGCCATTAAGACGTGCGTTAGCTCGATTGTATCAAGGTGACCTGGAGCTCCTGCTAAATGTTAGTAACAGCATTCTCCACTAACGGGCATTCAACAGGGAACAGGCAGCGCTATTGCTATGGATGGAGCCTTTAGATGAATATGGTTATTGAAGTGCTTTGTGTACTACAGATTCCCAAATAAACGCGTATCCAATTTCCTGGCGGGGGAGTGTTTCGTGCCCCCCAGCACTCCCCGCCAGGGCTGGCACCGGGGGGGCTGCTCCTGCAGCGCGGCTCGCGGGGCGCCCGGGGCAGCAGGGGATGCGTGCAGGGACAAAAAACCACACCGGCAGCACCCCTAAAGCCCTGGCCGGAGGAAAAGGGCTGAAATGTAAGAAAGGAGAGGAGCGAGGTCAGCCCTTACCTGCCGACGCCGCTCCCCAGCCTCGCAGCAGCCGGCGGGAACCCCCGCGTCCAGGGGCTGCAGGGCAGGCTCACGGAGTGGGTCGTTCCCTCCACCCATGGACGATGAGGACGATTGTTTCCCAGCCAAAGTGAATATCTTTAAATCCCTAGGCCTCAACTCAGGTGAAAACCTGGAATAATTTTCCTGATTTCCACTGGCCTGACCTCCAACCTCAGAACCACACACACAGTTCACGTTGGTGTTTGCAAAACTCCAGACCGATTTCCACCTCCCTATCCAGAACCAGACCGCTAATGCACAACAAAAGAAATATCTTTTTTATAAGCAGGCAATTTATCCTGTGAAGGTTAACGACAGCAAAATGCTAATGATGAGACTGATAACTGAGAACGGCGTCTGTACATTGCTGCAGGTTTCCATCATGTACTCTAAGAAGTATCATTATGCTAAAGAAAATCTTCACCGTGTACTAAACCAAAGTTAGACAGACCTACAATTAAAAAATTACTTCCTTTGGTTGTTACCGTACATCTGACTTTACAAGTTTATGCCTTTAACTGCAGCTGCAGTTAAAAACAGGAAATATCCCACCAAGCTGCAAAATAGCTGAACAGGTGGAAAATGTCTCACTTCCCCCCTGCGCGTGTCAGCAAACATGATTTGGACGCTTGGGCTACATGACTGCATAGACCTCCCCTCCGTCGATAATTAGCAGTGACAGCGCTAATTCCCCATCATTGCCAACCCTTCAGTGGCTCAGGCTGAGACACGGCGAGGCCGACGGGGCTCAGAGGGACAATCACGGTCTCCAGCACCTCCCCAGGAGCCCGCAGGTTCATTCCCACACCCGATCACGTCTCCCTGGTGCACCGGAGGGGGAGCGGGTACGACGCCCCGGGGGGGCACCTTTCCTGTCCCCGCTCAGGCCGGGCGTTTGTCACCGCGCTGCTGCAGCCAGGCTTTGCAGGAGGAGCCCCCCAGGACAGACCCTCTGCCTCCCAGCGCTGGCACGGAGCAGGGACAGCCCTACGTTCCGCGGGTCTGGCGATGCTGGTGGCGCAAGCACTCGCATTTCACCCTTCTGGCTTCTCGAAAGAGCCGAGATCGTTTTGCGTAATTCTGCAAACAATCGTCCGTGCTACCAGTTGAAGAGACAACCAAATACGGGAGATGGATGCTGAAGGACGGGGTGCAGCGCTGAGGGACTGGGCTGAATTTCAGCGTCAGGGTCCGTTAACAGCCCTGCCGGAGAAGGGAGGTAAAATGCAGCTTCAATTCCCGGGCTACGGAGGATGCTGCCGCCCTTCCCGCGCTGGGCGCTCCGAGGGCAGCGACACCTTTCCCAGACTCTCGCCCTCCCTTTGGGGAGTGGGAGCCACTGTGTCTGTGGGACGTGGCGATGGGGGTCTCATCCCAGCTCTGGGCTTCTCTCCCTTTCCTATACAAAACGGAGAGTCAGAAAGAACATTTATTTGCGAGCACCTATAGATCCCGCTGGACACGCACAGGTCACCTGGCAGAAAGTGGCTGGACCGGCTGCGGCACCGAGGAATGAAGGTGGCTGGTGTCACCGGGAGCGCCGCCTGACGGAGGCCGTGGGAGTCCTTGCGTGGCCGTGTCTCACAGGACCGCCATCCACACGCCGTACGCAGCGGTGCTGGGGGACGAGGAGGCACCGGCACGATGAGCCCCCCCGGGCGCAATGCTAAAGGAATGAACTAACGTTAGGAACAAAAAAGAAAGAGGAGAGACGGAGCCAGGCCGTAACACAGAGAGCTTCTGTTCCCTGGGCTTTGGCAGCCCCTCTAAAGGCAAACGTGCCTTTTCCACTGCCCTTTTTGTGCTTCCTCTTTCATACACCCAAAAAAGGTTTGCCATGAGCACCGCGAGAGGGGTCAAATACTAAATCCTGTGCTCAGCACAGGGTATGATGAATGTGCTTGAACAAACGATAGCGTGCGCCCATTTAACAGTGATTCTGGACTGAGCGCTGCACAGTCGTTTTGAGCCCTCGGTGCTGCTTGGCGAATGCCCTTCCCAATGTCAGCGCGTCTCCAGAGGATTAAACGCACGATCCAGCATTAGCCGGGTCAGAGTTGAGGCTTCTGGCCGACGAGAGCAATTCATCGGCTTATTTTAACGGGGGCACCCTGTGCCTGTTGCGCTGCCGTTTCATCTGGGCTATTATTAAAATCCGTGTTTATTTTCAGATCTTCGTTGCTGTGTATTATTTTGAGTTTGAATTTCTGTTTAAAGCATGCCTTTGTATTAATCCTTCAGCTATTAAGATACATCTCTGCCGAGTACGGAAGGCACAGTAAAACTAATTAAGTAACATCCAAGAGCCCTAGCACCGCCATTTATTACTATTACGGAAATACATCGAACTGTGAGGAACTGCTGCTTAAGAATAATCGCAAGGGATGCACAACCGGCTCATTTTTCCCAGGATGGAGTGTCTGCTCGTACCCGGGAGTCAGGAGTGTGGGGGCTCACGAACAGAGACCTGCACGGCCACCCCGCTCCCCTGGCGGGGGCAGGACGCGTACCTGCGAGGCACGTGTCAGGCTTTGAGCAAGGGTGGAACGAGGGAAGGGGAGGATTTACAAAATCCAGAATCCCTGGCTGCTCAGCGGCTGGGGGCCACCGCCATCCCCCCAGCGAGAGCCTGTTGGCCAGCTGGGCACTGTACCACCCATCGCCTTCATCCGGAGCAGAGGACGTCCCAGGTGCTCCCATCACACCGCTTCCTCAGCGCCAGCCAGGAACACTCAGAGGAACAAAACCAACAGAAAGAGAAGGGGGAGATGCGAGGATTGCTGTTGGAAGGGACACGTGTGATATAAATGAGCAATTCTATGCCGAAACCTACTGAATTTCACAGGGGGTAATGAATTAAATGAAGTGGAAAGCATGGCACGAACTGGAGATTTGCTGTAGTGACTAATGTAATTAACCTCTATCGAAATAATTAAGCCTCCTAATTTGTGCTGCGTGAGCAGCGCGACCAAAAGGGCAGGTGGGAGCCAGCCCCGCGCTGGCACCACACCACACCGAGGGTGCTCCACCTCGGCGAGGGGCCCCGGCTCTGGCGGTACTGGCTCTCCCACCACTCCACCTCCCTCGGCTCGTGCCGGGATTCAGCCGGAGACACGGGCAGCTCCGGCACAAACCCCGGCACGGGCCCCAGCACCGGGCACGGGCATCACCCTGTGCGTGGTCAGCGTTGCCCGAGCACCCCCAGATCAGTATCTCGGGGGGGGGTTTCTCGGGCTTTGCGAGACATCGGCGCTCGTGGGGGCAAGCAGCAGCAGCCCGGGCTGCAAAGCCCAAGGGCCGTCTCCCAAAGCCTGGACCAACACTCCAAACCCCCTTTCCCCCCTCCTGGCCAGCCCTGTCTCAGCAGGACGCAGCTCTGCCTGCGGCACACGGGGAATAAACCGCACAGCTTCAGGAAAAAAACACCTTGGTCACAAATATCCTACCAAATGCTGCGGCCCATTCCTCTTGGACTTGACCTGTCTCCTCATAAACTGTCGCATTTTCCTTCCTGCAGCAAAGGCTTGCTTTATGCCCGTCAATGAAGCAGGGTTTTGTTGTCTCTAGTTATTAATTTACTTTTATTGCCTGCAGTGCCTCTCCACGTTTTATTACCAAGCAGCTCGCACCAGCAGAATGGCATTTCTTTTCAGTTATTCATAAAGGTTTGACTTTCCCAAGCGGGCACCGAGGCAGAACCCACACGGCGCATCTCCTGCCGCCCCCCCCAGGAGCACGGGGACTCCCTGCTGTCCAAGCGCCAGACCCCGACACTGTAAATTAACTTTTTAGAGTATCAATCCCTCTTTTGAGCTAAGGAGAGGCAGAAGAGGTAGGCAGGTCATCAAGTAAAGAGTCACCGCCTTTCTGCTAGTAACGAATATAATTGTGCCCGAAGCAGGAGGCTGTTCCCGCGTGTCGTACCCAGGACGGTCACTGCCGTGCCCGCCCCGGCCCGATTCCCGCAGCAACGGGCTGCCGGCGCCTGCGGCTGTTCTGCCATGCAGGAACGGCTTCACTTTGTGAATGCTCCCAGGTTACCTGGCACTGCCGTAACTGCGAAACGTGAACCAGCCGGTGCCAAAAGGAGCGCGCTGGGTCCTTTTGCTCTGTTAGTTCTCGCAGTCGTCCGAAAGGGCGCCCGTGCTCGGCCCCACTGTCTGCACGAAGGGCTTTACTCTCCCTCTCCCGCAGGCGCACGTGTTGGTGGGGTGCACTGAATCTGTCCGGCTGCCGGGTTTATGTTTCCCAGCTAAAGACCGGCTGGTGATGGAGGAGCACTGCAAAAAACGCCCATCCTTTTTTCCCCCCTTCCACCGTTTGAGGCGCATGATGAAAAAAGAACAAGATTTAGATTGATTTTTTTTTTTCTGTCCTAAAAATATGCTCTGAAATGCTTTCATTGTCGGAGCACTGCTCTCTGTGATAAGGCACATTTTTCCTCTATAGCAATTATTTTGAACGCTGCTATTAGATTGACTGTGGAAACCCCACAGCATCACACAAGGTACCAGTGACCCTGAAAGAGCAGGTTCCCGCGTGGCACCTCCCTGCTGCGGTCTGTCGTGTTGCTCCGGGTCCTGCTGAAGCCAGGGCAACAGGAAGGCGATGAGATATAATTTTTTTTTTTTTTATGAGAAAACCTGAAATGAGTCCCCTGCACAGACACCCGTTTGTGCTAAAGTGAAAAAAATAAAAAACGCTCAGGTGCTTTACTCACTTCGAAACCCAACGTAGGAACTCCCCTGCCTCCCGGCAGCTGTTGGGAAGGGGCTCCTCACGCCATGGACGCCGAGCGGGGCAGGGGAAGGCGCCTGGCAGCTCCATCCCGCTTCCACCCGCTCTCAGGGATGTACAGGACCGAGCTGGCAGCGCTGGGGACGAGGGTTAGCAATTAACACCTCCGAGGTGCGGGGCAGAGCGGGCTCTGGCAACGCCTGACACCGCGCCGGGGTGTTAACGAGTCTCGTGCCGAGGCCGGGGAAGCACGCCACGGCCGGGGCCAGCAGACTGTTGTTAAATTAACGTAAAAGGCAAGCATAAATTCTAATTCACTGCATCCCTGTCGTCTGCGCTGAGCAACACAGCCTCTCTCTAAATCTGATTATAGCTGTATCACTACTGAAGATAATTGGGGGACACGTCATTAGTCTTACATCAAGTACAGCATGTATTTTTCTCAGTCATATTTACTTTAACTTCACAAAGGAATAAATTAAGTTTACGGTGATATCCAACATCTGTTGTGAGAAGGTGAGAATTCAATTGAGCAGAACGAAGAGAAGGAAAGACCAACAAACGGGAAAAACTGAGATCTCTCAGATACCAGTACTGCCGGATCCTCCCGTTCTTGCTCTGCTTTAGATGATTTTCCCAATTTTGCTGCTGAGCACAAAAGAGTTCCTAGGAGGAATGCAGACAGGGGAGGGGAGGGGAGGGGAAGGATCCCAGGCTGCCCTGTGCTGTGTGACCCAGGCCCCTACGCTGACAGAGACATCCCCACCTCCATCCCATCCCCATCCCATCCCCACCTCCATCCCATCCCCATCCCTGCTGGCGCTGCCCGGCCCAGGGAGCAGGATGGGGCGGTGAGGGGCAGAGCAAGCCCAAGTCTCTGCAGCTGACCCCCGCGGTGGCCGATCTCTGCTCCTCGGAGCCAGCGGCTGCCGGGAGGAGCTGAGCCGTTCCGAGAGCTTGGCCACGCTGGTGGGTTCCGAGCTCCCGGCACTCGCACTCTTTTCCCGCGCCCTGGCAGGAGCCCAGCCGCACACAGCTCCTGCCTCACGCGTGCCTCGCCACTCTCCTATTTTCCACATACTTATTTCAGTTCTTTTCCTACTCCAGCCTGCAGCGCTGCGATAAGGCATCACCCGGTCTTCACAGTCTGCGCTTTATTGTCTCTGCTTTTCTTTCTGTACTTAATTGCCACCTTTTTCAATGAGATTTTTTTTTTTTTTTTTTTGGCTGAGGGTTTGGGGAGCTTGTTTTTCTGAAACACAACGCTTGCGGATTAATTTTAAGGGGTATAAACATCCTAATGCCAGCAGCAGGGTAAAAAGCTCCAATACCTTTAGGAAGTCCCACTCTCACAAACCATGCAATACCCTGCAGTTACCGTGCACGCCGCGCTTCCCTGTGGCAACTGGCCTTTGCTGTGGACTCATCAACCAAAATGTCACAGGGCAGGGATGGCTGGGACAGAAGCGTGGCAGCGAACAAGCCGGCTGACCACCAGTGTGCTGACCACCGCGGTACGGGCGGCCACAGCCGTCACCCCGCGCAGGCGTGCGCCAGGGAAGGGGGGCACATGCGGGGCCCCGAGAGCGCAGCCGTGGCTGCGGCACCCGCCACCGTCACCAAAACGCGCATCCACCACCTGCCGCACACCCGCACGGGACGTCAGCCATCGACCAGGGATCGACCGGCCTCATCCAACGAGACTCTGTGGAGAGACTGAGCCTGGGAAAGGATCCACTCCTCCATCCCGCCCGTCAGCCTGTGCCCATCCCTGCGCTAACGGACCCCCTCCCTGGGCACCGCTCGCACGGGGACCAGAACAAGGGACCCAAAAACTGCACCACAAGCCCACGTAGCACTCATTACCCAGGAACCCAAAGACCTGGTGTTTGCACTTATAATTCACTCCTGCGGCAAGACGTCGTGTCCTGGCAGAAGCAAAGAGAGACTTAACCCAGAAGGGCATTTGAAAACCATTTGGGTCTCAACAGGTTCCTCTTCCCGGTTTATCTCTAGCTGCAGAGCTGCCTGTATAATAAGCTGAGGCTGTTGAAATCTTCGGTAGCGATAATCAAAATCTGTCATCTGCGGCATCCGGTACTTAGCCCTGCAAGGCTGATATTACTTATATAAACACAGCAGCAAGAGGTTTGAAAAAGGAAGCGGTAAAAAACAGATTCTGGGACAGTAAAATACAGTTCAGCCAAAAGGGGTTGCAAGAGAAGTTTATAATCAAGATCTGCAGCACTAGGAAGGTTATTTGCATTTAATCTGGACAAGAAAATATAACTGAATTTACTATAACAGTTCTCCTGAGATGCAGCTTGTAGACCAACGCTTTATCTTCGCCTCTGTGCCGAACTCCACCGCTATGCCAGCAGCGGGGCTGATTAGGGCGCCTTGGCATTCACAGACAGTAAGGGACAAATTAGCATGTTCTCCGGAGCCACCCGCAGCAGCTCGGACGGTCCGTCTCCGGGGCTGCTCCCACGCGTCGGCACCGGCACAGAGCCCGCAGCACTCGCAGGCTGCTGGGAGCGGAACCACCCGGGACAGGGATTTCTCCAGCCAAGGCCTGGAGACCCAAGAGACGTTCTCCAACCTTCCAGCCGCTGGCGGATAATTCTAGAGAGGTTTGTGCTGTGAACGACTGCATACACACGCAGGCAGGAGCGCCAGGGCTGTTCCCACACATGCTCTGCCAGACGCAGGCTGAGCCCCCCCTCAGTGGGGCAAACACCCACCGCCACAGATGGGGCACACGGGATGCTTTAAACCTGGACTTAGAGCAGCGCTTCACCCATCAGTCTATATTCCGGTCAAGCCCTGTGACAATGATGCTGGAGACATTTAATGAGCGCAAGCGAACACGGTTCTGCCTGTATAATTTGCTTCTCTCTGGCTCACACACCTATCGTTTTCCTGTAGTTTGTTAACAATAAGTATTCACATAATTCATTTTTGTAAGGACAAAACAGAGTGTTATTAATGTGTCGTTTCCCTTCACCTATATGTCAGGCGTTTATTGAATACAAACTTGAATAAGTAGGTGCCATCCAGAAACGTAACGCAGTATTTCACAGCGCACAAAGCTCAGGTGCTGGTACACTTGGCGTCATTTTGCAGCGTTAAAACCCATCAATCACACATAAATAATGAAGCGGTAGGGATACCCAGGCACAAGGGGAAGTGACTAATCCCCAGTGCCTGTGCTGGGGCATATCTGCCACGTACAGGCCCTCCCAGCGCAACGCTCTGCACTTGGTTTTTGCTAACCCTTGCGGGGACGCCAAAGGCTGCGCCGAGCCCGGTGCCTGCGCCCAGTGCCCCCCGGCACAGGAACGCTCCCGGGCAGCCCCAGCCAGGGCAGAGCTGGGAGGGGGGTGCTGGGATGGCTGGTGCCGGGGGGTTCCACGGGCCAACGGCTCCGAGTGCTGTGCCCAGTGCCCAGGAACATCCCCCCACCCCGGGAGCCGGCGGGGGACCCTGCGAGTCCGGGGGGTTTGCAGAGCTCCTGGGCAGCTGCAGGGCCGGCCCTTTGCTGGCCAAGCCTCGGGACCCCCCAGCCCTGCACCCACCTCCCGCTCCCCCCAGCAGTGGCTGCTCCCCCTCCTCGCACGACCGAAACCACAAGTTACAACAGACCCTCGGGCGCCTCTTCGCTGGGAAATCTTAATCTTTCTGCTACCAGACATACGGGGATAATGCTCCAAAGATTTTTTTGCCTCTGACTGCCTTTTTTTTTTTTTTTAAAAAAAAAAAGATTATTTTTTTAAAAAATACTTTCCTACTTTAAACAGATACAAGCCCTCCTGGTAAAACCCCGTGCTCTGTAGGTAATGTAAGGATGTTGTAGAGCACAACGCTGGAAGCATTTATTTTTAACAACCCCTTTTGTGTGTTTAGGAGGACAGCACAACAAACGCGATGAATATACACATGTTTTCCTGATGGTGAACAACAGGCTGGTAGCCCACAATGAGAAGTCATTTATTAGGAATGACAGAAGGAGCTATCCTGCCTGTTAAATGAATATATATCTTTTATAGCACTACTTTGCAGGCTGAGCTGTAGGTCCCCGCGTAGACTTTTCAGGTTTTCTTTCAGATCTTAAAGAATCGGTGCCACAGAAGAAAGCGTGCTTCCAACTTTAAACACATCTCTTTTGAGATAGTTTCATTTACTGCACAAAAACGTAAACTGTCCCAGGAAGCTGCTCAGGTTTCTGAGATGACTTTTTAAAGCTTTTAGCTCTAAAGCAGTTTTCTTGGAAGGATTTCAGTATGTGGGTCAGGGTTATCTTTTTCAGGCACCTATTATTATTTGGAGTTTACTTCAGTGTTTGCCCCATGGAGAACTAGGAAAATTCTGAAATGTGATCCGCTTAACTGATAGTGACAACACATGCAAACGCAGTGTTTGAATTTCAATAAGCTGTTCGTTTTAAAAATGAAATGGCATTAGCTACAGCAGCAGGAGAGTCTGGCATCAGCCGGATGGACAGGCAAACGTTCCTCTTTTCTGAGGTCTTTCCCACAGCCTGGAGACAGCTGGCATTTTGGAAGCGTTATTTTGTTATTCTACTCAAGCATAGTTTTTAAACGCTGTGAACTTTAAGTGAAGAAGGACATCTAATAAACATCAGAAAAACTTTCAAAAAGAAGCATATTCCAGAAGACAAAACCACACACTGGCGATTTACAGCACCTCAACTTCTTCACAGGCGCAGCGAGAGCAGCAGCAGGGCGGCTGTCTCGGCCCTGTTCCCTTGTGGCTTGTTTCCTGCCGGCTGGGTAGCCAAGTCACGCTTCAAAAAATGTGTTTTAATAGGTTGGTAAATGGTGCAGTTTATTGGCTTCCTGCCATTTCGCCTGCCACCTGCGGCACCCCTCTGCAGCAGAGCAGCTGCACCCAGACCTGCCGTACCCGCACGTACCGGTGTCTGCGCCGGCGGCTCCCCGGGGGACGGGGGCAGGCGAGGGACCACCCAGGCACCCTCAGGAGCAGTCCACATGGTGGCTTGAATGGCCTCACGACCTTAGGGCTATGAAAGCTCCTGGAAGTTGCCCTTAAACCTTTCCATAACCTAATGGAGTTGGGAAAAGGCTGTGTTAATGCGAGGGGCTGGCATTTAGCTTTGAGCGGTAACGAGCCCTGGGACGGCTGGTGGGGGGGCAGCTCCTCCGTGCCCCGGGCAGGACCCTCACCCACCCCAGAAAGCGCCCTCCAAGCCGGAGCCATCCCCGCACGTGACTGTACCGTCACCTGCCTGTCACCGCGCTGTCCCCAAGCCCTAACAGCGAGATCCCCATCTGCTCCCTGGGCACCGCACCAGCACCCGCCTTGCACGCAACGCTAATTATCAGTACAGGCCGATAAGCATAATTACAACTGGCAAAGTAACAAGGTATTACAAGTGACTCCTTATCAAATAAGTACAATTCTTAAACCTTTCATGTGGACAGTTTTATGGAATTTGTAATTAACTTTGTCCAAACGTGTCGGAGTCCGACCTGCGCCGCTGCAGGCAGGAGGCCGTGGGAGCCGTCAGGAGCAAACCCTCCCGAGACCAGGCTGGGACGCGCTCATTGGCAATGCACAGCCTGGCCTCCCCTCACACAAAGCACGAGCAGGAAAGACAAGTGATGGACAAGACATTTCTTTGTCTCTGTTTTGTGCCTCGTCCGTAGCCCAGAGACATCTCTCCAGGGAATAAACTCATTTGCAAGCAGATGAGAGAGTGATGGGGAGACAGACAGGAAAGCAGGGCTCGGCTCCCGCAGAAGCATTGCATCTGAAGAGTAATTAAAGCAGTGAAAAAATTGCTGCTAATAGAAGAGCTGAAGCTTCCAGCGTCAAAATTCCGTAACGAACCAGGCAAGTGACAAGCAGTTTCCATCCTCTTCATTGAGGAGGACCACGGACAAGTTCGTTTTCCTGCAGTAAAGTATATTGACTTTAACAAACACACTTCTCCCATTAGTAACCTACAAACAGCAGGGGATAAGGGCTCGCTCAGGCAGCGGCAAGGACCCCGGGACAGCCTTCACACCCGGCTGGATGGAGGGCACCACGGAAGGGGCACAGCTGATGTGTATATTCCACCCTGTACATGCCCAGAGGTTGCCAGGGTCCAGGGCTGGCACCCGGAGCCTCTGCACACCAAATAACACGCTGCACAAGCTGCGTCTCTCGGTTTAGTCCCCGACAGACCCAGATCCACGTAGTCCTGACTCCCGCAACAAGAAACTTCCCCATGAGACCTCATATATTCTGCTGAGCAAAAGTTTGATGCAATAACTTAAATGGACACACTTTTTCCAGCACTTACTGAGCTGTTATTTAAATGTGTCTCCCCCTTTCACACTTTTTTCATGGAAAGGCACGGTTTCGGGGAGGCAGCCGTACTCTTCTCACCTTCCCCAGTGACAAACAACCAGACTGAGTCATCACGGGAGAGAACACGATTTGAGGATAAATCACTAATGCACACAGACCCTCTTATAGAATAATTTTGGTGCAGTTGCTCCGAGGTTACCGAGCCCAAGATGCTATCAGCAACACCGACATGTGGCCCGTTTTTCACAGGAGAGAAATGTAGCATGTGGTGTAAAGCCAGGAGGAGGCGTGCAATAACGGATGAGCTCGGCCTTCAGCGGCAGCCTCTCTGCAAGGCAGGGTATCGATTTCGACATGATGAGAAAATGAAGAAGGATGATAGGGTTCATATTATTGATTCTATCTATTAGCAATAACGGCAGGACACTCCATCCTCCCCAGCTGCCTCCCTCGTCCCCTGCTCCAGCAGCGTGGGCTGCGCGGCAGAGGGCAGGCAGCCTCGGAGAGGTTTATTCTAAGAGGAACTCGCCTGTGGCCGACGGCAACTGAAGAGACGGGAAGCAGAGCTTTGCCACCCCTGTTGGTACACAGAGCGCTATTCCCACTGCCGGGCAGCAGGAACCTTTCCAGGGTCACCAGGACAGGGACAGTGCCAGCGGGAGGCTCCCTGCAGCTGGGGCTTACCAGTAACAGAGCAGTTAAATACCCTCCAAATCTATAATTGTAACAATCTGACAATGAATACGGAAGCAGCCCGAGCCGGCCCAGGGAGGGGGGTCTCCAAGGTCTCTCAGCTTTAATTGAAATCCTTTCACTACTCTGAAAACAAGTTACTTTAAAGAGTAGAACGCTCATTAGTCGACGCATTTAGCCACGAGCAGAGAGAACGAGCCCTTCGCAGAGGCGGCGATGGCACATTTATCTTTACAACCCTTGGGCCAGATGCGGGAGGAGCCGCTCGCTCCGTGCAGGACCGAGCTCTGCCGTGACGGCGGGTCCCCACACACCCCTCCCGGAGCGGGATCCTCATCCCACCAGGACACAGAGCTTTGCTTCCCCTCAGCGAGAAACACAAACACACGCAGTCCGTTCCCCCCACTCCTCCGTGATTTGGCATCATCGGGTCTGATCACAAGAACCAGAACTTGGCCTTACGGTGGAGTCCAGATTAGAAAGCAAGTAATTTGTGAATGGCAAGGTGGGTTTTTTTGTGGTTTTTAAAACGTATTACAAGTTACAGTTCACGCACCACAGTTTAATTGCATTTGCCCTCCAGCCTTTCAATTAAAAATAAAACAGAAACCAGCATTTCAGAATGGAAATGGGAATGAGAACAAATTTTCACGAAGAGGAAAACGCTATGTTCGGAGAGGAGGAAAAATTATTGCTAAAGATAACACAAAGAGGGAAGGAGTATCACTGAGTTATATCCAGGGGCCAAACGCGAGTTTTTCAGACCTTTCCAAATGAGGTCACACCACAACTGGAGGCAGAGGGGAAAACTGCAGGTTATTGCAGAGCTCAGGGATCGCATTTTTGTACCTGAAATTCTGAGAGGCAGCGGTGAAAACCCTGAGCTGGGAAGAATGCAGATTAATGGCTTCGGGCTGCTTTCCCTGGCGTTCTTTTCCACGGCTTCCCTGACCCGGGAGGAGGGGGTGAGGAAGGCTCTGCCCGCGGCACGCTCTCCCTGCCGGAGGGTTGGAGGCTCCTCATGGCTGCGGGAAGGCGAGGGGCAGCACCGCGCACCCCGGCTGGGTGGGCAGCGACGGGCCATACCGGAGTCCGTTAGTGGCCAAGAGAAAGGAACGTATCTCCAGGCTACGGAAACAAACACCTTCCTGACAGATAATGAATAAACACCAACGGTGAATAAATAACCTACTGCTATTTCCCAAGGGACCTTCGACTCTCATTCTCGCCTCAAATTTCTACAGTAGAAAAATAAATCTACAGAGAGCTTAGTGTAAAATACCAAATACTTCTTACTCCAGCTTGTCTCTATCCACTTTCTATTGCCTTGCTTGGCGAGAGATTGATTTCTGATTAGTCTCTGCTCTTCCCGCGTATTCCTGCTGCTGGGTGCGCCTCCCATGTAAATGGCCCTTTTTCCATCCCCCAGCCCCACCAGCTGCTCTTCCCCAGGGTCCCCAGCCAGCACGGAGGAGGGGTCCCCAGCCACTGACGTCCTCAGAGGGATGCTCCGCAGTGGCTCACAGATTGACAGCCTCCACTAGACACACTCCTCACCCTGTTCTCGCCCCCGCTGCCTCAGGCACC
Source organism: Larus michahellis (assembly GCF_964199755.1). Classification (NCBI taxonomy): domain Eukaryota; kingdom Metazoa; phylum Chordata; class Aves; order Charadriiformes; family Laridae; genus Larus; species Larus michahellis. Next base: position 8,036,108 of record NC_133915.1, read on the forward strand.
GACTTCTGGAGCAAAGTGAACGGAGCTCAGCCAACCAAGCTTATAAACGCGATGTCTCCGCTCGCTTTCCCCCCGCCCTGGACACCTCTGCAAGCTGGGAGATCCCAGCAGAGTTGGAACGGGCGCCTGGTGAAGTTCCATCAGGTCTCCATCAGGAAGCCCAGGGCAGGAGGACACTGTTGGGCTGGTTGGGGTGCCCCGAGGGACGGCCCCGAGCTGTGCCTGCACCTCCAGGCACGCTTGTCTCAGGGCTACAGCTCTCGCCTCCTACTTGAAGAAATTATTGCGACCCAAAATCTTGGAGGCTTGTGGCCCTGAATATTAACCACCGCAGTCCCCGCTTGCTACGGCTCTGGAATATTTTAAAAATTCTGATTGTACCTTCAGATAAATTATGTCACACTTTCTGCAGAGCTATGAATAGAAGATATTTTCATAAGAAAACCAGGAGGGAAGACACCCATTCTTGCTATATGAATAATATATGTCATCCCAAACCTAGAGCTTGCGGAGAAAAATAAGTCACCGTGCACAGACTGAGAATAATCTCATACAAATGACCTTCTAATCTCCCTCTCCAGTCCCTTGTATCCAATTTTGCTCTCACTAAATATATTCAGAGCATTAACTTGGGACTTCTCCGCATTGGAGACCACCCGGAGGGATGCTCCCTTCCGGCCGCGGGGCTCTTCCCAGGCTCCAGCTGGGCTGAGCCGCACGGGGACCCCTCGGCTTCTCCGGGGGAAGGTCCCAACAGCAAAGGGAAGGCTCAGAGCTCCCAAACCTCCCCAGGTAAGCACTGGGGGAGCATTAAGGGGCAGGGAGCCCGCGGAAGGCAGAGCTGGCGTTCCTCGTGTCCTCCTTGATTCGTCCCCGAGGTTTCCCCATCTGCCCACGGCTGGTGCTGCACCAGCAGCTCCTCACCCTTATCCCAGCTCCTTCCCAGCCTTCAGGGATCTGCTCCACTTCTGGTTTACCCTGCCGTCAACAAGCTCATGCTGAACACATCCTTTGCCTATTTTTCTTGTTTTTCCTGCATTAACAAAGCTGCTAAGGGGCCAGATGGGAGGAACCCGGGAAATGCAGAGGGACAGTTTGGGATCTGCTCCCCCTGGACAGAAAAAGGCTGAAGAGGCAATCAGGCCCCCACCACCTGTCCCAGCACCCCCGTCCCACCCCAGCACCTCCATCCCACTGCTGGCGAGGGGGGAGCAGGGCCACCACTGCACGGGGACACGGCCACATCCTCCCAGCCGGGTCCCCCTCACCGCAACAAAGCGGGACGAGGACATCGGCAGCGTCTGGAGAACAGACAGCTGCTCTCCAAAATGGGTTCTCATCTAGCAAAGTGTGGTTAATTAACACAGGAGGTTTAATTAGCTAATATTTCTAAGGAGCTCTGAAAGCCTGAGGTGAAAGACACCAGATAACTGCAGAGCGCTATTATTACATTTTGCCAGAAGTGGTTTATTGCCATTAGCTTTCCGCACTGCCTCTCCCCTTCCCGCTTTATTACGTCTCCCTAATGCAACAACCTCCTCCTTTTTTCCGCCCAAACTCGGCGTTAGTCCTTTCCTCCCTCTCCAGAAGCGGCTGTCCGTCTTTGGCAGCTGTTTCCCTGCCGGGGACGGTGCCCGGCCCCCAGGCTGAGGGGCTCAGCAGCACAGGGGCCTGGGGGGCACAGCAGGCACCCCCGGGGGCTGTCGCTGGGATTTGTGCTCCAGTGACAGATCTCAGGGCTGGATTCGGGGGTCTTCTGCCGCCGTGACTGTGTGCTGAAGCCACAGGGTGGTGCTTAAGACAAATTCACTCGGTTTCTGCTTGAGACATGGAGCATCCGTTAAACACAGCCTCCCCCGCTCCTGCCCAGCCCCTGCCCAGCGGGGGCAGCTGCACCCCAGCGCCCCATGGGCTTAGCTTCAGGCCGCTTGCCTGTGAAGGAGGCAGCAGCCTTGGGGAGGGTAAAGCAAAAGGCAGCAGCTTTCTGCACAGCAGGAGAAATATAGTTGGGAGTTAGAGCGGGGACAGGGAGCATTAGTTTTAATGGATTGCGGGAGCCACAGACCAAACCAGGCTGCAGAAAGTCATTTTGCTGCGTGGACGAATTTTAGATGGTAGATTTGCAAACTTTGATGCCTAGAAACCAGTAAGCGTTAGTGCAGCTTTCTTACACCCCAGCTCAGCTGAAATGAAAAAGCAACCGATAACTTTCAGTTCGTGCATCTAATCAAATCCATACTCTGAGTTCAGAGAGCATTGGAGGCACTATCGATATACGGGAAATATGGCTGGAAATCCCCTTGTGTAACAAAAGCTCCAAGCATCATTGAAAAAAAATGCTGAAAGAAGAGTCCCTGCGACTGTGGAGCAACAAGCGGTGCGTGTTGGCAAACAGATCCATTTCAGAAGGAAAACAAACGAGATCATTTAGCAAACATTAAAGACATCTCTGCAAAGCGCTTCTAATTGCAGAGGAGAGGCCAGAAGGAGACGCAGAAGACTAGCTGCAAGGAGGATATTTGAAACATGTGCAGGTTTGCCATTTTGTACTTATTTTCCCTGCAGAATACATGTGCAGACACATCACAGAGGGATGCAGCATTGGACCTTTCCAGCTCATCATGTCACCTGCTGTCACCCCAGGGAACACAGTCATACATTCAACCTTAGATCCGCACCCATCTGATGGCTCCCATCGACTTGTACTAACGGCAGGCTCAGTCTGGAGAAGGGAATACAGAGGAGACCTGCTAAATTCTCAAATGGATAAAAGGATGAAGCAAAAAAATACATCCACCCTCCAGATGCATCTTGGAGAGACTCTAGATTCAATTTGCAGCCCAGACGGCGCAGTTAGACGTGGGGAAAGCAGCATTTTAAGGGGCAGGAGAGAGCAGCCCTGCAACAGGCGCTCTGGGGAGGTGGTGTGGTTCGTGCCATTGCAAGTGTAAGGGTGTTTCAGACAACAGGCATTAAGGGACTCGGATTTGATGACCCCGCAGCCCTGCCAGACCCAGCCTTTCGGCTCATGCCCACACGGTGGGTAGCCAGGGGCTGCCCTACAGCCCCCGCCCTGACCCAGCTGCACCCCGACCCCCCGCAGGGCATCGATGCATCGCAGCACCCCCCGGAGCATCGCAGCCCTCCGCCGCATCCCTGCGCCTGCCTGCCAGGGGACCAGCCGCCCGGACACAGCATCCTCCCGGGGCTGCCACTGCAGCCTGCATCCCTCTGCCGCATTGCTCGCACCTGACTTGTTAGACAAATACCACGGGGTTTATTTATTGCAGTAGGTAATTAACACTAGGGAACCCGGCTGCAAGGCAGCATGGATAGTTCCAGCTAACCAGTCCTGCATCTTACAATCAAAAGAGGTATTTGGTTTATTTGCCCAAGGCTAAAGCTGTTGGTTCAGACTGTGGGACAGAACCCTGGAGTAAGATGTCGGGTAATGGTAGGACTAGAGGGAATGGACTAAAATTAGAGATGGGTCGATTCAGACTGGACGTTAGGAAGAAGTTCTTCACCATGAGGGTGGTGAGACACTGGACCAGGTTGCCCAGAGAGGTGGTGGAAGCCCCATCCCTGGAAGTTTTTAAGGCCAGGCTGGATGGGGCTCTGAGCGACCTGATCTAGTGGGAAGTGTCCCTGCCCATGGCAGGGGGGTTGGAACTAGGTGATCTTTAAGGTCCCTTCCAACCCTAACGATTCTGTGATTCTATATCTGAAACACCACTTGTACCCCACGGACGTTATTCCCAGTTGTTACAGAGAGGGATAAGCTGCAGCCCAGGGCAGGGCAATCAGGCTCAGCATCTCTGGTGCTGTTTTCCTCCCGCTCCCACGTGTTTCTCTACCTGTGCTTGCTGAGGTAGGATCTCTGCATGTCCTGCTGCGCATCCCAACCCAACACCCTGTTTCCACCCCAAGGACTTTGCTGTTTCAGCTCAGCCATCTGCACCACTTCCACGTGAGAAACTCCCTTTATTCCTCCTGTCACCTACACACGAAGCTGGTCTGATGCAGAGAAGAGTCTCCCGTTTTTCCAACATTCAGTCCAAGGTCAGCCCACCCTCCCGCACCCCCTCTTGAGAGGCGACCGCAGGCATCAGGAGTCTCGAGGGTGTGATTGTGGTGTGCCAGCAGAACGTTGCTCCCAGTGAAGAGCAGGAGCCCGACAGCCCAGCTCACGCCACAGGTCTCTGCAGGAGCCACCCACAGAACGGGCTGACCTGCGGGAGCTGGGAGGGAGCAGAAGTAATCAACTGTTCTGCCTCTTCTTGCAACAGGATTTCCCGAGCCCTTCTGTAATTCTCCCTTAATTAACTCACGATGCTATCAACTGCGCTCTCCCGGCTGAGCCGCAGTGCCTGTCTGAGGCTCTGCAGCACATTTACTGATGGTGAAGACAGACAAATTAATAAATGCTTCGTACAGGAGTTTCCAAAGGGCTTTTTCTGTGCCTTTCCAGCAGAATTGCCTGTGCCAACCAGTGCCTACAAGTGCCTGGCAGACAATCTGTTCCGCACGCTCAGGGGAGATAAGCAAGTTAATGAGCATTTCTTCTCCCAGCCATGACCGCTGCAGCAATCCCTGGTGAACCCCACATTTCTCTCTCCTGTAATGAAAGCAGAAACTGACTTTCTAAAACTGCCACTTACGACACTCTGGCAGGGATTTGGGCTGATTGGCATTGTAAACACCATTGCAACTATTACAGCAATGTTAAACATGCAAAATAATTTTCACAGTTTTAAAGCAAAAGGTTTGAGGTGGCTCACAGCTTGGAAAGCGCGTGCCCGTGGGGTCTGTTCCGTGCAGTGGCACTGGCCCAACCTCGGGCACTCTGCAGCGGTCACACAAACGTGCGCACCCCCAAGGGTACAGCTGATGGCGCCCAGACCGAGAGGCGCCGCTCTCGAGGAATGGAGAGGACCCTGTTCTGCCTCTACATCCATCCCGAGCACGAACCCGCAAACCAAAGGCTGCCCAGGCACCCGGACCAGCATCACTGGCACCTCCACAGGCAGCACGGGCTCTGCCTTCAGGCATTTTTGGTTTTTCCTTCGCACACAGACAGCATTACCCCATGTCCCATCCATGCCAAGAGCCACAGCCACCACTCGCCGTGTCCTGTCCGCAACCAGGACCAGCTCTCCTCTTTCCCCATTCATACGTGATTTTATTTCGGCACCAGGACGCTGAAGGTACCAAACAAGAAGGATGCCCAGAGGCAGGTTCACGGGGCCAACGCTCCCCCAGCCCTGGGCTCACCAGCACTTGCAGCTGCTCTCACACAATGCCCCGTGCGGTGCCCCGGCACGACATGGCAGAGCCACCTCACACCCTGCCCAGCCGGCAACTACTTGTTCTGAAGGACACAAAATATTCTGCCCCTCTGTAGCAATCCTAACTGACACCAGTGACTGCAACTTTGGTGCAGCAAGTCCCTGAATAAACTGAACAGTGAACGTGGCTGAGAAATCCTGAATTGTAAGCAAGCCAGCTGCTCGAGCACCAGTTGTTTGGGGACATTAGAATAGAAGAGAAACATCAACAGCAAAAAAAGAAAAAAGAAAGCATTTCAATTACTCACGAGGCCTCATCTCCTCAAGCGCGGTGGCAGCCCTTGTGTCTGCATCTGCCCAGGACCTCCAGGCTCCTGTCCCCTGCTCTCCCAGCAGGTCTCTGGTCCTCTCGCCACCGATCCCGTCTCCAGCTCCATCAGCACATTCAGGTCAGGTACGCGCCGAGCCGCAGCCCCTGTTGCTGAGGTCCGGGTCAGGCAGCGCTTCCAGCCCTAAAAGCATTTGGCTGCAGCACCTGGAATTTAATACACAGACCCGGGAGTCACCACTCGAGGAGCTATTTACAGCTCAACTTGTACCGAGCGTGAATGATTGCAGGTCTCGCAACAGAGTTATGTATCGCTGGCTTATTAATAAACCCCTGAAACAGCCATGCCAGCTCGTTTAGCTCCGCGCCAAGGCCAACGCTGGCAGCTCGACAGCCTGTGCTGACAGACACGGTGCATCCTGCCCAGAAGATGCTGTGACCTGGAGCACAGCCCCACAGGGGTCCTGCAGAACCACCTGCCTGCACCAAGGAACATACTTCTTAAAAAATAGTCTATCTTGGTCTCCCCTGGCCCAGCAGATCGAGAACTGCCTGTGCCCTCTTGCCTGTCATCCTCAACCAGAGCCCTGGGGCAAGCCCCACCAGCATCACTGGTGCCCAGGAGGGTGAGCAGCCAGGGGCTACCACAGGGCTGGACCAAATAGTCCCTCTGCCACCTCCCAGGCTGAGCTCCTGGCAAACTGTGAGATGGGGCATGCAGCAGGTGGCGTCCCCATCCCCGCAGCAGGGGGTCTCCAGCCACTGCTCCCCCCAGGGGATGCTCTGCTCAGGCACAGCAAGCTCTGGAGACAGAGCTTGTTGGTCACTCGCTCTTCCCAGGGCACTGTGCCCTGGAGCTGCAGGTGGGAAGGATCCTCCAAGGCCACAGCTTTAGGGCTCTTCATGCTCTAAGGTCTTTCAGCCCCCACACCCCCCAGGCTGCCTCTCCTCTCCCCAGGGCCTCACTCACCCTCCCCAGCCACACACCCCCTGCTCCCTCCTCCCAGGGAGGCACCACTCACCCCCTGCAGCCCCAGGGCTGGATGCACCCTCCCAGCAGAGGAGCCCAAGGCAAAGCTCCTGATGCTGTGGGGCAGGACCGTGCCCACAGCACGTCCCCGCACACCCCCCAGCAGCTCCACATTACCTACAGCAGCACCACCAGGCCCCCATCCCCACACCAGCAGCCAGAGCCCCAACAAGCCCTGAGGCTGGGTGCCTGCCCAGCGGCTTTATGGGCACGCTCAGCGCCGGTGCTAACGAGCTGGGCTCATCAGGGGCCAGCTGAGCCCAAAGGTGTGGGCAATCCCTCCTGGGGCCCCGTGAACCAGCAGAAACCTGGCTTTGCTTGTGAGCAGCGCACCCCCATCACCCTGGAAAAGGAAAACTTGGCACAGCTGGCAGGCTGCAGACCAGCCGGTCCCTGCCGGGCAACCAGGGACACTCACGTTATGAGCTGACAAAGGGGAAAATATTAAATATCCACAAAGTCCGTTATTTTTGGTTGAGGCATGGATAAACACTAGCACAGACAAGTAAAAACCAGCACATTTTGCACTCTGGATTCATTCTATGGCCAGTATTTTCTTTACAGAAGTCACCCAAGCTAACATGTGGGAAGCATAAAAGCACTGTTTCTGTTTCACTGATTCGCAGGTGGTTTTGCAGTAGCCAAGGACACACTGGGTAGACATTGCAGAGGAGAAACAGCGAATCTGCAAGGCTGCGGGGCAGGAATGAGTTAAACAGTTCTGCAGCAGATCAGGCAAAAAGCCACCCCATTAGTCAGCCCCGCTCATCCCCGGTGCTATTCTGTGCTGAACGCCCAGGGACCGTGACCTCCGGCGTCCGCGTTGGGTGTGGGAAAGCAGGAGCAACAATACGCTGAATTTCCAGCCTCTGTCATTGGAAAGCCACCCACCGGTGCCTGCCGGGGCTTGTCGCAGAGCCCGATGTGTGGCCATCGCTGCTCTCTGAGGAAACGAGAGCAGAAAGACAGCAAGTGAAAAACCATGCAATGTCCAATCGAAACTGCAGGAGGAATTCCCTGGCCAAGAAAAATGAGGTGAAGTTTGAGGGGAGAAGAGCCAGGAGATATTTAATGGCCCAGACTGACTGTCTGATACAGCGTCAGAAATAACAGCACATCCAGCCCGCAGAAATGCCATGCCGGGGCGCGGGGCTCGTTACTGACACAGACGGAGGTGCGTCATCTGCGCTCAGCCACAGGAATAAATCTTTCCAAAAAGGCCAAGTGACTTAATAAGCCTTGGGCCCTTCTCCGTGCCGGCTCTTCGGCTGCTGGGTGTCAAAGCTGTTTCTGAAAACAAGCGGTGTAGGTGGGAGCCGAGATGCATCGCACCTCGCCTTGCACCAGTGCAAATGGTGCCAAGAGGTGAAAATGCCTTGGGAAACTGTAATTCCACCCCACAGTCCCAGCTTTTATTTGCAAAAGCAATGAAAATAAAAGCAATGGGAGGCAGCGTGCCTGAGACGGCAGGGGGTGCGGGAGCCCAGAGGGCTGCGGAGGAGCCTTGGCTCCTGCTGAGACCTGCAGCCACCCCCTTCGACGCTTGCAAAAACATCGTCCAAGTGGGTTTTGAGGTGAAAAAGCCCAGCTGACCCGGGGGTGCCTCAGATGCAGGGTCGCCGCCTCCCCCCCCCCCCGGGTCCCAGCACTCTCCTGCTGAAATGCCCTTGACACTCTGTTTCTCCGTCGCCATTGATATTTATGTTAATAATTCTAATAGGAACTGGGATACTGGCTGGGTAATAAAGCAGAGCTGCTGAAGCGGTGCGCAGACAAGGTTTTGGTCCCCTTTTTTTCTATCATAAATCACCAGCTCCCTGATTCCCGGTGGTGCCAGCCCCGGGCAGCTGCAACCGCGTCCCCGTGCCCGGGTCACCCGAAGCCATCGGGCCATCTGCCACTGGGCAGGACCGCGTGTGGGTGCCTGCAAGCAGTGCCTGGGAGAGCAACAGCTCTGGGGACTCGTGCCGTCCCCGCGGGTGCTGCCGGTGCCGCCGGTGCCGCCTGCGGGCTGACACCCAGTGCCAGCGCCCACGTCACTGCCAGCGGGCAGGAGCAACACGCAGGCGACCTGTTAAGGTGCAGAGCAGCCATGGAGCATCCCTCTGCAAGTTGTATATATTCTTTAACTGCGAGTTTAATTAAATGGAATGCTTGTGCTTTATATTAAAACCACACAGCAGCTGACTATTTAAAACACATATATTGAATCCCGCCCACAGGGGAATGGCTCCGGAGCCGTTCTGTAGATCAACTTCCAAGAGAAAATGCAGCTAAATTTCTCTGAGGCCTTTCCAAATGCCCCTCCTGGGACCAACAGCCCGGTGTTGCTATGCAAGGAGAAATGGGTCAGAGCCATCGGTTTTGAATTCAAAACATGACTCGGTTGCTCGCCGCGACTACACAGAGGTGCTGGCAACCAGAGGGGAGGCAGGGCCGGGCCGGCGCGTTCTGCCGCGCTGCGTTTGCCTCAGTGCCCTCGGCGCTGGGAGGGTGATGGATTATTTCCCGAGCTCGGCTTGTTATTCCCAGCGCTGCTTTCCCATCTCTCCTCCCCGGGAACGCTGCTGTGGGCCCTGCCCTCGCCAGACGGTGACTCACCGCGCTGCCTGCGCCGCTGCCGGCTCGGGCGCACCGCTGGCCACGGCAGGGGCTCTCCGGTGCCACAGCACTGCCGAGCCCCCACGGGGTCCTGCAGCCGGTAGGAGCCATGGATCCCGCTACCCTTGGAGATGCCGATGCTGCAGCCGCGGCCGTGGCTGAAAGCAGTTCCCTGACCCCACAGACCCCAGCGGCAACCACCAGTGTGCCCCAAAATCCCCCCAAAAGTACAACATGTTGAGGGAGCCGCAGGTACTCGCTGGGGCGGATGCTGCAGCAGTGCGCGACACGGCCCGACCCCCCGCTGCACACACCGGCGGCGCGGTGCCGGGTCACTGCCCTGGCACCGATGGCGCCCCGCGGCCGTGCCCCGGAAAGGCAGCCCACGTGGGAAGCACCTGGGGGAATTCATTCACAGTTTTCATCTTCCAGCCCTTCAAACGACTGCTGGGTTCATTAAAACGGTGAAAGGGACCCCGTGACAAGGCCTGAATGTTAAATCCCCGGCAGGGCCAGCGAGTCCAAATGAAGATGCTGTTGGCAGGAACGGGCTGTTCTGCGCCCGGGCTGGGTGTCCCTCATTCACGGGTGAACGGGGGCTGCAAAATGAATGTGCTTTTCCCAATTCCTTTCGTTTTGGCCCGCGCAAGTGTGGCGCGGTGCAGCGGGAACGGCGAGGCGCGGGAGGCGAGGAGCGCTGACACAGGGGTGTGAGCGCAGGGGGTGCCCGGGAAGGGGCACGGGGCTGTGGATGGAACCGTCTGGGGTGGACGGGGATGCGCCAGCCCCGGTTAGCACTGGTCGTCCCCGCACATCCCGTCCCGGCGCTGCTCCTTGCGTTCCAAGCCCAGCCCCGCGCGGGGATCACCGTGCCACGGCGCATGGGGACAACGGGTCTCCCCGGCATGACGGCACCGACCGTACGGGGACACCCCGTTCCTCTGCCAGAGGTAAATCCCCGGGCAGGGCTCTCTGCTGTCCCATCACCCCGCGGAGCGGGGACACGCACAGGTGACACCCGAGTCCCCATTTTAAGCCCATAGGAGCCATCAGAGGCGGGCGGGAGAGGGAAAGGCTGGAGGCTACAAGGCGTCTGTGTGAACCTCGGGCATCCCAGCGGCCAGGGTACCTCCGAGGTGAACAACGTTTGGCTGCCGGAAAAAAAGATGCAACTGAAATAAATCCTAAAAAAAAGTAATAAAAAAAATCCAACTATATAGCATAGATTTCAAATTATTTATTTTTAACATTCCTTTTGAAGTACACGTCTATGATCGTGCTCACTTTAGAAATGGTACATACACAATTATCCTGTTCTCAGAACAGAAATCGCCGGGTTGGACGTTCTCATGTACAAAACGCACGACGCTGAACGGCAGCAGGGAGGATTGTACAAAACCCCCTAAACACAAACCACAACGTGTGCAATTCGCATCTGTCAAGTGACAGTTCCAATTTTTTGTCCAATGCAAAACAATAAGTTTATTTTAACTGCTGTGAAATTAGGTGATGGATGTAACACTATTTAAAGCTCCCAAATTTGAAACAATACATGATGTTTGTAATACCTAATTTTACAGGTGCTTACTACCTTTTTCCTCCAAACTGTCTAATTTGTTGCCAAAATTACATTAAACTGAAGCTGAAATGTTTTCCAGTCTGCGTCTAGCTTGCAGGGGTTGTTTCTACTTCAGACCCAAAAAAGAATCGGTGTTGCCTAAAGCTTGTCCGTTTTCTAACTCTATTGGATACTCTAATAACAAAAAGCAGTACATTTCACTATAAGCTTTAGTTAGCCTTTATCCTTAGGTCGGCACTACAGCACAAATACTGAATTACACAGAACCGGTTACGAGGGCGAGAGCCCACAGGACGCCCAACAGACATCACCATGGCTGTGACTGCAGCTGGGGAGAAGCTCTGAGCGGAGCCCGGTGCTCCAGACGCAGCCGCCCCACCAGCTCTGCTGCGGAGCCATTTGCTCCGCGTCCCTTGCAGGGACATTTCCAGCCAGTTACCAGTGGATCCGGTGCGAGAGCGCTGGACGGAGCCGACGGGCAGCGGGGTCTCTGGTAGCATCCCTGCCACAGAAGCGCACGCAGCCTTTTTAATGAGCAGGAGGAACAAGGCTTTCTGCATAGCATCCTATTCCCAAGCTGAGCGCGGTGCCACAGGCGTGAACAATCACCAGCTGGTGCCTTCCCCGCCACTGGCCGTCACCGTCCCACCGACCCCGGCGCAGTGTGGGCAGCACTGGCAGCGCCAGGCGGGTGCCGCGCTGCCTGCAGGGACCCAGCGCCGTCCTGCCAAGAACCGGCCCTTGCATGCCACACAGTCCGGGCTCCGAAAGTTTTCCATAGGAGTCCCAGAAAGAAACGCCCAGCATCTGCCGCACTCACCGCATTGCATTGGATTACATCCCTGCCCTTCTCCAAATCGGTACCAAAAACGACTGGGGCAGTTCCCGCAGCCAAAGTCAAGCGTGAATCAACGGAGATCCTGGGGGCAACATCTTTGGATCAAGCAGTATTTTATTAGTGCACGGGCCTCCTAAACAAACCAGAAGAACTCCCCGCAGCACAGAAGCCGGGAGGGTTCCTCAACCCAGCTCTGCCGGGCCAGGCTGGATGAGGTTGGAAGGGGCCTCTGGAGTCACCTTGTCCAGCCCCTGCTCAGGCAGGGCCACCTCGAGCCGGCTGCCCAGAGGGCCCCTGGGTATCTCCAAGGATGGAGACTCCACCAGCGCCCGGGGCAACCCGTGTTATTGCCGAGTGTGGGTTTTGTGGTGGGAGCGATGGCTGTTCTCCGGGACCAGGCTGGGGCACCCTCATTCACCAGCAACCTTCAAGGGCGAAGTGTTACACAAGGGCAAAACGTCACTGTCCCGCAGGGCGCTGGCAGCGCGTGGGGATGTGCTGGGGACAGGCTCCGGTCCCTGTCCCTGCCCCGGGGACGGCGGTGGCTTTGTGTCGGCTCCGCAGGGACGGGGCATCTCTCTGGTGAGCGCGGAGGGATGCAGGGGCTGCCCGGACCGACCCTCCGCAGAGCTCACCCCTGGAAAACATCAGCTACCCGAGAAGTGTTGGGGAAAGGCTGAAGCCAGGGCACTGGGAGAAGGAAATAAACAGGCCCTTGGTCACCAGAGCAGAAAGTCTGTGATTTTGTCTTATTTTCAGTGCTTGTAGGCACTTACTGGTAAGTGGCCACAGGTGTAATGTTCAGGACAATGTTCAAAATAAAGACGAGTTTTACCACAGTGCTGGTTCACGCGGGTAAAGCAGGGCTTGCCTGCTCTTCTCGTGCAAATGATTTAATAGCTTGGCTTAAGGAACTTTCCAGGTCACATCAGCGCATGCTGGGCTGTACCAGAGACTTCACTGATTTATACTGCCCTGCTTATCAACTCTGCTTCACTGCCCACTGAGTAAAATCACTAGAAAAGAGCACGTCATCTCGCCTTTTCGCTCCATTCTGTAAGGTTTTAGCTCAGTGGCGATTTTGGTCTCCTCTACAAGTTGCTTTGCTTTAGCTCTTGCCAGCTGAGAAAGCAAACTCGTCCTCCCTTTGTCCCTGCTCGTTCCTATTTGACTCACGGAGTGACACGCCACGAGTCGTCACCCGACGCCGTCACTGCGCCAGCAGAACACGACGGGCGTTCGGGCGCCTTGTGCTCGTGCTCCAGACGATGGATCCTGAAGTCAGCGGGGCGCCAACACACGTACAGACCTGGGGGCTCGGCACAGGACTGCACCGCGAGGAGCCGCTGCCGGCTCGAGCGATGGCAGCCCGATGCAGCGAACCTCTGCAGGGGGGGTCTCTCCAGGGACCAGCCTGGGGGGAGCCCCTGGGTGCCAAGCTCCAGCCAGGATCTGGTCGGAATTTTGCAGAACATTGGCCCTTCCCTCTGCCCCAGTCAAGGCAAAAAACGAACCTGAGAAATTGGGGTTCGGGAGAAATTGTTTCTTTTTTTTTTTTTTAAATTATCATTGCCTTTTCACTGAGATTCATTTTAATGCATCACCGCACTAACGAACTAAAAATCCGCGTTAGGAAGTGACTCACATGGGGGGGAAGCAATCGAGACAGAACTCCTGGTGATTTAAAGACGCGTGATCCAAGCTGGACTCAGGCCAGACCTCTCCGAAGGTGCTGCTGAGCCCGGCAGAAGCCGTGGAAGGCAGAGGCTCGAGCAGCCCGTGCCTCGCGCCGCCTTCCAGGGCAGGCTCCAGGAAGAAACCTTGAAGAAACCCACTCGTCCCTGGCACCGCACCGTCATATCCCTGGCATTGGCAAAGTCGCTTTTTCATTATTTAACACCGTGCACCTGCTAGATTCCGCATGCCCTAACAAAGATAATAAACTCCTCATTAAGAGAAGCTATTGAATCAATAGCACAGAGCTGTGAGTGAATCGGGGTCAGCTGTCTGCCAAGACCAGCACTTGTCTCATTAAAAAGTATGCGCGAGGGCGACTTTACAGAAGGTGCTATTCTGAACTAGCTTTTCACTTTTTCTTCCTTTCTGGATGGAAAGGCTCGTTCTGATCTATTTCTGAATCCCGGTTATCTCCAGGCCTTTGAAAATCCCCTTCCGACCCCAAGGCGTTCATCCCACCGCACAGAGCAGCGGTTTTCCACCACAGCCCACCCGCGCGGAGCGTGGAGACGGCGGTGGGATGGGCATTCTGCTCCGGCAAAGGGAGCAGCCCGGTGCCAGCAGAACAGAGGGCACGGCCAGGACGCCAGCGCCATGGCACTGGCATGGGGGGACGCCGCTGGCGCAGGGTCCAGTGCCCTGGCTGCGGGGATGCTCCAGCCCCCCAACTCACGGAGCGAGGGTCCCCCCTCCAGCACCCAGGGAGGCGCGGAGCGGGAATCGGGATGGAGAGTGACGTCCCCGTCACGCTCTGACCCAAGGAAAAACCCCACGAGGAACGGTGCCCTGCGGTGCCCTGCGGTGCCGTGCTCCCCAGCGAGGCCAAGAGCTAATTATCTGGGATGCTTCCCGAGCCAGGCAGCGTGGGCCAGGGCTCCGGTGTCTGTCTCCGATGCCACCGAGGGCTGCCTCATCCTATGAGAATAAATTAAGGCTAGCCCGCATATTTGTTGCCTGGGGCTGACAAGGTGCAAAACAGCTTTTTTGTCCTTTCACCTTACATGATTGCTATTGTTACCGGCTACAGCGATGCAGCGAGAGGCAAGCCGCCAAACTGCCACATTTTTTGATTCAAGCAATTTCTTAACACATGAACTTGTGGGAGGCTTTATGCTTTGGAGAATATAGCCCTCATTTCCAGGAGTGAGAAAAATCACAAAATATGAGCCGAACTAAATGCCTAAAGGACTGTTTAAAATATTGTTAGATTACCTGATGAAATAAAGGCTTACCACAAGAATTCCGTGCGTACTCACAAAGAGCCAGTGTTGTCAAATACTAAATTTGAACTCATTCAGTTATTTACATTTACTATGATAACAACTATGATTATATAAATGGATTGAAGCTCTGGAGTGAAACATCCATCCCACGCCTTTCCTTGGTCTCATTCCTCCAGCCACCTTCTCTACAGCAAATGCTCACGGGCTTTTTTTCCTACCTCACACGGTTCCTTTTGTCCCGCAGAGCCCGCAGCGGGTGGCTGCAGAAGCTGCAGACTGATTTCAGGTCAGCAGCCGCGCTCCTTTTCTTCCGGAGCCGGTGTGATTGAAAAGCCCTCAATTCCGCGCTGCCTCCCTGCTCACGGAGCGCTGGGAGGTCCCTCTCCCAAAACATTGTCACTCGGTATTTACGCAGCGCTCCCGCGAGCGGTGCCTGTTCGGGGCCCCAGTCACGCGCCCGCTGCTGCCGCGCTGCACGGGGATGCGCCGGGAGCACCGACGGTGGCTCTCCCCATCCCCTGCCCCGCTCTTCCCGAGCGAGCGGAGGCAGGAGCGGGGGACCGTGGTTCCTGCTGCAGGAGCCTGGTGCTCCCCCCGCGCAGGTGGCTCCTCACCAGCATTAGCAAGGGCAGCTTTGCTGGCAGAGGAGAATGGAGAAAAAACCGATGTGTATCTCCCTGTTCTCCCTCCAAACGCCCTTTACTGCCTGTGTCTTTTAGCCCCAGGTTAGGACAGCACACTTAAAATTTAGCAACGGCAAACCTGGACCTGCCGCGGGCCCCGCCGGGGAGCGACGGCTGCGCTGCAGCGGGCGGAGGGAGCCAACCCCGACGGCAGCCGTGAAACGCCGAAACCCAGGGAGCGAGCAGTGCCCGCGCTCACTGCTGGCGTCTGAGTTACTCTGCCGGGGTCAGCTGCCACAGACGGACTCCTGGACTGCGTCAACCTTTTGCCATTTTACATGTCAAAAACGCCCAGCAAAAAACCGTGATGTTTAGCCTGGCTTGGAGCTGTCACGACAGGCACAAAATCCTGTTCTAGTCTCCTGTTAAATGATCCTTGTTCTAAGGCGGGGGGGGGAAGATTAATGAATGCATCCATATGAGGTATTAAGAGAAAAATAAAGGCAGAGATAAAGAAAGACAGAGGCAGAGAATGGTAGATCCTAAAACACGTGTTTTCTGCAGTTTCATTTTTTATAGAATAGATGCAGTTTCTTTCTCTCCTCAGACTGGTAAGATAGGCTCGACAACCATCTCATCAACAGCAGTGTATAATAACATTTCCTCGCTATTAATATGCAAATTGAAATGCACACACTGATTAAAAACATATTAGACAAAGGCGATTGCCGAAGACCCGCGAGCGCGCTACGCAGCTCGGTGAGCCAGCAGCGGCCGGGGAGGGGACGATGCTGAACCCGCGGCGTCAGGCACAGGCACGGCCGAGCAGCCCGCGCCGAGGAGGCTCCCGAGCCGGTCCCTCGCTGCTGCCCAGCCCAAGCAAAGCCACCAGGAAAGTGTCGGCACAGAGTCCCCCTGTCCCGGCTTCCTACAGAGATAAAATTCTCCCAGCTCTGGGTTTAAGCCCCGGCCCCGCTGCAGCCCCCAGCCCTGCTCGGGTACCAGGCTGCTGGTGACAACGCCATCGTCCCCCCGCGCAGCCGGGGACCCGCAGCTCCCATCAGCAGAGCAAGGGCTGGGGGACGGGCGTAAGTGCAGCCCCAGGGCCAGTGGCCGGGGCTGCGGGGGGTCCAGGTGAGGCCGGCTGGGGCGAGTAAGGACCCTGGTGCAGCCGAGGCCCTCACAAGCGTGTCGCGGTGACGGTGCGTGTGCGCCGGTGCACGTTTTCACACAAGGCCAAGACCACCGTGGAGAGGTGCCCAGGAGAACGGTTCAGCGTCGGCCGCTCCTGTTCCGCCCCCCGCCTCCGGCAACCCCCAGTCTGCAGCCCCTCTGCTGAAGGACGGGAATTTAGGTCCTGGCAAGAGCACGAGCCAGCTGCGCTCCAAAATGATTTTTACCAGTACTGGCAGGATTATGAGATGCACAAAGGTGCAGGGAAAATGACGATATAATATACAGAAGGAATTTCATAGAGTTTGCTTTAGATCTCCTGTGACTCAGGGTACAAGTAATATGTAAGGAAGCAGAATAAAAATGCAATACGTTGCTCTGGCTGGAAGAGTTCTGCGGCAGCCTCCCAGCCCAGCTCCTTACAGCCAGGAGAACACACGTAGCAAAGACAAACATCACCCGATCAACAGGAACCCGCTCCACCACCCCTATTCTGACACTGGAAATAGAAATTAGGCTAGAAAATTTATCCAAAATCTTGCAATTCATCTCAGTGCGGTAGTTTAAGCGGGGAACACTGCACTGTCAATGCTATTTGCTTTCTCTCTCTTGAGACCCTGGACGTTCCACCACCAAACCGGGTCCTCCCTATCTCGCAGGTCTGCAGCAGATCCGGAGGTTCCCAATAACCCCTCGCTGGTGGGAGAGGACTCTGCGCTGGCGACACGCTCGAGGAGCTCCCGTGAAGGCAGCCAAGCGCAGAGCGCTGCCAGCGCAGCCCGGAGGAGGAACGCAGACTTCCACATACATCATTTGAAGATTATGGAAGGTGGTTTTAAAGGTCAGGACTTGCTAATTAAGTTGATGCAATAGGAACTTAACAAAGAGAGTACCACTTACGTACTAGGAGCATTCTTCTCCGGTGATTAATTTCTTTGTGTTAAGTAGCGTGTCTCGGGGTAGAGTCACTTCACGCGCTGTTGCCATAGAGCTCCACTGCCTTAGACAAGCAGCCAGTTCAAAACCACGTATTATTGGCGCTGGATTACGTCTGAGCATGAAACACTACGGAAAGTTAGCATCTCGCCTCCGAAACGTAACTAACATACTGCACTGGAGCCTGAAGAACGGTGTTAGCATGTGCTACTAAACGCTAATGAAACGTGTCTCAAAGATTACAGTTTTGGTGTTAATAATCACACTTCCAGCTGTCTCCCAGTGCCAGCCGTATTCCTGTTAGCGCTGCTCCTTAGAAGTGTGTGTGTGGCAAGACACAACCAGGCTGACACTTAATTATTGAGATTTCCTTTCCTTGCAGAAGGTCTTGCACAGAATTTTAAGCTGGGAAAGCGTTTGGCCAGAACAGACAAAATTAGAATTCTGTAACGCGTAGATGTTCTGCATGAACAACGCAGAGTATGTTTCTGGGGTTTTTTTTAAATGAAGAAAATATATGCAAATGTTTTCACCCTTCAATTTAAAGTAACCTTGGGGGACGCAACGGTTGCACCGCATCCATTTCGAAAGACCTCTAATGTATCCGCACACAGCGTTTAAGCCCGGGGTGGTGTTCCAGTCTCCACATCAGAGGGGAGCACGCGATCTGGAGGCATTTCTGCAGGGATCGCTGCCTTCCCGCTAGGAGATTTGTCTTTTTATGTCTTGCTTTGAAGGCCTAATGAACTTAGGAAAAGCAAGAGATTAGGCGGATTTAGGGACCAAAGCCTGATTGACTGGACCAGGACAACATTGGCAACAAACGCAAATATTGCGCTGCTCCAGTCACGCCAGTTCGAAACTGGGCAGAGCGGGGGGATGTGACGGGGTGTCTCATTCTCGCCTCACGTGCCTCTTGCTGCCCATGCTGGGGTGGGGCGCGGGGGTCCCGTCCGCGGCGCTGACCCGGCTGCTCTTGCGTACGAACATCTCTGCGCCACCCCTGCGGGGCCACGGGACAAACCACCTGCCCGAAAGCTGCCAGAGAGGCACGAAGTGTTGGTTTTTCCAAATCAGAGACGGGTCCTCTGTCTTTGGGCCTTCTCTTGGGCCAAGCGAGCCACCAGCTCCAGGGGAGCCAGGGGAGAAGGGCACCCAGCCTCGAGCCAGCCGGGCACCGCGGCGGCGCCCGACCCAGCGCTGTGACACGCCTGCCGAGGGAAAGAAATTGTGTTTGTGCTGTAATTAATTTGCTGTGATTAGCTTGCAGTGATTACTTGAGCACACAAGTTAGAAAATGTTTTTTCCTCTCCTGCCGAAGTCGCCCTGCAGCAGCCGGGGCGCAGCCTGGAGGGACGTCATGGGCTGCAAGAAGGGAATTTTGGGGGAAGGAGGCTCAAAAACGTCCGGCTGCACACGCATGAATGATGTGCCCTATTTCCGTAAATCATTCTCTCTGTAAAGAGGCAGTTTAGCTTCAGAAACACTGGCGTCTGATGTTATTACCCAAAACACAATAAACGAAACAGCCCCACAGCTATGAAACCTAAGGAGACGCTTACTCATCCGTGAACAACCCATTCTCCTCCACACACGAAAGGCATTGATGCAAGAGCACAAATTAATCATATAGAGCTTCTTCGGTATCTTCTGCTGTCCCCCGAGAGTAAGCAATTAGATCCTGCACTGCCTCGGACCCCTCCTGTGGCGGGACCGAAGGCAGGAGCCACCTGTCACGGCTAAAACAGAGGAGTTCGCCCCCCGCTGCCTGTAACCTCGATCCTCACACGGGCTGATATTTATATTCATCCCACCCCGTATGAAGATGACCAACAGGGTTGCTCTGTTCTGTCAACTCAATTAGCCCAGCTATTATACAGATGTAGCGTGTCCCTTTATTAAATGCCAAATGAAGATGAAGTGCTGAAAGTTGCCTACTAAGTATATTTGCCAACAGATTTCATATGTTACGGCAAAAAAATCCCAAACCCAAATCACAGGAGTCTCATTTCTTCTTAGACTAGAAGGGGCCTATTCAGTCTTTGCTGCTGGCAGGCAAAATAACACGGGCTTCCATGGAGCATCGATTATTGATCTTCCTCCTTATTTTGGAGAATTATTTCTCTTCTCTCCTGAAGATTTGGAAAAGAGCCTTTTAAAAATAAATCTGTTTGGTTTGGGCTTTTAACTGCCTTTGCAAGGTAAAAGAATCATTTCAACCAACAAAAATAGGGGGGTTTGTCACTAAAAGGGCGACGCTGGCAGCAAAGTAGTGAGGGATTTCAGAGTCCCGGCTGAGGCCATAATGAAGCGGCCAGTTACACACCACCGTCACCGCGAAGGAACGCCCGAGCAGCTTTCCACGGCAGCGCTCCCTGCGGCACGTGTCCCGGTGCTGCAGCAGAACACCCTGCGGCCCCCGCAGCCGGTGCTCCGCTCCCGCCGGCCGTGGAAGATGAACTCCTTCCCACGGCAGGGAAAGATATGATAAACAGAACCCTGTCAGCAGGAGACTGAGACTATTTTTCTTCCTCTGGCACCACAAGGTCCCCTCCTGGAACAGCCTGCTCCCGCTGCATCCCACGGGCCCATTTCCAAGCAGAATTGCTTGTACCGACGGAGTCCTACGGGTACCGGCACTGGCTTCGGGACAACTACTGCTCAGCATGTGCTGCCTTGTGACTTAGTGACTTTAAATATCACCTTTCCCCAAAGTATGGTCGAGCACAGGCTGACAATGACGCTGCCTTGACCTCCCGCGCACGTCTGCCACTCAAGACGGCTCTGCTCTGCAGACCCTTTGGTGCTGCGCCCCTCAGAGACAGGTCGAGGGCGCTGAGCAGCGCCTACGGCATCTTATGGGCTACCATATTACAAATATACAATAATAGTAATAATTCTATGCGCCTATAAAGTGACGTTTGCATCACAGCTGCAGTTTTCCAGGCGACGTGGCCAAACATCTCTCATCTGAAACATACAGCGCTACTCGACACCAAAACGCAGAGCAATAGGCTTTGCTTCGGTTGATGAAGGTGCAGAACAGCGGATGGAGGGCACGGACTGGTCTCCTGCGTGCCATTCGTTCCCTTGGCAGGTCATTCACAAACCTGCAGGCCACGGTGGCGAGCCGCGGGTGAAAGGAGAAGTTTCCGGGGCGCAGAGCCAGCAGCAGCAGGTCACTGCTCTTCCTCGAGATGCTGGAGAAGCGGACGAGCACCTTGCTGGGATTCCTGGTAACTGAACCGACGGATGCGTGCCCATCCTGATCCCTTCCCGAGAGAGAAGAGAGCCTGCAGCCCAGCGCGCACCGACAGATGTCAAAGCCTGTTACTTCAGAGATGCAGAAGCGGGGAAATGGCCACAGTCTCAGAAGAATTGTGCTACTACACATACATAAAACAACCAGACTGCCCTTTAAAGAGGCGGTGCTTCATCTCCAGCAGCATTCCCAAGGCAGGTTCTCTGCGTGCAAACGCACTCACCCAGTTGGGGTGACACAGGGCGCAGCGAGGTTTTGCATTGCTCGTCAGACCTACGTGAAACTGGATGGTGTTTGTCGCGGCTCTTTGCATTGCAGCGGGTTCGGTAAGAAACCTGATCGCTTTGTGCTGACTGCAGCAGGCAAAAACTGAAATCCCTGTGAGTTCCCTCTTTTCAACAGATAGAGTCACTTTTGTTCCCGCACCTTCCCTGTAGACGAGCACCAAACTGCTGCGACTGGGAGCCGCCGGGGCCTGCACAAGCAGCGATCCTCTTGGGCAGTTAAGGCTGGTTTTCGGTCAATTTTTTCTCCCTTCAACTCCTTTGAGTTTTTCCTTCCTGTGAGCAAGCACCCCCCGAGCTGCCATCCCTGCCCCTGGCTGCGAGGCCATCAGAGGGGGGTCCTGCATGGGCGGTGGGACCCCGGCTGGAGGGGCTGCCGGGGACACGGGCACTGCAGGGTCTGCAGCACGTCCAGCCCCTAACGCTGACCCTGCCCCCCGCTTCCCCTCTCACACTGCAAATACGGCCGCAAATACAGGGCTTTCTGATGCGGGGAGAGCCTTGGGGTCCAGCCCCTCCGCCCGCACCGCGGGAAACGCCAGGGCTCGGCGGGAGCACAGCTCGGCTCTCACAGCGTCGCACCCTCCGTCCCCAGGCGGTTTCTGCCCTGGTGCCAAACTCACCGCTGGCGAGGGCTCTCCCTGCCGCGGCCGTGGCTCCTGCCCGGCACCCGCTGCTCCGCAAGGGTGGCTCTGGGGACACACGACGGTCGGCCTCGGTGTCCTGAAACCAGCCTCCACTCGCCGCCTCTCCACCGTCCCCACGGCCGGTCCCCGCCGCCTCTCCACCGTCTCCCTGTGGGTGCGCAGGGAATGCACTCGCAGCCGGCGCTACCGGCGCGGGACTCCCCGGCAAGCTCGGCCGCCACTGCCACCGGTGCGGTCCCGCCGTCCGTCCCGCTGTCTCCTGCGGGGCTGCCTCTCCCGGCAGCAGCAGAGAACGTCTGGCTTTAGGTCAGCATCAGCGAAGTTGATAACGCGAACAGCTTCCATCTAGCTGGTAGGAATCCTACCGGCAGGAAAAGGATTTTATGCTTTCATTTTAGTTTCCTTTGCTCAGCGAACCATTTTTTTGCTGAAGACAAAGAGGAAAGGAAAAAAATTCATCCGTTATACAATCCCCGTGATTCATTTTTTGCTGCTCTGTGTGTGCCGACACAAACCATGCTGGAGAAGGTGAAGAAAGTATGTTTATTTCTGGTTGAAGACTGATTACATCGCTATCATGGATAATGTAATAGAATAATTTTATACTCTTGGAGGAAATCTAAGAATAAATATGCAAAAGTAAAATATTTTGTTTCCACTGTCTCTGAAGATGAGTGATGATTAAGTGCTGTATTTACAGGATAGTTGTTATACTCTAGACTCTGTGCTGAATAAATATTATCTTGAAAGGGTAAAAAAATCCATTGAAATATTTTAACTCACCACAAAATTAAAAAAAAAAAAAAAAAATCCATGTATTTGTCCAAAGCGAAGGTTAGTTACACGTTAATTATCGAATCCACACAGGATCATTGTCCAGGAAAGCATCCTCTCCTCGCTGACCAGTTCCTCCCGCAGCAGAAGCCTGGGTGGTTCCCCTTGTCTCGGCTGAGGAACTACTACTGGTTCTTCAGGCTGCAAGACAGAAAGGAAGCCGCGGTCAGTCTCTGCCCCGACGGTGCCGGAGCGGGGCCAGGTCCTGAGCCCCCCCGGCCGCCCCCGGAGCTTCTCGCTCCCCGTCCCCAGAGAGCGTGCCCAGCTCCCCACACCCCCTGCAGCGCCGAAGCTCCTCTAACAACCTGAAAAAAGCGTACTTCCCTTAGCTCCCCAGTTTAAACTTGCTCAGGAGCCTACCAAACCCTGCAAAACTTTCCTCGCTCCAACGCATTTTTGGCCGATAAGGAATTTCTCATGCAGCGAGTCTTGGCGACCTCAGGTCTACGCTTTGAGATATCAGTCCAATGTTTATGCTTTACATTAAAATAATTAATCCGTACACCCAGCACCACAAAACAAAGTTGCACGAGCCATTCTGGGGCTTTCAAATTATGATCAAACCAGAAGATATCAGATATCTTTATTTTCACTTACATTAAAAGGAAGGGAGACAATTTAATCCTATAATGAGAGCAAGTATTACACACTCTCTCTTCATAGGCAGTGTAATTATTCAGCTGCTCTCTGGAACTGAAATAATGACAAATTAAAATGGCTTTCAGTTCCATCTACCTTTTATAACTATTCATCTTCTGGAGTTATTATCACTCTAAAGGCTTCTTTGTATTTTAGGCATCAGCCACTATATGTTAGAGAAAGCACATGGAGATTGTTACTGCTACCAATAAAAGTTGCAGTCATCAAAGCAAGAACAAAATCATTTGCCTTTGTTGTAAAGTATATGGTGGAACTCAAGTATTTGACATAATTTCCTGGAATTTATTGGAAATTTTATCTCAAAGAGCGCATTCACCCTGGGCGAGGATGCGCAGGAGGGAGCTCAACCCCCCAGCACCGGGGATGGGGCTGGAAAAATCCAGGGAAACAGAAATAACATCTTGCACAAAATCCAACACAAATGCAGTCAGGAACTGCCAAAGGCTTCCTCTAGTCCCGTCTCCGGCTTTTTGGCACGTCATAAACGCCCAAAGCCCCGGAGCCGGGAGAGCCTCAGCCGGTGCCTGGGACCTGCCGGCTCCGCTCCTGCTTCCTGCGCTGCCCACCCCGGGAACCGCGACCGGGAACGCGCTCCAGCCACAGCGGGCTGGAAATGTTTGTTTACACTTTCTTAAATAGATTGGAAAAAATATGGAAATGCAATGACGGCGAAGGGTGACATTTCTCCAGGCACGATATTTACAGTACTTTGATAAGCTCCGATTGCTGAAGAGCCAAGCAGCTTATGTTAATAAATGCCCTGTTCCAATTAGGCATCTGTGTTCTCAATCAGAAACAAAAAAATCCCCAAAAACCCGCCTGTCAGGCACCAAGCCTGCTGTCGTTTGCTCCTCAGCAGGCCGTTAATCATCCGGGCTTTCTCGGGGCGCAGCCCAAGGACCAGGCGAAGGGCTGTGCAGGGAGACCTTCGGGGCACCCTCCAAACCAGAACCGCCCCCGCTCGCCCCCAGGCACCGCTCTGGACTGAACCCTGCGCCCCTTCCCCACGTTTAGGTCCCCACAGAATCCATTCTACCCCAACGACAGCTGCAGGATCGGGTCCCCTCTCTGCAAAAAACCCTAAAATTAATCAGAAAGCCTGAGTTTGAAAGGGAAACCTAGACACGTATTAGCATCTATGAATGTGTAAATGAGCAGTTATAAAACGCCAGAATACATTTGTGAGCTCTAGATGTGGCAGAGAGGTCTGGCTGATCAAAGAGACAAAACAAAGGCGAGAAGATAAAATTCTTCTTTATGGAAGTGGGAATCATCAGCCCCATATAGTCAGACTCTTAATTACTGGGGCTGGATCTCAGCCTCCCGTCGCTGACAGCCAGGACGGCGGAGGGTAGCTCACAGCCCTCGCTATCCGCACATTATTACAGCGCTTGATATATTTGCAACCGGCCCAGAGATGGCACTTACATCAAAGGCGGGTCTGGGCTCTGGTTCTCTGCCAGCAGCATCTTTGGTCCTCTCATCCGCCAGCCCCTGAAGAGCTACTTCATCCCTGGAGCCGGGCGCTCCGCAGCGTCTGCCCAAACGCAGCCACCTCCTCCTGGTCACAGCGACCAACGCCGCACCCTGTCCCCAGTCCCGCCACCCGCGCGGGATAACCAAAGGAGGGAAGAGCGTTTTGCAAAGCCCTAAGTTAATATTCCACACGAGCATTTCTTTGACCCCAGAATTTGAATCTCCTCTGGCTTCTTTCACAACTACCCGGGACTTTAAGGCTCTGTCGTTTGTTGCAAATCACTTTCAGCAGTGGTTTTTCGTCTTTTCAGTTTGCATACACCAGATAAAAGGGAAGTTTTGTTTCTTGCAGCCTACAGCAAGCAGGAAGGAGCAAAGCTGGCATGGGATTCTCTCCCAATATTTCCGAGATAACGCACCCTCCTTCCAGCAGCTCCCCAGGAGCCGGTGTTTCGGCTGCCACCCGTCCCCATAGAAACGGAGCCGTGGGACCGCGGTCCAGCCGGAGCTCCTCATCCCGCTGCTCCTGGCGGGGAGGAGGAAGGCAGAGGGGGAGATTAAAAAAAACCACCACTTCTATTTCTGGAAAGCAAGTCAAACAATGACTCAATCATCTCTGCACAGTTCATAAATCCCTAATTAAAGGTTTAGCGCTCCTCCCCGCTGCAGATGTTCCAGAGTCCAGCCCCATTTCAGTCCTGCCCCTGCAGCCGAGCACAGCCCGCGCTGCAGCTCCACGGGCCGAGACGCTGCCAGCAGCCCCGGCCGGCGGCTCCGCACGGGGACACGTCCCCGACACGGCTGGGACGAGCACTGCCCGGCCCTGGCACGCGCAGAACGGATGCCAGGTTTGTGATGCCTTGAAAGAGATATTCTCCTGTGTCTGGCTCTAGCCCCTTTATGAGAGGATTAAAAAAGGATGCATTTTGCCTTTATTTTCAAGCACACAGCTTAAAGTACCCGCACTCGGGAGAAAAACTGGGAGCCAGCAGCCATCATCTTGCTTTGCATATTCACTGGCCAGAGGGATAAGGACTTGCTCCACATCAGCTACCTCCTCCTGCATCTTTTATTCAACACCAAAATACCGGCCAGGAATATCAGCTTCCCCTCGCCCCAACCCTCCATTTTCCCCATCTTTTGGTCAATTCAGTGGTCAATCCCAAGTTCAGTGGGAAGCGTTCAGGCGAGCCCCTGAACGTCCTGTAAATAAGCAGCTAAGCTCTCCCCGCCAGCGGAGGGTATCTGCAGGGTTCGCAGCCTTCAGTTGCCGCTGTGCTCGTGGAGCTCCGGCACCGCCGGCGCCGCGCAGAAGCGAAGGGGCGCAAACACCTCGTCCTGCGAAGCAGCACTTCAAGGGCTGCTGCGGGGGGTTATTAAAAGCAACTCCAGCAGCGGCTCGGTCGTGCCTTGCTCTCTGGAGAACTATAATAAATACCCACAACTTGACTCATTCCTCATGAAAGTTCTTCTCTCCTAAAGCCGCTTTCCAGAAGACTCATCTGCCCAGTATTTTTTGGGTGCTACCAGCTTCCAGCCCACAGTCACCTTCCCTGCTGACCTGTCCCGCAGCAAAATCCCTTTTCCTTTGCAACCCTCTCCCGCCTTACTTTTTTTAATTATATGAAGTATGACAGCTACATAAAATGTTTTGTTGCCTTGGCAACTGCAATCCTCTGGCTTCAGCCTGAGTTATAAGGAAGAGGACAGTCTTTGACACTAACCAGCAGTAACGGGAACAGCACAAACCAGTGGGCAAAGCACTCGCCAAGGCAGGCGGAGGCTGCGGGGGGCACGGCATCCTCCCCTGGCCCCCAGCGCCGAGCGCGTTCTCCTGTGCTTCACCCCACGGTGCTGCCACGGGCCGGCCGTGCCCTGGGACGGAGACGCGGTGGCAACCGGTCAGAACGACCAGCTCTGGACTTCAAAATTGACTTTCTTTGTACAGAAGAGGTAATCGCCCACGGAACGCTGCGCAGGCAGAGACGCAGCCCTGCCCGTGCCTTTGCACTGCACGTGCACCCTCAGTCACTCGTACAACAGTCAAGACGTGACGCAGAGCAACTGTTCACAGTGTATGCACTGACAGCGCTGGAAACGAAGATTTCTTCGTCATAGACAATTTCTGTAGTCAGGAACACGAGCTGTACGAACTGCTTCCCCTCTCTGAATTCTTTTGCTACCTGCTCTCGTCCCAGGCGCGGGACTCTGTGCAAACACCGTGTACAGGGTCCTCTCTGGGTGGGTGTCAAACAGCAGAACGATGGTGATGAGACCCCCCCAACTCCTTCTGGGGCTGCATCGCCGGGTCCAGCCACGTCCCGTGGTGGCGGGGCTGTTACAGACCCCTCGGGCTGGGAGGGGATAACTGATTTGGGATAAAACACATGGATAACTCATTCCCTTGGTCCCACATAGAGGGCAACGAAACTGCAAAAATAGCTTTAAACACGGAGAGTGGTTACACACTAATTACAGGGTGGGAAGAGCTTTTGTTGTGCGCAAACCGAAGCTGCCCATCTATTGTCTCCCGCGCACTTTCCTATGGGCGCCGGAGAGATCTGTGCTGTGCTTGGGTACTTAGCTTCAAAGAAATTTGTATAAGAATGAACAATGGATGGAGGAAATAGAATAATCAGAGCAATTTCCCATAGAAATTGGTCAGACGAATGTCTCTAATTGGCATTCCATTATTACATTTGTAGCATATTTCCTTTTGAATCTATTACTTTCTTCCCTCTTGTACTGAATGCCCATGGAAATCTCTTGGGACCAGATTTAAGTCATTATGAACTAATGATAAGAAACTATATTTAGAAAGACTGATAAGAATATTAATTTGCAAAAGAGGAAGGTCCTAAAGAAATAAAGTGGGAGTCCTGCAGGCCTCTGCCGCTCTGGTGTTCCCTGCACAGGCTGGCTCCATCCTCCCTGAGATGAAAGAGAAACGGGCCTTCTATCAATAATTCCTGTGCTCTCCAAGCTCCGGGAAGCTCTGGGAAAGCTTGCGAGTGCCACCGAGCCCCGGCACTAAAATAGAGCAATGTTGTTTGGCTGGCTGGTGTCCCAGCGGGATGGGACGGGACATCGGGAGCCTCCAACCCGCACCACCCCCTCGGGGTCTTCTCCCCGACCGGCTGCAATAAAGGATGTAAATTACTGTCTCAACTCCTGCGGGTTCCTCACCCAGACTTCCCCTTCAGCCCCGAGTTCTGCAGTGGACGCACTCCCTGTCAGGCTCCTGCTCCAGCTACGGGAAGAGAGGGAGCAGAGGGATCCTCGGTCTTTGCCATTTTTGCCAGAGTAGGTCAGAAGGAAACATTTGGGAAAGGAACAGATGCAGAAGGAATTATCCTTCTGCAGAACTAAGTGTGGAGATGACGCTCTGCTAATTGCAGGTGATTGGAAAACAAAAGCAGAAGGAGTGGGTACAAAAGGGAGGATGCGAGGCACCCTCCCGGCACCGAGAAGAAGTACCGCATCTCCTCCGCACATCTGTATTTCCCGTCCATGAGGCTGCTCTGACTTCAGGTGACCTCCTTTGTCCCTTGCAATAACACCAGCAGCAACAACCGCAGTAACAATCCAAGCTCAGGACTGGCAGGGGAAGGATAAATTACAGCTCTGAGCCGGGGCAGCACATGGCAGCTGCTCTCATCCCGGCTTTCCAAGGGGAAGAGCTCTCCCGCTCCGCTCCCCGGCAGCGGGAGTTCACGGCACCGGGTGCGGACACGGAGCCCGTCCGCGCGGTCCCGCAGGGTCCCACCGCTGCCCACCAAAGCCAGCACAGCAGGGATGCGCCAGCAGTTCCACGTGCTGGAAGAGAAAGGAGACGGAGGCAGAAAGGACTTACTGAAGGTCCCAGACGGCTCGTGGCACGGCCTCAAACCACGTCTCACCTGCCCGACCCGAAACACCCGGACAGGAGCTGAGCTGGATCCCTCCGGCCACTCCACAACGGCCCGGAGGCAGGGGAGAACATCCCCTCATTAGAAAGTCTGACACCATCAGTTCCTCCTGCTAATTGAGATCCGGAATATGACTACACGCTCCCGTCCAGACAGGGTAGCGACTGGAAGACATTCAAATGCTCCGCGAATAAATAGGATAGAGCTACGGTGAATAATACCAGGAATCTCTGAAGGTCTAACATCAGCTGGGGAAGGTCTGCATTTATCCTTTGGTAGCTTAAGCAAAATTAGACGTTAGCACTTACTGCTGGTTCTGCTCATCCTGCCTCATCTTTCAGGCTGCCCGTAAAGCTACCTGAAGTATTTCAGTAACTAACGACACCTTTTATACCCCTCTTCTAATCTGGGCAGTCCCGAGTGCTTCAGCCTGAAACGGCTCCCAAAGCTCACATGTAAGTGTATTAAGAGAGATTAGTTCATTAATCTACTCTCTGGTACCATGTATCTTTATCACTTCGTTTTAATAATTTGTACTAATTGACAGAGCAGACTCCCTCCAAGTCTCAAAGTTGGGTAATATATAATTGCTCTAAATCACAGCACAAACACTTTCACATGAAAACACCTAATCCCATCACGCTCCCAGTGTCTCTGCTGAGGTTTAACGCACGGGAGAAGCCGCGCACTCTGTGTCATTGAGCACGAGCGCCCGCAGCACCAGGACCAGACAGAGTTAACGTCTTGGGTCGCTCCCGCCCATTTCTTCTCCATCTGTCCCAAACCAGCGGCTCTGCCCGGTTAGAGGAGGGGATGGGCAGGTATTCGGGTGCCCCAGCACCTTCTGACACATTTCCCTGGGGAAGGCCAGCTGAGGCTGAGGACTCGGGGCAGCGATGCTCAAAGCTATAAGGCTCGCTAGGCTGTAAAGGCACTGCCAAAATCCGATACGTTGAAGGACAGGCTGAAGATGAGGGGCGTCCCTGCGGATGTGTGGAACGACAGCCCTGGGGGGGGGTCTCCTGAGAAGCGGGGCTAGAGGAGCGGTCTGCAGGAGAGAAGGAAGATGTTCCGGGAAGCAGGACCTGCCCTCAACACACTTCACCTTTCTGGCAGGAGCCCCCATCCCTGTCCCCTCCGCAGGGTGACAGCCCTTGTCCCCGTCCTCTCCGCAGGGTGACAGACCCCGTCCCCATCCCATCTGCAGGGTGACAGCCCTTGTCCCCATCCCCTCCGCAGGGTGACAGCCCTTGTCCCCGTCCCCTCCGCAGGGTGACAGCTCCCAGCCCCAGCTGCGCCTGCAGGACCATCCCCGAGGCTGCAGCCAGAACCCAGGAAACCAGGGCAAAGCTCCAGCAGTGAAAGGCGTCAGGCTGCCTGGAAAACGGGATGAGCTGCCAGCAGCTTCACCGGGGCACGCTGTGACTGGCAGGAAATTAAGAGCCAAGAGCCCTCTGGGCTCCGGTGGGGCCACGGGCAGCCCACCCGGGCTCAGCCCTGGGCTCAGCCCTGCCCTTCTCCAGCTGGAGCTGCCGCCGATATCTGTGTTTGCAAAACACCCGGAGCTCCTCGGGTGACAGGGCTATCGGCGTGTAAAGCATTACATTATATATACATTCATCTAGGCAGACACGGGCAGACAGGAGGCCACCGGGAAAAGCAGGGAGATACCCACTTGGTCTGATGTTTGGAGCCCTTCAGGTGCGCGTGGTACTGCTCTATGGAGTTCAGGGTGACGCTGCAGGTGTTGCACGTGTAGCTGCGCTTCAGCCCTGCCGAGAGAAACCCAGAGTGGTTAATTGTGTGCGGCCCTCGGCCCCGGCCCCGCGACTCGCTGAGGGCACGCTCGGGGCTGCGCTGGGAGGAAAAACACCTTCAGGATCGCTATTCTGAACCAAAACAGCAGCTGGAAAGTAAAAATGAGTGAAAATGGCTGAAGAAAGAGGGGGAGGGAAGGGAGAGGGAAAAAAAAAAAGCATTAACCCTTGCCCCCAGCAAACTTCTAGTTCATTAGAAAGTACTCAGATCTCAAATTTAATTTCCCAGACACTTCTCTTTACAGTAACCCACCTGTTTACTTTTCCAGGCCAGGATACACAGGCATCAGCGAAGCATAAAGGACTACTCTTAAAAGGCACAGACCGAGCAGAACCAAGCAGGCTTCAAAGGCAAATCGCCCCTGGGACCGCGGTCCCCGCAGTTCTCCGGCACGAGCATCCCCCCCGGGTGGCTCATGAGCGTCGCTGCCCTCAGACTAACGAGCACACGAGGCCCCATTTATTCTGCTGGTTTTTGGGTAGCGAGCACAATTCAGGGCAATTCCTCATTAGCGTACTTAGGAGCCAGGTCACTTAGGAACTCTGTTTTTTTTCTCCAGAGGGATGAGCCCTGGTTTGCCCACCGCAGGGACGGGCCGTGTTTGCCGCATGCAGCCGCCCATCTCCCGGAGCCAGCGACGCGGCTGGTGCCAGGTGCCCATCCGAGAGCTGGGAGCCAGCAGCTCACCTGCCCGAGGGATTTACTGGCCGCGATACCTGTCTGCAGCCCCCGACTTCACTAATTTTAGCCCTTCTCAGATACAATAACAAACAACTATTTATAAAGCTGTTGCTCTTGCTGCTGGCCAACCGAGTACCACTGAACTAGACAGAACATCTCGGCAGGTTCGCAGTGCAAACGTTAGGAACTTTTGTTGGGTTTGTTTTGTGTGGGTTTGGGGGGGAGGGAACTCTTTGGGTTTTTTACCTTCTAACAAATCTCTCTGCTGCCATTGCTACTTTCCATTTCTTGTCTATTTGATTGCCACAGTTGCAAGTGATTTTCCAAGTAAATATACTGCATTTTATTTTATCACCGTGTAAATCAACCTGGAGAAGAGAAGGCTCCGGGGAGACCTTCCAGCCCCTTCCAGTCCCTAAAGGGGCTCCAGGAAAGCTGGGGAGGGACTCTGGAGCAGGGAGGGGAGCCATGGGACGAGGGGGAAGGGTTTTACACTGACAGAGGGGAGATTGAGATGAGATCTGGGGAAGGAATTGTTTGCTGTGAGGGGGGTGAGCCCCTGGCCCAGGTTGCCCAGAGAAGCTGTGGCTGCCCCATCCCTGGAGGGGTTCAAGGCCAGGTTGGCCGGGGCTTGGAGCAACCTGGGCTGGTGGGAGGTGTCCCTGCCCAGGGCAGGGGGTGGCACTGGGTGGGCTTCAAGGTTCCTTCTGACCTGAACCATTCTATGATTCTATTCTATGAAATCGCAGAGAAGACGATGCAAGAGCAGTGGCCGAGTTACGGAGGGAGCAGATGGGGCCGGTGGCTGTGCCGGGCTCCGCAGAGGACAAGGTTTATCTCCAGCTCACACGGAGGAGAGAAGCGGTGGCAGCAGCGTGGAACCAAACCACACAAACACCCCCAGAGTGACAGAAAGGGGGTCTCTCTGGCCCATCCCGCACCCTGAGAAGGGGCCGCTGGAGCAGGGACCCCCCCGCCAAGGAGCAGCACCCGTGGGTCCCTGTGCGGGAAAAGCACCCGGTTAAACAGCTCTCCAACCGCACTGCTCTGCCGCTGGGCACAGATCGCAGGGAAGGGAAAAAACCAGGCAATTAAGCAGATTCATGCCCATCTCAAACAGAAGCTGCAGAGCCATTTATAAGGGAAGTCACAGAAACAGCCTCTCGGCGCATTCGCTGGAAAACCCCCCAGCCGAAGAACCAAACCCAGCAACATCAGCCTGTGCTTTGCCGATTCAGTGACATCAAACTTCTCGTCTCCGAGACACCCTCCGCAGGCAAGACGTTTATTCACCTGAGTGCTGTGCACGCGCGGAGCAGGAACAGGAGCCCGCGCGACGGTGGCGGCCAGCACTGCCGACACGAGCGTGGCAACAGGAGAAGAGCCGCCTTTCTCTGTGTGCGACGCGGAAATGTCTGCAAACCATGTTCAACTAATTGTCGCGTAAGGTAAAAAAAGCAAGAGGCAGGAGATGATTTACGGAGATAATAAAAATTGCTCATTTAAAAATTGTAATAGCTTTTACGTTGCTACTAAAGTTCAGGTTTTTTACTGGAGATTGATACTCAGGCTGGGACAGTTACTACGGCTTTTCTTCTGATACCATCCCTTCCACCCCGTGTTGTCTCAGACTTTGTAATAAAGCGAATTGTCCTGGCTGGGTCTCAGGGAAGGGGGAAGAAGGTCAGGGGTAGGGAAGAAGTCCGGGGTTACGGATGCAACCTCTGTACAGCACAGCCTGAGGCAAACAGTCACCTGAGCTGCCCAGAGAGACAAAAACCGCTATTCTCAGCACTATTTACTGTGCTAAATAGGAAAATGATTTCTTCCTCATTTAACAGTTTGCATCTCAGAATTACAATTTAGTGACTTAAGGTTGAGAGCATTTTCAGGTCTCAGCAGAACAAGGAAATCAAGACTTTGCCGCCTCTGGAAAGCTGAAAATCTAAAAATAGGAATCCGGCAGGCAGGCAGCAATCAGAGGCGAAGGAGGAAAGGCTGGTTCCCAAGACAGCGTGCTGCCCAGTGCCTGCTGAAAATGGCTGGTTTTATTTTTGATTCGTGTCAGTTTAGATTTCCTGGGAAAACACGGAGTTTGG
This sequence comes from Larus michahellis, assembly GCF_964199755.1. Classification (NCBI taxonomy): domain Eukaryota; kingdom Metazoa; phylum Chordata; class Aves; order Charadriiformes; family Laridae; genus Larus; species Larus michahellis. The sequence goes on from NC_133915.1 coordinate 8,069,133, forward strand.
CCCGTTCCTGAGGCATTTATTCGTAGCGCCCTGGTGCACTCCGCCCTCCCTCTGGAGAGGCGATGAGCCGGCTCAGCTCTCGAGAGATCACGGAATTACCCATACTGATTGCTGTTCTGCCCTTCTAGACGGGTTTTCACCCAAACGTTCCTCAATGACTTTTGCAATCACAGAAGAACGTGATGCTGCCGGCGAAGCCCCTCCACACCTGCAAGAGCTGAAAAAGCAGATTCGATTCTTTTCTTTTTCTTTTTTTTTTTTTTAATTTCTTTCTCCTTCCACAAGGAAGTGACCTGGGCCAAGAGATGGCCACTACCTGGGTTCAAAATCTATTTTTTGTGGGAGAAAATGAGAAGCCTCTTTTAGGAACCACAACTACAACAAAACCAGGTCCTTGCCCTTCTCCGACACCCGACGTCCCCGGTCCCTGTGCTTTGTGAGCACGAAGGGCAGGAAAACAAAACACTTTCTGGTTTCTACAAATGCAGTGAACCTGGTGACAAGACAGGGGGGTACAAACCCGTGGCAGCGTCCCCGGGACAGGACAGGGCTCTTTTCTCTTCTCCTGACAGCGTACCTACAATGTAACTCCATTATTCTTTCACCTCGGGAAAAGAGTACAGCGATTTCAGAGCAGAATTACAGGAACAGTCACTTCTCTGCCTCATCTAACATGTGCTCACCGAAAAGGCAGAGTGCAGCCGGGGGTACATGAAACGCCTGTTTCCCTTCTGGCCATCCCTGGAAGAGGGAGACGGCAATCAGGGCTCTCGCTCCCGGTACGCAGGGCGAAAGCTGACATGAATTAAGCGTATAAACGCAGACCTAAGTGTTCCCGGTCCCCTGGTGCTGTTGTCTCTCTCAGCATGCCGAGTGTCAGAGAGCGATTTCTTCTCTCCTCCTCTCTTTTGTATTTTAACATCCTAATAATCCCCTTGGCATCCCAGATGGCATTAGCATCGCTGACACCACGCGTACGTCGGCGTTACAGTAAACCAGTGATGCTCAAGTAATTTCTGTCCTGTCCTCCTAGAAAAAAAGGGAATTGCAAATTTTAGAGTCTCTGCGGTCAGGTTTCTGCTTTGCACTGATTCACCTCCATGAAGATCTGAACAGACCGTTTCAAGCTTAATTGAAGGGCTCTGCTTACAACTATGGGAGTTGTGGGATTCCTACCACGGGCTGCTGCGCTCTTTAGGAACACTTTTAATGTACCATGCAACGGTCTCTTTTGCCTTTCCACAGTATCATTTCTTCACAGACATTGTTAAAACAATTCAGTTAGAACAAGTAACGTATGGCATTCTCAAATTCTAACAGTTTATGCTTACCATAATTAACTATATACACACTAACCATTCCCCAGCTGTACCTACTGGCTCTCAGAAAGTCACTTTTCCTTTTTTGAACTTCGGACACCAGCTATAGCAACACTCCCACTTTCCTCAAGTACCTCATACACCTCTCACCTAGGAATTTGGCCCCACATAAAGTTAAATATCCCTCTTTAAAAATATTTCAAAAAATATCCAGATAAGCGCTTGAAAACAGCAAGTAAGGGATAACGCAGAAGTATTTAAATAGTCATCTGTATTTTTATGTGTTGTGATGTGCCACGGAACAAAAATCAAATTGCGAACGCGCTCAAGGCTGCTGTCCTGACTGGGGGCACGCTCGCGGCAGCAGCGGTGGTCCTACAGCCAAACCCTCTCTGCAGCTGGCGGCTCCCGTTCGCCTTATTGAGCCAAGAGGCGGCAGAAACCCCCTCCAGCCCGTGCCACGAGGCCGGGGCAGGACGGAGGAGGCAGCGCCGGCTGACACGGGTGACGCAGAGCGAGCCCCGGGACCACGCCGTGAGGGCCGCACGGCAGAGATCCGCCCAGGGAAGTAAGCCACTGTAATACTTTAAATTAAGGTAATAAGGTTCTAATGCTCAGCAGCTAATTTAACAGCATACATTAACAGCAGCCTTATTGAATCTTAATTGCTTGTGTAGGTGGAAACGCCATCAGCGATTACAGCTCCTAACTGGGATACTGATTTTTTTTTGCCCAGCAGCGTGTCAAGGCTGCTCGCGATGATGAAGGAGGGGGAACCCCGTCTCTGCTCCCCGCATCCAGCACAGGGGAACTCTTCCCACCAGCCAGAAAACTTGGCCGCGGAAGGGACGGGTCTGTGGACTCGCTCGTGGCCAGCAGAATCCCACGGCTGCTGGCCAACACGCTCCAGACGGACGGAGACGTTGCCAGGGCTGAACCGGCCAGTGCGGAGGCGGCCAGGAGCCACATTGCGGCAGGACAAGGGCTGCAGGACCTCCCAGCCCAAACCCAGCATCCTGAGATGGGCTGTACAGGAAAAGCCTCCAGTGTGACACGAACTCCGCCAAAACGAGAGACAGGGAAAGGAAGCCAGCCGCAGATAAACTGCAGGCTGAAACCGCAGGCAACAGTCACCTCCAGAACATCAAAATTAGCAGCGTGTGATCTCGCTGGAGCTTACCAAAGCTGCCAACTTGGCTGAAACTGTGGTTTCATCAAATACACCCGACGAAAGCGTGCTGAGTCGAGTATGAGCTCAGCAGGGAGTCTGCAACGGGAGGGTGGTCCCAGCCGGAGCAGTCAGCGCTAGGAAACGCGGTGCTCGCTCTGTATTCACATCTGCTTCTGCATCCTCATGACACACCAGCATTCCCTCCCCTGCATCATGACATGCGCTCATGTAAAATGGAATGTGCTCCTATATCCATTAAATAAAATATTAACAAGTAAAGTCATTAATGTCATTCTGCATAAAATGCATTAAAACACATTCCAGGGGAGTACTTGTTAAATCGCTCTTTACTAACCAGAAGTGACAGCACAGAACGAGAAGTATTTATAAGGCATACAAAGAAATTACGAGCTGAGAGGAAAATGAAACTCAGCTCTTTGCCTGGTTTTTCTAGATAGCATCTGCTACTATGACAATTTACCTGAAAATACAAAGGCTTCAGGTGACAACATCCCTGTGCAGCTGTCCCCATCCCGCTTTACCGCGGAGGCTGCTGTGTTTTATTTTAGGGATTTGCAGTGAAATCCCATTGAGATGCTCCGCTTTCTGCTCCAGGGCTGGTGCCTGCCTTGTCCACCAGGGACCAAGCGTCCCGGGAAGAAGAGCCATGATCCTGCGGTTTTACAGGATCCCATCGCACAAGGCTGGCCCTGAATCTGTCTCCATCGCTATGTAAAATTCAGGGTTTACTGGCAGGCATCAAAGAGAGCCCAAGGTGCCTTGGCAAGCCGTTTGCTGCCACGCTAGAGGCGCCGAGCGCAGGTTACGGACGCTGGCGAGATAAAAGAAGGGTCTGTCTGCACGTTAAGGCTGCTGCTCCGTCTGTTCATTCAAAGGTGTAACACAGGAAAGAAAAGGACACGCTGAATCCACTTAATGAAGCCCAGACGTTCGAACGCTGCATCAGCCTTCAAAGAGGGCGTTTTGCTGTGGGGTTTCGGCTCGGCGCCAGCAACAAGCAGAGTCCGTTATTAATTAGATTCCCCGTGGACGAGACCTGCCAGCCTGGGTTGAGGCCCCTTCCCCTGCCGAGCCCACCCGCGCCGGCGGAGCAGGATGGAGCGCGGGATGGATGCTGCCAGACAGCAGGTGACACTGGTGAAAGGCGGGGTGATGGCGCGGAACCGCCGTGGGCAGGCGGGAGCTGCCAGACGGAGCCTCCGGCGGAGCCGCTTCTGCTCCCTGTTGCTGAACGGGCACAAGCCATCGGGCAGAGCCCAGAATCCAGGGTTTGTACCAAACCTGCCAAAGCACGTGGACTGCGGGACCGGGCACCGCACCTACCGCAGCTTTGACTCCATACAGACTAGAGAAATAGTGCCGTTAGGCTTCTTTTTCCTGGTTTTTTTTTTCCTCTGAGAAGAAAATAAGACTTCAAAATTGTAGGATGAGCACTTGGCGAGAGGAATCAATGCTTTTGTTTCCTATAAATATCAGTTGTCCAAAAATATATCTCTATTCTTATTCCTCCAAATACACATTCATATTTATCAATAAATCTTTTATTATAGCCATTATCAAAACATCAAAGGCTGCTGAAGTGTTGTACTTCAACTGACACTGCTCGTTCCAGGCTCACACAATGCATCAAGTGTTCATCTCCCACAGTAGTCAAAATAGAATTAATATTTCAAGTTGTGATGGGAGAAGCCACCGGGGATAGTGTGGAAAGGAAATGAGTTCGCATTCCAGTGAATACCGAGGGAGCAAAACGAGCGCGGGGCAGGGAGAGCACACGGTTTATAATCCCACCATCAACACCGCCGGGCGCCAACCCCGTCCGAAGCGTCGGTCGGACAAGATTTCACTGACAACCTGGGACAGGCCGCCACTGGCGACCTCCAAACTGCCACACTTACCATTTTTCTCGAGTCAGACATGACTTTATCTGCCCAGGTAAGGCTGTTTTCTAGGACACACGGCAGACCTCGTTCCGTGTCGGCTATTGGGCTCACTGAGCCCGGCTGAGCAGCTCCTCGGCGTCAGAGAGCGCTGGGCACCCGTGAACCGCAACCAGGGGACCAAAGGTGGCCCCCCCTGTCCCTGGGGATGCCGACAGCCCAGCTCTGCTGTCCCCCTCTCCCGCGACCCCCAGGCGCTGGCAGCACCGCGCCAGGTTCACCTGCAAGTCCCAGCCACGCACAGAACCACCGTAACGTTAAAAACCAACGCGGGCTGATGAGTGAGTAAAGCCCTCCGATTTCGGCTCTCCTAGGCACAAGCTAAATGAGTAAAACACCTCACAATTGATTTATTTACAGTTAATGACATCCTCAGCCACTCTCAAGCTTGGCACAGTTCAAAGTACTAAGCACTTCCATGTTAGCATCCCAGGTTTTATTTCCCCACACATTTTCAAGCGCGGGCAGTGACTCAGCCACATGAATCATTCATGGCACTGTGAGTCACACTAGGTAGCACACGAAGGATCTGGATAACCATTACAAGGTTTACTTGAGATCAAGAAATGCACAATATACTGCATAGTCATTAGTATTTAAAGGAAAATTATTTCATTTAGCAAGGAAAAAAAACCAACTTATTCTAAAATGTTAATGCAATGTCTTGCTGGGGAACCAGACTTCCTCTCCCACGTGGGTTTGAAAATCAAACCTGCACCTTTTCCTCAGTCTGCTTCAGTCAAACACATTGTGTGCATAGAGGATTATAACCAAGGCCACAGAGAAAACTTCCAACAGGAGGCTCGTACCTCTCCTCCTGTAATTACACCTCTGTATTAAAAACGTGCTTTGTTCAGAGTCCTCAGCCGGTATATATTAGCAAATCTCCATCAACAGGCCCAGTGTGATGGAGACAGTCCTTCATCAGCGCCAGGCATGACCGTGACAAGGACTGGGGATGCTGGGGGGCTGCGGGAGGGACCAGGAGGGACCAGGGATGCCGGGGGACTGCAGGAGGGACCAGGGATGCTCAGAGGGCTATGGGAGGGACTGGGAGGGACCAGGGATGCCGGGGGGCTACGGGAGGGACTGGGAGGGACCAGGGATGCCAGGGGGCTACGGGAGGGACTGGGAGGGACCAGGGATGCTCAGGGGGCTATGGGAGGGACTGGGAGGGACCAGGGATGCTCAGGGGGCTATGGGAGGGACTGGGAGGGACCAGGGATGCCAGGGGGCTATGGGAGGGACTGGGAGGGACCAGGGATGCCAGGGGGCTATGGGAGGGACTGGGAGGGACCAGGGATGCCAGGGGGCTACGGGAGGGACCAGTGATGCTGGGGGGCTGCAGCAGCCGCAGTACTGGCCAGGCTGCAGCTGTGGCTCTGCACGAGGGGGTTTCCCTCCCGGCGGGGTGCAAGGCCCAAATCTGGGTGACCTCGTGGGTGCCAGACCCCTCCTGGCGTGGCCAGGACAGAGGGATGGACAGGCGGACGGATGGCTGCTCTCCCTTCAGCGGGAACACAGAAAACTTGTGTTTAACATACCCATAGCAAATGCTCGGTTCCTCTTTTCTGCTGCTGACCCAGGGCCATTGCAGTGTTTTACAAGCACTAATTAAATCACAGATGACAGCTAATACCCTCTTCTCCACCAGGGAGACACAGGGAGTGCTCCGCCTCCAGCAACAAACATCCCCGTCCCCACTTCCCCGCAGGCTGAGCGCTTTTACGTGTTCTCCCCTCTCAGCTCTCCGGGATGGTCCACATTTGCTGGAGGACAGAAGTGTGCGCTAATGGAGGGGACTATTTTAGGAAGCGGCAAAAGAAATACCTAGGAAACAAGTTCTAAAGGATGCTGCCAGGACTGCGGAGTGTCATCTTAGAGGAGGGGATTTTTTTTTTACAGCGGCAGGAACCTCATACAGCATCAAGAGCACCACGGTGTCCCCTGCAGCACTTGACCAGAGGAACGGTGACCACAGCGGGCACCAGCGGCCCCGCCGTGGCCACTAGACCCCGCGGGGAGCCGGTCCTCGCTCCCCGCACCCCGGCGCTCTCACCTCGCAGCTCTCCCAGGTCCAGGGTCTTGCCCAGCTGCTCCAGGAGGTCGGCCCTGGCCGCGTTCTTCTTGTGCTTTTTGCCGTCGTAGTGCTGCTGTGCCATCATGGGGTTGTTGAACCAGGCTGCGCAGAGCTGGCAGTATCTGTCCGAGTCTCGCCGCTGGTGCGGTGACGGTACCACCGGGGGACTATCCGCGTGCGGCTGCTTGAGGGAGCTCAGAGTGGTTTCTGTAAGAGGAAACGTTCGGACGTGAGCTCCTCCATGCTGGTGTTGCCGTCTGAGTAACAGCAGTCCCTGAGGCGGGTCCCACGTTAGACGCGGGGAATAATTAGCAGCGGTTACAGGGTCCCACCGGATATTTTGAACGGCACTGCTCGGAAAGCTACCATTTCTCCTACAAAAAAGCAGCATGGAAGGGCAGCCCAGGACTGTTCCTCAACTATCTGCATTGCCCTCGCTGGGGAAGGAGGATGCTCTCATTGCAGATACACGGCTTATCACTGTTGTGACTAAACCTGCTAAACTTATCCTGCTTAAATTGCTACTTCCAAGAAAAACTGCCAGTGGAGAATAAACAAAACATGCAAAGCCATCTACTTCTCAAGATAGAGAGACAGATTTATCATTATCTCAGGATTCTTATTTTTCAATTTATTTGGTCTCGGAAAGAATACGGAAAGCTGCAGTAGTTGTAAATTGTCACAGATGGAAAAAACCCCAATCAATAGTCAGTCCCCTCATTCAAATATCTTCACATTGTGAAGTGACAGGTACCAGCTACCCGGGACCCTCATTTAATCCCATTTCCCGTCAGATTCACCAAGAGGCCACCTGGCAACACAAACATCATCCCCAGCTAATTTCAAATAAAAACAGGTGATTAGTCTTTACATACTGGAGCTGCACCTCGTCTGCCCCAGTTTTCCTACTTTATACAATATAAACCACAAAGCCATGGAAAAACAGTTTAAAGTAAAATAAAGTTCAGATAACACTGGGATACCAAAATATACAATGACTAGCACTTAATTATCACACCTCATTCAAAAATTCCCTTTTATGTGGTTTTCCTTTTCTTTTCTTTTCCAGATGAAATGTCTGCTATCTAAATAATTAACAAACCGCTCTCTCTGCGATACAAGAAGAGGCTAATCTTGAGGTGGTGAAGAGGTGCTCGGTCTCTCTCCTTTGATCACGAGCCCCGTGCTGTTCCCGCGGAGCCCCGATGAGAGCACGGGCCGGCAAGCGACGAGCCCACCTCAGAGTCCGACACCGGGAACAGCAGCACGGAGCAAAACAGAGGAATATTTAGATGCATAATTACCGCTGAAGCCCACTGTGATTGACTCCACGGCTCAAGAAAGTTAATAGCGTTATAAATCTGCTGACCTGCTCGGGAAGGGCTGTCTATTAACTCTCCTCGAGGAAATTGTATCTTACATATCACGTTACATACAACCTTATCGATTTCCAGGGGTTCATAAGCTTCTATTGTTTTTGATGACACCTGCAAAGGTATCGGAGTTTCATGCCTGGAGGGTTGTTGAGGCACCATCACCCTCCTCCCCTCTGGAAAAACACCTGGAGAAGTTTCCTCGCTTCTGCTGCTGCCACCAGCGCTCGGCACAGCACGAGCACAACGAGCTCTTTCGGGGATTAGTTAATAAAGTGATTACACTATTGAAGATGTTTCTTGTCCTCGTTCTGCTGTCTCGCGAACCGCTCGCTTAGATTCATTCAACCCCTCCAGAGGATTCCCCTGCCGAGCCTCCGCCTGCCCTCCACTCCGCTACCCCAGTCAGAAACCGAGCACGACGCCAGCGAAGAAAAAACGTTGTCCTTTGCCCCAGGCCCGGGGTCACACTCGGACACGTCCTGGCTCTGCCGAAGCAGCTGCGGTCGGCGTCTGCCACGCTGCCTCCGGGAACCTGCTCCCGGCAGGGCTCGGGAAGCACCCGGCTGTATCCTGCTCCTAAAAACATCCTCTTTCCCAACACCCGCGGTTCCAGCAGGAAAAGGCACCCCCAGCCCCTCCGAGGTGTCCGCGCCATGAAGAGCACAAGTGCACCAAAGAGCCAGGGCCCACGCACGGTGATTAAGAAGAAAATTAGGAAAGAACACTATTGCCTGTCCAAAGTAGGATTATGCCGACATTGCACGTGCCTGGCTCACGAAGAGCAAGCGTCGCTCGCCCGTCGCCCACGTGTGTGTGCGAGTTCCCCCCGTACCCCGGCACCCCCCGCACGCCGGGACGGGGCTGAGCTGCTCTGGGCACCGGCGCTGGGCTGCAGGGACCTTTGGGCATCCGGAATATTATAAACAAGCCGTTACTACGGCAGCCCAGGAGCTCTGTGATCTATCTGACTCGCTGCTCTCCAGGCCCCGGGCTATGAAGTTAAATCTATCCGATTTCGGTCAGCTTTCTCCCCGTTTATATGTTACGGCTGCTGCCAGAGGGGAACCAGGGAGGCTGGAGTTCACGGAGCTGGTGGTGGCCGCAGGAGTTGTATCTCCCGCTCGCCGAAGAAACACAACTGAAGCATCCTCTGCTTGCGTTTACAACTACCGCCAGCCCTAAGGAGCGCTGAGCCCAGCCGGGCGATGAACGAAAACTTCCCGCGTCTCCCAAACCCTCCTGAAGAGAAACAGATGAAGGTTCACTTCTCCAGGAACGTGGATTTATCGTTTTGATATGTGCTACATAACTACTACAGAACGGAAAACATCATCATTCTCTGAGCAGCGACACAAAAATTAATAATAAACACTCACAAAACGTCAAATGTTAAAAATGTTTCTCCATCTAAAACACAAACATAAAAGCTGCTAGTTTGACTATTTCAAGTATTTCAAAATGCTAAATAGCTCATGACAGTCTGCCTTACGTTGCCTTTTGCTGTGGGAGGGAAGTGAGAAAGTCTTTACTTTGCTGCAAGAAGCAAAATATAAAGTTAGAAACACTTTAGCACTCTGGCAATGAACTAATCTTTGACTTATTTCTTGCGTGCAAAGCTTTTTATTCATAGCTGTATTTAAATGGCACCCAACTTTTTATCATTGCCACTCTCCAGGAGCCGAGCATGAAAATGAGAAAGTAACCGAGCCATGACAACGGGGCACGGGAGAAATTCAGTTTTCCTCGGAAGACAGCTCCAGGACCACGGCAGGCTCCAACTGCCGCTGGATCCTCCCACCCAAACCTGAAACCCCTTCAGCACATCCGCAACGCAAACCCCACACCGGGAATTACAGAACAAGGAGGTAAAAAAGGCAAGGTAACTTTTCCTGCCGGCAAAATCACCCCCTTACTCCTCACCCCAAAGGCAGAGGACGCCGGAGGGAGCCGGCGCTGCCGGTGCCGAAGGGCCAACGCCTTCCCCAGACGACGCGCTTGGATCGATGAAGGCAGCAGCCATTTCCCATCACAATTCCTTGTTTTATAACCCGTACTGATGACTGGATGCAAGCTGACAGAAGATGCTGGAGATGACTAGAGAAATCCATCAGCGATAGTGGTGACATAAAGCCTCTGAGGGCTACAACCTTGTACAGCAGGAGCAACAGAAAAGATCACAAATATTTCGCTGTAGCGATGAGACATCGCTTTCCTATTGTGAAAAACCCGACGGTTAAGGCACTTCTCCCTCTCCTGCAGGCCCCAGCAGAGAAATGAGAGATCTGTACTTCATTAAAATGATAAAATTGAAGGGGAAGCTGTAACTCCGCAAGGGGACTGAGAACAGATATAATTTTCCATGGGATTGACGAGACAGAAAACCCAGAATATTGAGCAGGGGCTTGTTCGGAGGCAGAATGCGGCCACCAGCGCATCCCTGGGCATCTGCAAAACAGGTCTGAACCCCCCCGGAGGCAGGTGACGGGTGCTTTAGGTTAAGGTGTTGGAGAGAGCGCTGGATCGTCTGGTAGGAACACGGGGCAGGAGGACCGCGAGGGCACGGCGCGGGATGCACGAGGACGCCTCACACCGCTTCGTGCCCCACGCAGGGCACGGGATGCTCAGAGTTCAGGGTTGGTGAGGCGAGGGAAGTCTGTTCTCTACCGACTCAGCAGAGCTGAGACAAACATTCCACCTTGCGGCATGGAACCCATTGGGAAGCCCCTGCGCCGCTCCCAGGTACCGTATCCAGCAGTGCCCTGGTACGGCACAGCCCACGGGGAGAACGCGCCGCACCCTGCACAGGCGGGTGCCGGCAGCCAGGGAGGCACCTGCAGGAATTTCCATCCGCACACGGACGCGGGGCCAGGCCGAAGGCGCGGGGTGATGCGCTCAGGGGACTTCTGGGCCACGGCAGCAGCTGCGGGTCCCACGGCAGCCTTGCTTCAGAGCCGCTGCCTCCAGGATCCACGACCAGGAACAGAACTCCAGTTGCAGACGTTTTTCACCTTTGCTGAGAGTATTACATATTTTCAATGCTTTTTTTTTTTTTAACCAGAAAATGCCGCTCCTCAAGCAGCTCAAGAATTCTTCCTAAATTTCCCCTGCAGTCTCAACTGCATTCATTAGTCTTCATTTCGTCCCCTAAATTCATTTTGTTACTGTGCAATTTAAAGAGACGCTATGCTCCACAGAGGCAACTGTACGTCTGCGTGAAGGAAATCACTCCGGCAAAGACACTTGCCCAAAGAGTTTCACAAATTCTTTCCTCCCTACACTACTACACACAGGCCCACTAATTAAGAAAATGGTCAACACAGAATTTCACAATTAAGGGTAGCAGAATAAATTTTTGTGCAAGTCTTAAAGTCAGACATTGCAATGTGGAGGTTATTACCTATTTTTACTTGCCTATTGCCACTAAAATACCTTTTCAGATTAACTGTATACGTTTAATCTAAGCCATAATATCAGCTCTTGGGGAACTCTGAAAACATTTTAAGCTTTTTTTTAATTAAAAGATTTTGAGAGTTCAAATATTTGTATAGAGTCTTTCTCACCTTTTTTGATCACACATGAAAGTTAAAAAATACTTTGCTGTTAAGAGCTTGGGGAAACACCGAATAGAACATTCAACCCCTACAACCACCTGAAGGATTTCCGTGTTACGACCAGAATAGCAGCCTGATCTCTTCTAAAGATGCCGACGAACCGCACTGCGGGCGCCGGCCCCTGCCTCCCGAATGGCCCTGGGGCGTCCGGCACCCTCAGGGCTGTCGCGGTCGGCCCCCAGGACTCGTGAGCACCGGAGCCGCCGAAGCTCTGTCCCAGAGACCAAAAGCTCCCCGGTGCCAGCCGTGAAGGACTGGGAGAAAAACCCAGTGGAAAAATGCTGGGTGACTCTGTAGGAAGCCCAGAAAAATGCTGTGTCCAAAGGGCACATTTCTGAGAACTACTGGAGAGCAAGAAGGTGCTTATTAATGAATTCCTGCAGCTCAGCTTCATCAGATCAAGTGTCTGGAAGAGCTGCTGAGTCCTTGAGTTCCTCTTTCCTGGTGATTACGCCAGCTGAGGGCCCATTACTCTCGGAGCGCGCGGAGCCTGCTCAGAGCCTCCGTGAGGCTGGTCCAGAGGATTGAAAAATTAGACAAAAGCACAATGCAAAGTGGCAGCTCTCGGAAAGCCCTGCCGGGACGGGGCCCTACAGCATCCACGGGCAGGGTGGCAGGGTGGGCGGCGACAGGGTCCAGCACAGAGCCCTCGGCGGCGCCGCAGGGAGGTCTCCAACAAGGGAGAGGGCACAACTGCTCCTCACCTGCTCCTGCCATCCCCCCGACCTGCCCGAGCAGCGCCGGACCCACGGGGTCCTGCCCCGACGACGGCCCTGGGGCGAAAACAGTGACTTTTCCCCCGCTGGAGCGTGAACCCAAATCCTTGACTCCTGCGGGAATGGGTCCATGCGCTATTCCCTGTAATCCAGCACCCCTGTGGCCCTCGGAAACTCACCTGGATTTAACCAGAAACACCAGGGTTTGTGGCAGCTCCGTTGGTGCCGGAGGAGAAAGCGCTGGAGGGCTGCACGGGAGGGATGGGGTTCTGAGCACTAATGCACCGGACAATTAAACACCACAAACGAGCACACTGCTTCTCTTGGTGCCCTTGTCATCATTTGCCAGCTGCAGAGAAGAGCCTGAGGAGCCCTAGAGCGACTCGGCTGCAAATTACCGCGTTCCTTCACATTCACTCGGCCCTGCCGGCTCGCCGCGGGGATGGCCAGCAGCCGCCAGCACCCCCTGCGCCCTGCGGGACAGCAGCCGGTGCCCAGAGCGCGGGGCAGTGTCCGGATGCACCTCGGTGGCTCGTGAGCCCCTGTCAGCTAACGCGAGCCAGCCACCCTCTACAGCCACTCCCCGCGTTCCCCAGGCACAGGCGACACCATTTCCCAAGCCAATCCTGGCAAAGGACAAGCGACACTCTGTGCATCAGCATCCCCGGTCTGTGAAGTTAAAAAAGCGACAAAAGCACACCCAGAGCGCCAACCCCCCCTCACTAAATCACATCGAGAATTTATGCACATCCCCGTGAGGCAGGACGTAAAATACACAGCTAAATTCATATTCTGTTCCGAAGGAAGAGCCCCTCGTAGTAATACCGAAATACCTGCGCCTGCAGCACCCCAGCCCCGTCACCCTGCCTGCTTAGCGCGAGGAACACCTGGAACATCCCCTGGCCCGACAACCACAGAGGAAGTTTTGTTTCACAGGATATCAGCGGTTTGCAGGGACTTTATGGTTAAGCAAATAATAAGATGGTTAAATTATCCGATTCCAACGTTTGACTTTTTAAATGTGAAAGTTAATAGGCTTGCATTATTGGAACCACCGTGGAGGAAAGCATGAATACCCACCTGGGCAAAAATCAAAAGACAATCGATCTGACAGTTTTTAAGGACTAGATTTCCCTCTGAGGCAAAAGCAAACGATACTCTGTTCTGTACAGTGACACGAAAGGTTTATTAAACATATTAGCTGAGCTGTCGAATAACTTCTGATAATTAAAGCGAGGCCTGGCTATCCGTGCCCAGAGGAGACATTGCCTTCCACGAGCAGAAGCGTGGAGCCGGAGACAGGGCTCTCGTACAAAGGCCAGCCCTGGCTGATAACCACCGATGTACGTGAACAAAGCAGACAATTAACGAGCATCAGCAATTTCTAAAGGTTGTTATGACAGCACCACAAATGAACGGCTGCTTCTGCCGACCTTCACCCAGCCATCCACCTTCTGCCTCGGCCGAGCCCGCTCCGCCCCGCGCGGACCCTCCTGCTCCGGCTGCCTCTGGACCTACCTGTGGCCTTTAATGCTGGTTGTTCACCCAGCAACAGTTTTAACCTTTTGGCATGGATTTTCCCTTGGTAATGCGATTCGGCCACCACTGCTGAGGTAAAGGACATGTTACATAGTGTGCAGCATTTGTTCTTATCCACTGAGTCACCATCACTGCCCTGGGTGGAGACAAAAACACAGAAAAAAAAAAAAAGAGGTGTATAAGCCCACCAAGCACAGTCACGGAGAAAGAAGAGCAAGGAGTCCCGGTTGTTACGCCAAGGCCATGCTTTCCAAGGGTTCCCCCTCCTCGTCTCCCCCAGACTCGCTGCTGCCCGGCTCCAGCCCTGCTCGGCTGGGGGATGCCCCCGAGACCCCCCTCATCCTGCTCCTCCGTGCTCCCCCAGCTCCCCCTCACACCCTCCAGCCTGCCCGCCTTCCATCTTCGTTCCTCTGCCCTGCCGAGGGGAGTCCCACACTTCTGGGGCTTTCCCCACCATCAGGCACCGGCGCTTCCTCCCGCCGCCATTCCATGGGAGACCCCAAAACAGCAAGGGATGGCACGGGATGGGATGGCATGGGATGGGATGGCATGGCATGGAGGGGTCAGCCCTCTCTGCAGGAGGGAGAAGCAAACAAAGCAGTGGGACTCATGTGGGTCCCCCAAGGAGGAGCACACGCCAGCCCCAGACACCTCCTACCCCTCTGCCCTTGCTCTGCTGGTCCCGAGCCCTCAGAGGAGACCCCCTTATCCCCCCCTCGTGCAGCGACCGAGCAGAGATCGTCCGGAGGGTCGGGGAGCCCCAGCTGCACCCTGGGTGTCTGCTCCACCGGGCACCTGCCCATCTGCCGGCCCCCCCAAGGAACCGGGCACATACCCCCCAGCAGTGACCTTCTGCCAGCTGGTGACAGGAGAGACCTGAAGGCGAGAGCAGCCTCTCGGCACATACCAGAGATGAGAAAAAATACTTGCTGCAGGGTTTGCACAAAAGGAAAAAAAATGAAAAAGAGCAAAACACCTAAAAACCACATTTACGTTCTGCTCCCTTCCTAGAGATGGATTTTGAGCTCTCGAGCACTACCAGATGGAAAAAGGCAATCATAAAAGTCCAGACACTTTGCAGAGAATGGTAAAAAACACATCCCAGAAACCAATGCTGCTGAAAACAGGCTTGGAGCCGTGGCCCGTGACCCTCTTTGAGGATCCGCACAACGGAACACCTTGGTGCAAAGGTGGCAGTCCCTCGCGAGACCCCAGGTGTCAGCGGGCAGGTGACGGGAAGTTTGATGAAGGTCACGATTCAGTACTTCAGCCCCAGCAAGAGGCTCTCACGGCTGCAGTGACACAACTGGGGGCCATTCTTTGCAGCTACTAATCGCTGCATCTTTATTTACAATTAAATCCCAATTTAATGAGAATGTTGTCTCCAACCTTCACTATGGTTATTCTTGTAGGAATAAAAGCCGGGGTGCCCCTGCCCAGCCGCGTAGCTGAGCTTGGACCTTCGACCCTACGCACGCCCCGCGAGGAGGAGTGCTGTGGCTGAAGGCTGCCCGTGCCACTGCGGCAGGACTCGCACCGCTGCCCGCGACACCGTACGTCCCGCATCCTGCAGCAGCCCCCGGCACTGCCCCTGTCGCACCCAGGCTCCCTCTACCCCCGGGAGCATCCCAGCATTGCCCCCCGACGCCTCCCAGCACCCAGACTGGAGGCACTGCCACTTCCAGAGCCCCTGCCGGGATTTCTCCACGCTCCCACGGGGGGTTCGGCCCCTGCGCTGGGGGAGGCGGAGGCTCAGCGGAGACACGGAGGCATGGAGGAATGGAGTCACGGAAGCCCCCCTGCCCGGCAGGGATGAGCCGAGCAGCCAGGGAGGGCTGGGGAGAAGAGCTCACAAACAGCCCCCGGGGCCGAACGCCTGTCAGCAAAACGCGACCGCTGCTGCCAGCAAGTGTTTACGAACAAACAGCTTCCGCGGATACAAGGGAAAGCAATGAACAAGCAGGGGGAAAAGCACGTTTGCACCATTAGTCACAATTAATTATTCAATCCATTCCATAAAGGAAACGGGAATCACATCTAGAGCCAGATCTGCACGGCCTCGCTCTTCCAAAGACCTCAGAATGTTGTGTTGGGCACTGAGCACAATCTATAAATGATCTATTTGAAAATCCTGCTCTGCACAGAGAAAGACCTTTCCAAAGCTGGGGAATGACCTGCTGCGTGCAGGCAGTCAGCATCCCGGGCCATTCCCTGGACAAGATGGTCAGATCTCACCCCTGTGCCGGGGTAAAACTCCCTCCAGCGACAAGCCATCTGGAGACGGTCGTGCACTTTTCTCTCTCTCTCTCTCTTTTTTTTTTTTTTAAAGCAAGTATTCCAACTGCTGGTACACAGTCAAAACAGAAAATAGTCTGCTCCAGAAGCTGCAATCTTTATTTCACAACAACTTCACAGCAAGCTCTAAAAGCGTGCTGCAGTTCGTCCCCACGCAAAGATCCAGGCACTGGCGGGGGCACAGGAGCTGGCTGTCCCCCCGGGACCGCGGGCATCGCACGGCTGGAAACAATGACACTGCTGAAGGGACAGCGGAGGCCAAGGGACAGCCCAAAAACCATCTCCCCTTTTGCAAACATCACTCACACACAGAACGAAGGGCCCAGCTCTTCCAACTCCCCCATTAACAGGTGAAACAGCTCCAGCGCCCGCACCCACCCCCAACGTCCCCCCGCCGCATCATGGTGCCATCGGCCAGCAGCAGCCCCAGAGCACCGAGGGGGGACGGGGGGACGGAGCCCTGGGGGTGCCCCCCAGCTGTGGGGCAGGAGAGGGGCTCCATAACCCTTGGGAGCACCAACCGGCCATGCAGTCAACACCCGACCCGCTATTTAAGGTCATTTTCTTCCCCAAAATAAGCACAATTAGGAAAAGGGCCCATTTTCATCACTTCTTTTTGTTGCCGTTAACTATAAATCAACTTAAACCTTAGGGAGAAATCTCAAGAGGTGATAAGTACTGTTCTGAGTGTAATTTGCACTTCTTTTAAATAGGTTTCTCTCAAGATATTTTATGTCTTCAAAGGGAAATCACTTGAAAGTTAAGAGCGGAGTAAAAAATTCCCAGACTCTATTGATCATCAGCGGTGGTAACACATAAAGAGCCTCCAACAGAGCTCCTCTGAAAACCTGATACACTTCGGTGTTTACGCACCAGGGTCTCTTCCTCTGTCTGGCCTGCTCTTCGGTGACACTCCTTCCTTTCCACCCTACTTTCACAGATAGACTGCAGTCAAAAATAAATAATTAAAAACATTTTAAACCCCCTCAAGCACCCCTTAGACACCTCACTTAGACCCCAAGGTCCCATTTGCACCGATCCACAGATCACCACCCAGTTATCCGAGTTCACCGAGTCTCCGGGCGAGCGCCTCGGAGCCTGGACGGGGACCCGGCCACCAGAGCGTCACCCGCCTGCGGGACAGGGGGGTCCCCAGCTTCCCAGTCGGCCTGAGCGTCCCGGCCTCCGCAGGGAACACAACAGACCCCCGCGCTCCGACAGCCAGCCATTGCTCCCACGCTACATGCTGCTCTTTGTCAGCAGGATGCGGGAGATGTTTGGGCTCGAGTGTTATTAATTAGTTCCCCAGGTCTGCAGAATTCGTTAGCAGAACGGCCGCCCTTCCCTCCTCCGCCACCCAGACTCCCGCCCGGGCGCTGGAGGCAGGGTCCAGCCCTGAAGGGTAATTATGCCTTCTCATTTGTCAGCGGCTGTTTTACCGGTAACCTGATGGGCTGGGGGGAACCCGATCCGGGTGTCTTTTGTCACCCGTTGAGTGACACTGCGTTGACAGGATTGTGCAGCCAGTAGTAAAACAACATCTCTTGTCCACCAGGGTGCCCGGGCGAGAGGGGCAGGGGGCCGCTCGGGGCAGACCCCACTCCCCAGGGATGCTCCGCACCCCCCTCCACCCTCATGCCCCCCTCCCCACCCCGTCCCTTGCTCACGCTCAGCCTAAGCCCGCAGCAGTAAATAGGCACTAGCATCTCCTTTTACCTTCCATAAAACCCACACAAGCACCGCTCTAACCCTGTGCTGCATACAGCCCGACGATGTGCAAGGAATATTTCTACCATTTGTTTTTGCAGTCTCCTCCCGACAATCCCCCCTCCTAACCCTTGCGGAGATGCAGCACCGACAAGGGTGAATGGCCCCACGTCAACTGGAGCCCAACGGAACACACCGCGGGCTCGGGGGTAACTCCTCCGTTTCCCGGTGCTGACACTGCTCGTCCAACCCCATGCCGAAGCCGTGCCGAGCCAGCCTCATTTACAGGGCTGCCGCTTGTAATATCATAAACTTCAAAGCAAGTCTCATACATCCAACAGAATTAACTTCAGTTATTCAGATGCCTGTTAACAAGCTGCTAAAGGCATAATCCTCACACAGGACCAGGCAGCTGCAGTCCTTTGCTGGATGTTCCTTAAGCAATCCTCAGGAAAAGTAAGGATTTTTATTGCAGATACAAATCTGCTGTCTTCATTTCCTAGGTTTTACTAAGAAGAAAAGATTATACAAACCCTTGAAATATCGCAATATAAACCACACCACTCAAGGCACTGCAAAGTATCTTTTAAATTTGAGTTAATTTTCTGGCGTTGCTGCTGAAGAGAGACTTTCTGTAGCGCTCTGTGCGAAATTTAGACCACCTCCATTTTGGAGCCTGTTTTTCCTGTGGTACAAGCAAAGAGCAAGTACCAGTTTGCGGCTCTCTAGATCCGAAACGCCCGCTGAGTCTCGGAGCATCTCAGGACCTGTATGTTCCCACGGTGGGACACGCAGCAGGGTGCCCCCGGCCGCTCCCTGGCAGAGAGCCCGTCACCGCAGCACAGCCCTCCGCCAGCCCAGCCTTTGTCGGAGGGCGAATTCGGGTCTTCCATCACTAATTCCTTCCATTGAAACCAATACCTCACCGTTCGGCTGAAAACCTCTGATCAGGTACAAAACACACAGTAAAAACGCTGGCTCTAAGACCAGACGTTTCGTCTCGGTTTCAGTGTAATCACTGAAGATTTAAGTTACAGCACGCAGCACGTTTTGCCCCAGAAGCTATAAAAACCGTGATTTCCGTGCTGATGGGGAACCGAAGCCGAGCCTCCCGAGGCAGGCGCCGGCACCATTTGTGCCTCGGAGAGGAACCGCTCTCGGCTCAACCATCTCCAGCCGCCTCCCAGGACACACATTACCCTCAGCAACAAAATCTAATCTCCTGCTACCCTGCCTCTAACCATTCATCCTTGCCGTTATGGCCCCTCTCCTTTTTAAGGAAGATGATGCTGGTTAAAGCAATTTACTATCTTACAGTAGAAACCGGGCTAGAAGGAATTTGGCAGCTTTTCTCCCATCCCAAAAAACGTGTTTCAGAGCACATCAGAAATTTTCATCATGTCTGTCCTGGTCATAAATACGGGTCCTATTTTTTCAAAGACGGCGAGAAAAGGCTGGTTAAAACCAATTCACTGATCCTGGGACCTGGGGATACGACTCCTGACTTCCGAGGGGCCCTGGCACAGGCTGCAGCCTTCTCAGATTACTTTCAGCTGAAATGTTAAGCGGAAATTTAAAATGAAAGGTCAACAATCCCTCAGCGCGCCCAAGTCAGGAGGTTTCTCCCCTCCCCCACAAAAAAATTAAAACAATAATGAACAGCCCAACAACCGCACCGTTACCCAGGGCAAGACTAATTGTAGAAGCCTCTGCTTCTCACTAGGAAAGGATAACGGGTGTTTGGGGAATGCAGAGTATTTTTATAGCCCTCGAACAACAGCAAATGCTACCCCTCGCCTCCCGCAAAGGTCAGGTAGCAAACGCTGTTTGTACCGCGGCGAGTACCCAGGACTGCAGCGGCTCCTCCTTCCTCCTGCCTTTGGAAGACAGACGAGGTGCTGGGTTTTGGGGTCAAAAGGAGACAAATCAACCAGCATAGAGTCATGTAACAGCGCAGGCTTCGACAAAAAAAAAAAAGGCTAATATTGCCTTTTTCGTGGCAGATGCTTCTAGACAGAAATGTAATCGTTTTTCACCAATTGTTTCTAATATTCGTCGGTGTGCCACGGACGGACTACGGCTGCTGGACGCCCGCATTGGGCAACGCAGCTGCACTCCCGACGTGGCAGCGGTTGTCACGCAGCACGAGAGATGTCCTAAATAGTTCTGTTCTCTTTAATTGCTAAGGCGTGGCTAATTTCCGATCAGCAACAGGCCTACGTTGAGCTGTCAGTGTTGGCAGATTTTCCCTGCCGTATTTTTATAACACACATAATTTTAGAATTTAGGTCTCGCATAGCCTATTGTCCACCTAGTGCGTAAGGATTTGTTAATTCACCCCGCACTAAGGGCTGCCCTTGGCACAATCAAGCACACACAGAATCACATTACTGCTCCCTGTTACCTCCCACTAAAGAAATGGGAAGTAGCTCAGCTTTGCCTTGTTTGAGGTCTATTTGGCTCTCTGTCCACCATACCCTCGTGCTAAGGTGTACATGCAGCTATGTGGTGCCTCGTTAGATGCAGTGAAGCTCATTAGAGGACCGTGCTCCCAGCCTATATGTGCACGTCCACTCTACCTTTCACATTCCGCAATTCATAACTCAATAAAAACACCGTGCGATTCTCTTGTGAAGGGATAGATTGCATCTGCAATTACCCTGTGTGTGACATAAAAGTCCCACTAAAATTTTAATCACTGTGTGAAGGCGCTTTCAGATTCCTTTGGCAAAACTTGCATGCTTCTGCCTTTAATTAGAAGATATCTCACTAAATATTGATAGCATTAAGCCACAGTCACGCTCCCGTAGATCTGAAATGGTTTGGATGGTTTCTGCTGGGAACCTCATCAACAGCGCTCACACCGGCCCCAGAACACGGGAACGAGCGGAATGAATAATTCCCTGTCAGTCAGTCCCGTATAAATTTAGTCCCCCTTTATTGCCTGACGAATGGCTGTGAGCTGGTCCAGCTTCCCCGCATTTGTGTATTTATTTGAATGCAATCGAGGAACCCGACTACAATTTTTTAGACGTGCAGCCTGACCGCGAGCCTTGTGCGGAGCCTTTGGGCTCTCTGAGCCATCGTTTCCATCGGCTCTCAGCAGTAACAGGGCTGAAAGACCCCTCCGGAGGCGAGCTGGCTCCCCCGTCACCTCCCCGGTCACGGGGGGCTCTGGGGGTCTCAGCCACCACGGGGCGATGACACGAAGGTGTCCCCTGGCTCAAGGGGACCCATCCCTCAGGAATGTCCCTCGGGAACGGAGTCACATACTGAAGCTGGGTGTCCAGAAGCGACCCAAGCGCTGCGTCAAGCGGAGCAACCCCAAAGCCCCCGCAGAGCCGCCTTCACTAGTACCCCGACCGCCCCAACTCACCAGCGACTAACCAGCCGCTGCACTTCGACCGAACACATCCTGCATATTTGCATATCCAGCTTCATTTTTTTCCTATGAAATAACATTCGAATAACTAAAAACGCAATTACTGTTGCTGATGCACATAATATTTCTTGTACAGCTTATTGAAAGTTATTTCCAGTTACTTCGCATTTCGGCTAATCTAAATGTTACCTCTGGGTACCTGATCATCTGTGGCTGTAACAGAAAAAATGTTGTAGCACAGAGTCAATGATTCACAACGCAGCTGAGTAAACAGGGACTTGAATTATACCCACGTTTTCTGACCGGAGCTTTTTCGCTGGACAGCCTCCATCTATGGGATGAAGCATATAATAGAGGCGAACTTTGCTGGCATGCTTCCGACTCTGGAAAAAAAAAAAGAAAAGAAAGGAAAATGCAAGAAATGAAGTTACCGTAAGCAAGAAGCTCTATTGCTGTGCACACAACAGCAATCCGCAATAAGATTTCACATCCCCTTGATATATGCATCCGACATGGGAGGAGAAAAGGGGGGAAGACCCAGGTGAGGAACACTGGCGTTTCACAGCGCTCCCACCCAGCCGAAACGAACCGTGGGGCGACTGTGACACCTGCCATTAGCAGGAGAAACGGCCCACCCTCCCCACTCTGTGCTGAGTCCTGCTGCCTGCGGCCCCTTGGAGACACAGCGGGAATAAAGGCGGCGAGGGAAGAGCAGCATTTGTTATCAGACCATTTCCATAGCGGGAGAGGCTGAGAAGCCCAGGGTTATTTAGCTTCAGGCAGAGACAGGCTGGCATCGCAAGGGATCAGACGCACACACGCAAACAGAAATCCACAGTTCCTACACTTACAGGAGAATAAAATATATAAGGGGTATAAAACCTCACTCTCCAGGAAATAAGCCAACTGATACCTGCCAAAGGTTCGGAAGAAATTTCTCCCAAGGGTGAATTATCAGATAATTGTGCATTATGGAATCTAATGCTCTCCTCATACGCAGGCGGTGCTGGCCCTGCAGAGAGGGATAAGGAGCGCGTGGATGCCGAGCCTGAGCCCCTTCTCTCTCAAGCATCTCCCCGGGGAGCTGAACGGTCAGACGCTCCAGAGGGGCAGGAAAACAGAGCAGAGCCGGGACCCCCCACGCTTCCTGACAAGAAAGGCACCCAGGGCCTTTTTCTTGGGCAATTTTCAAACCTTATTTCTAGCACGGGGAAGTTTTCAGGGCACCTGTATTCTTGCAGAGGGGACAGGGAGAGCTGAGCGATGCCCGGAGGAGGCTCTTCCCGAGACGGACACACGAGGGCAGGTCCAACACGGCCCCGGGCACGGCCGGCGCTTACCGGCCAGTGAGGAGACGATGGAGAGATGCCCTGGGCACGCCAGCGCCAACGGACACGGCAATCCTTGTGACTTGCGAAGTGTAAAGGAAGATTTAAAAGCTTCTACAGCAGCAGCACAGACATAAACTTTCAAAACACCGACTCACCACCAGCTCTCGTCCTCCAGCAGATGCAAGAGGGGGAAAAGGCTGCAGCTACCAAATACCTGCATCCAGGGCCCAGACGTGCACGGCAGCTATTATTATGCAAATGCTCTCTCTGAATCTCCATTTCTGATGGCCTCACAGAACAACAGCACCGTAATATTATAATTTCAGATCACAGATTTGCAATTTTAAAATATTAAACTATCATTAGCATGCTCTGGAACATTCTTTTTCCTGTGGTGCGAACTTGGAGCTAAATTTGCAGAGAGCTGTTATTGGTATGCATAAATGTGACTACGCAGTAATATTTTTTTTTAATGGAGCAAATCAGTCAAGATAAATAATGCCAAACATCCTTCCCTAACTTGTCTTCCCACATGCATTTAGAAAATGCGACCTGCTGGAGTCGGAGCTAAGCGCAGGAAACCCCCAAAAGCTTCAGCTATGGGTGATTAGCAGTCCAGGCAGCGACGGCGCAATTAAGAAATGACAAAGTAAATGTTTGAAATGCAGAGGACGGATGTGTGAAGTCAGCCTCAGAGTTTCGCTCCCATTTTTTGCCAGCAGCGATGCTCGGCCGGTTCTGCCTGGAGGAGGTCGGGAGGCCGGGACGATGCCAGGGCTGGTCCCTTCGCGCAGGGCAGGGGAGGGGACGAGCCACCGCGTCCCTCGCAGCGCCGTGGCTGGAGCTTTTCAGCTGAATTCCCGTAGTGAAGACTCACAGCCCCCGCTCTTCCCCCGGCTGAGTTAATCCAGCACAATGCAACCACAGCCCGATGAATTCAGGTGTTAAAAAGCTTGTGGGGTTTTTTGCCGCTTTTTTTGTAAGATGAAAAGTCAAGGTTTTAGCAGTAATCATTTCTGGTGTTCTTTTCCGTGGCACTCAGCTGTGCCATAAATGATGTCCAAACGTCTGCATTAAAAGTCAGTGAAGCTTCAACCTCCTGTAAAACACCTCTCACCTTTATTTATGCATTTGTTTGGATTTATGAAAGCTAAGGTAAAGAAATAACTTATGTTTGGCATAATTTAAAACTACACGGCTCCTTAGGCAGCCTTATTATGCCACGGTTATAAAAGCGGAGCTTAAAATCATCCCTGGCCTTTGCAAGTACATAGTGAGCATCTCATTCCCTCTCGGGGAGCGGAGGTAGCACAGCCCATTTGTCACCCATTTTATCTCTGGTATTTTCTACATTTACATGTGTATTTATCATCCTAACACCAAGGCAAGAGCGGAGTGATTATTCTTAGCGTGCTGCTCGCAAACAGCCCCGCGGGTTGTCCTTTCCCCTCCACCAAGCAACGTGAATCTGCAGCTCCGAGGCGCGAGGCGAGGGAGGGGGTGGCACAGCCCCCATGGCCAGCATCACGCTGGAGGGCCGCGCCACGCTCCCGAGCTCCAGCCGGGCTCCACCATCCCCGTCAGAGCCCCACGTGTTTGAAGGAGCTCTGGAGGTCACAGCAGCAGGGGGACGCCGAGGAACAGCGAGCACGGCACGAGCATCGCCGCCTCCCGCCGGCCACCCAGCCCAGGGGGCGGCAGGTCCCCGCGGGGGCTGCCGTGGCCAGCTGGGCATCCGCTGGCAACCGCCACCCAAGGCACCACAGGTGCACCGGGCAACAGGAGGAACCACGCGCAGGAGTCAGGAAACCGGGATAAAGCGGGATCAGGGCACATCCCGCTGCCATTTTGATACGTCTCACCGCACGTAGAAGCCTTAGAAAAGGCAAAACCTTGACACATCTGTAAATCCATGGTCTGGAACAAGAACGCTGCCTGTGGGGACACCTGCCTGCTCGTCGGCAGCCAGCACAGTTTCATCCTGGGGCGCACTGAGGGAGTATTTCTGTGCCTGGGAATATTTCTCTGTAGCTTTACAAAATGCTAGGCCAAAGGCATTTTCACTTAAATTCTCTGTCTCTAGTGTCTGGAAACAACTCCTTTAGAAGGCAAGAAGTCTGGTTTAACAGTATACGCTTTAAAAACAACCCTCTCTATGCAGGGAGTGGGGGGGAAGCTTAGAAAGAGCCTGTTTTCACGTAACAACTGCAGACTTCTGCATTGCAAGCTCACGTGCTATTGTAAGAAGGCTCATCAATAAAAGTAAATAAATGGATCGTTTCTATCTATATCAAATCTGCTTTAACACAGAGGATTGTGGCAGAGGCAGCAGAGTTCTGGCAATTCAGCCCTAAAAGATAAAAAGGGCAAAGCAAAGCTAAACTGTGCTATGAAACGCAATTTTATTTTGCAAAAATCGAGTTTTGCAGCACACTCCCGCCCAGGGCGAGCGGTGGCGCGGGGGGAGACAACGGGGTCTCTGCGGGAGCAGCGGCAGCGGGGGGACCCCGGCAGCCGCCGAGGGCTCTCAGAGGCAGCAGCTCCCATCGCCCTGGCCCGCGGGGGGTTTGCCCGCCCCCGCCATAACCGAACAGCTTCTTCCACCAACAGGGAGGACTGGGACCGTCTCCCCTCGCGAGGCCGGATCCCCGGGGTCTGCGGGGCTGCGCAGGCACGCGCCGGTCCCGGGGGATGCGGGAGCCCCCCCTCCGCAGCAGGCCAGCCGCCTGCAGTGCCCCGGGACCGGCTCCCACTTTGCACCACTGATTTAAGCTGACCTGACAGTCTAAAATATTTCACCATCTTGCGAGGGACTTCTTCCCGTACCCCCGGCCACCTCGCAGGTTCAAATCAACCGTTTTTGCTGCTTTCCTCACGCTGCGCTTGCATCTGATCTAATTCCCCTATTCCCCATGGCCCCCTTTATCGTCTGCTTGTTCGCTTCTCCGCTGGCAGCGCCGCGTTCTGGGTCCACCTGCCTTCCCCCTCCTGCTCTCCCTCCTCCGTGCCCTGTGCTCCACCACGGACCAGAACCCACCGCACTGGGGGGACACGGCCACGCCGAGCACCGGCAGAGACGCGGGCGGGAGATGAAGGAAGGAGCCGCAACGGCAGCCCAAACAGCTTCTCTTAGTTTGTAGTAAATTCTTTTTTCAGAAGCCTGTTGGTGGGGTTTTAATCCTTTTAGTGTGCGCTGTGTTGATTCTTTTGGATGCCGGCAGTTTCTTAATTAAATCGCCATGAAACATGCAGCCACATGATTGCATCAACTTTATTATCTGTATTGGCCCTACTTCTAATCTCATCAAAAGAGACAAAGACACGTTGGCCAGACCCAGTTCTCTCAACCTCATGCAGAACACCAGCTACACTCTCCTGAGGCCACGCACGCGCATCCCGCCCCGGTCCCCAGCTCCACGCGTCTCCCTCCCAGAACCCTCCTCCGCCTTCCACGTCCCAGGAAGGATCAGCGCTGGATGCAGAGCCCCTGCCCAGCTCTTTTCAAGCATTTGCTTGCAAATTACTGGACCCGCTGACTCGAAAAACCAACATTCTACATTTCATAATTGCTGCCTAACAAACTTCCAAATTTCTACTGGAACGGAACCAATTTATTCCTCATACTGTGATATAACAACATCCTCTGCTTTTTTTAAAATAGAGGACAGAAGTATTTTCAGCAAACGCCTTCCCTTTTTTGCCTCTCCCACCCACACGACCAGCACACTCTATTGTCGAGATCCCCGTTGTTCGCCACAGAGACAAACTCCCGTCTGTTATTCCAGACGCCGCTGGGTGCCAATGTCCTTTTTCTTCCTTTGTAATTTTTGCAAAGCCTCATTTATAATTTATGGTCATTTCTATCCACTTCCCCTTTTTGCTCCGTGAGTTAATTTTTTAAAAAGCGTCTACTCATGCTTGTGACTTTGTGGGCACAGAGATACGTGTCCGTAATTCCCAATTGCGCACAGCTGAGTTCTCACCCCCATGAAACCGGCTTCTTCAAAGCAACAGGTAGACAGATTACCGGTTTGGACGCCGACTTCCTTGCACATAAAGGCAAGTACTGACGATCCGTTCAGCCAAGCAATCACTACCTCATTTCCTCTAAAGCCATGATCATCCCTCCCTGCTCGCCACGCTGACCCGAGCACAGATCCCCTCCCCAGGGACACCGACAGGGACGCTGGATCCCCTCCCCAGGGACACCGACATTTCACAGGCCCCAGCAGCTTCTCCCAGACCTCGATCACTGCAATTTTAAAAATGCAAACCCAAGACTTCGGAAGCTCCAACTAAAACAAACAGCAGCGACTCGCGGGGGCGAGGGGGGCTGCCGTGCCTGCCCATCTGCAATCGCGCGGGGTCAAAGCATCCCAGTCCAAGCCTGACAGCTTTAATTACAACCAACGTTGCTGTTGCTTCGGTCACCTTCATAAGAAAAATCTCACCCAACAGATCCTCCTTTCCAGGCTGGGCTCAGGGCTCCCCTGGCCGCAGGAAAAGCGTTTCCTCCAGGAGAGCTCAGCAACTCCCTTTCCCGTCCACCTCCCTCCTGCGGCGCTTGAAATACTGAAGCTGCAAAGAGCCGGAGGGGGCTCATGCCGCAGCCCAAGAGGCCCCTTGAGAAAAGGGTTTCTAAACTGTGCTTGTTTGAGGGAAAAGAAAACACCGCCTTTGGTTTCTTCCCCGTTGGCGCAGCTCCATCGCACGGGCAGACCGGCTGGATGACGGGGACGGTACCACAGGCACCATCTCCCACGGGTGGATACCACCCGGCACCCAGCCTGCCCGGCCCAGAGGGATCCAGGCTCGGCTCTGCAGCCCCCCGGGTGACGGATACCTGCAGACCTCCAGAACAGCCAGGCATGAACTTTCTGTCTCAGGAATCACCGTTTCAGCTATGTGATCTTTGACTTTACCGCTTCCTACATCAATTTTAACTGTAGTCAAAGCATCTCTTGTCCTACATACTGCTGCGTACCCTGCAGAGAGGAAGAGAACTCTCTTTACAGCCCGTGGCCGGAGTCGCGTGGCACAAGCAGGGCTCAGCACCCGCTCGCAGGCTGCGGAGCTGCCTCCCGGCATCGCCCACGGGCTTCTGCTCCTGCCCAAATGCACTGAAAGTCCCTTCTCGCTTCATGTCCTCCCATTTCTTCTGCAGGTAGATGTTACGCCTACACAACTTTGCTTCTCCCTTGGTGTTTAGGGATTTTTTCCAGACAGTGCACCTCCTGGTGAACATGCCAAGGGGAAGGGGACGCGGGGGACGGAGCGCGCAGGGCAGGAGCCTGGGAGATGTGCTTCGCTCAAGCAAGGTGCACTCTCGCTGTTTGCCCGCAGCCAACGGATGCCGAGCAGCGGCAGCTCAGGGGTATCGGCGCAGGCCACGCTGCCGCTGGGCACCGATGCTCGAGGTGCTGAGGCTGCCACCCCGGCGTCAAGAGGGGAAGAGAAGAGTTAACGCAAACGCAACGTCTCCTCCGCACACGAGTCACCCAGCAGCAGCTCTGCGCCGGCAGCGCCGCCGTTGCTCCCATTCTATCTTTCCGTGTCTGAAACAAATCACTTTCAAAGCGCGTCAGTGCCAGTCACTGAGAGCCCGCTCAGCCCCGGCACAGCGCGTGGGCGGGTTTGTCACAACACACGGCGGTAACTAAAGACTCTGCTTTCAAACACCTGGAACCCAAATCCAAACAGGGGTTGCCAGTTTAAAATGTTAAAGAAAAGCGGGAGTGAATACCTGGAACACAGCGGTGCCGTCCTGTGCATCGGGGGCAGAGAGGGGCTGCCGTGGGGAAGCGGGAGCTGCAGGGACTTCTCCTGGGGACGGTGTGGCCCGGCGTGGGTCCCAGAGCAACGCTTCGTCGCTTTTACTCCACGTAGGCTTCACGTGACATCCCTTGTACCTCTCCATCACCGCTGACCTCAGGTCTCATCCCTGCTGGATTCTACCACTGCTCCGAAAGTACCTTTGAACTTCAGCTATTCTTAGCCCAAAATGGGACTCTGCCTTGGAAGGGAGCGTACGCGAGGGCTTTATCTGCCCTGCTGCTGTTTAGCGATAGATGTTGACACTGGGAGTGCATTAAAAATAATGTTTAGCCATTACTGTTGACAACAGCGTAGTAACAAGGAGCCTTGTAAAGTGCCATTTAATCTCCATTGGTTTCCTGAAGCACGCTGCGACCAGCCGCCGACGCTGCCCTGGTGAGGCGGCACGAGCACCCCACCGCAGAACACCGACCCCCAGCCCGCCCTCATACACGACGTGGGGCCAGGTTTACCTCTACGTATTTTAACTGTTGCTGTGAGCAGTACCTGAGCCGGGCACCAAGGCAATCTGCAGAAGGTCTGTGTGTGCACATACAGCAAAGCACAGCACCTTGCAACCCAAACACAAAAAAAGCTTTCTTTAGCCTCTTTTTTTTCTCCCCGAGCCAAAGTTCTCCTCCCAAAGACCAGCACAACCTGCAGACTAACAGTAACGTTTGAGCGGCCACTAAAAACGGTCTAACAGGCGTACACCACGGCAGAGCCGGTTCTCAGCAGTTGTGGGGAAGGACACGGGGCCACAGGTAGGACATCGCCGCCTCCTCCCTCCTCTGCAGCACGTACAGGCCGCTCTCAGCAAAGCGAGCCAAAGCGCGGCAGGGAAGTAGCAGCAATGGCAGAGCGCACGAGAGAGGGCACCGCCAGCAAACGTCAGCATCCCCTTCGACAACACGGCACCGGCAGAGCCCCGGCACAGCCGAGCCCTGCGCAGCCTTCATCTCCAGCTGAAGCGTGGCTTTTCCGCTGCTCCATCCTGGGAACGCCCGCAGCATCTCGCGCGGGGAGCTGGCACCAGACACAGAATATTCCAGCTCCTTGGCTTCTAGTGCAGCATTTATTTTGTTAAATAGAGTATGTGCTCTTCCACTGCATTAATATTTCAGACACAGGATTGCCTTTCTGAGCACACACATCGTGATCCTTAAGGCACTAATGTGCCGATAGTAAACAATGTTTATTATTCCTTCAGACAAGCCATCATTTTATGCAGTTTCCAGAGAAGGACGGCCCAACTGGAAGCAGATTAACCCGAGCACCACTCCAGCCCCGCGCAGACAAGGAGTATTGATGAGGCTGTCGATACCGCTCGCCCGCTCCGCTCCGGAGACAGGGTGAGAAATTCCGAAGAGTGCTCGGCTCCGCAGACGAGCCAAAGGGCACGGCCCTTTATTTGTTCTTCCCAGTCTCCTCTCCATTTGAATTTTAATACACTTCGCCTCTGCCCTCCTCCTGCCCCTCCGGCTCCACCGCAAGCGTTGGAGCATCGCTCCTTCATCTCACAAGGGGAGCCAACGTGCGCGTGACACCTTCCCGCGCCCCTCTTCCTACAGAGCCCGGCGCATTTCTTCATTTTAAATGAAAAAGCAAAATACCATCTGAACACCTGAAGCAATAAAGATTACAATGGAGAAAAGTGTTATAGCAGCTTAAGGAGAAAATGTGGTGATGAATATGCAGCTCAGGGTGGAATCTGAGAGCAACTTTGCATATTTGGTAATTTTCCTGCAGGATTTTCAAAGAGAAACTTGAAAATAAATGGTAACATCTTCCTAATGGCTGTGAACACTTCTATATAGAGATGAGGACTCGGAGCTAACTAAGAAAGCTTAGCTTTTTAAATTTAGGGATCAGCTCACCAAGGGGATTGATAGAACCTCTCTCTAAGACAGAGCTGGAAGGCAGCGTTAAATTACGGGCGATGCAGAGAGCACCCAGCAGCAAAGAGGCTTTCCGCTCCAGAGGAAGGTGAGATGCAGAAATACAGAAGAGGAAAAGCTTGTCTCTGGGGCACAGGCTTTCAATCGCATTGCAGCAAGTACCGTACGTTTTTGGTTTTCTTCTCCTCGTTCAGCAGACACCGGCCACTTCCCAAACCACCGCTGCCCCCGACCTGCTCCGGTCCCTGCCTGAGCGGCCACAGGACGGCCGGAGCTCGGGCAGCAGCACCAGCCGTTCCTCTGCAACCCCTGGGAGGGGTGAACGGCACCTGAGCAGTGATGCTTTGTTGATAAAAGTCACAGGAGCCTGATGCAAGATAGAGCTGCTGCAGCACAAGCGGCGCGCTCTGAATCCCAGCCTCTGACAGGGCTCAGACACCGGGTAGCGCCTTCTGGTTCTCCCACCCACAGATGTCATTTAAAACCAACCAAAAAAAAATTTAAATCAATCCTTTCGTTTCAAAGTTGTGCTTGAAAGACACGCGCTGTCTGTGCCATCAAAGCGGAGCACAAAGGTCACTGGCCGGGAGATGCTCCCCGTCCCTGTGGCCGGCGCAGAAGGTGCCCCGGGGGAAGACACCAGCAGACATGTCCCTCGCCACCCTCCCCGACACCCGGGGCTCCGGAGGAGGTGGCCGAGGAAGGAGCAGCCGCGGCACAGCCCCGGCTCTAGGAATGCCGCAGAAGCCGGCCAATGCCGGCGACAGCTAAAGAGCATCCAGAGGCGGCTCATCGCCACTGTCCTGTCGGGAAGGGTCCAGCCCCCGACACTGGCGAGCGAGTACGAGAGGAGGCCCGAAATAGCCTCCCCCCACCAGACAGCACTGCGCAGTCGGCCACCACCTGCCTGATGCTGCCGGCAACCGCCTGGAGCGTGCTGCATCCCTCTGCCCTCTCCTGTGATTCCTTACCGAATCCGTCATCCCGCTTCACGTGTGCTCCTCCTGCGGGGCAACGGGAGAGCCAACGCGTGAGGAATGCTTGGCACAGCCAGCCATCACCCAGCGGGATTTTATCAGGCATCCGTAGTCGGAGGCTTTATTCCCGTAGCAGAAATGGGAAGGGAGTTTCCTGACACTTCCAGGGACAATTTAAGATATTAATTTGCCTTAAGAATTAAAATGCTCAAACGCACGATCTTCTGGGCATCGACAACAACCAGCGGGACCTGCCTCATCTCTTTCCTACGCTGCGCAGAAGCGAATCGGTGCCTTTGCAGCTTGCTCCTGCGAGGCTCCGCAGCAGGGCGCGCAGAGAGCCTGTCACGGCATTTTCTCATTTGGGCACCTGCAACTTCACTGTGAGCCGATGCCCCAAGGCCGGACACTCGGATCAGCTCTGCCCGAAGGTGAATCCCAGACAGGAGCGCAGAAGCCGGCAGTTTCACAGGGATGGAAAGGAGAGAGCAAAGGCGCACGGACATATCAGACAAAGCCAGGGACAGTTGCACAAAGCACATAAAATAAGGGCAGTATTTTGCTGTGTGTCAAGTTGGAAGCAAAAATATGCTGCAAACACTCTGATTCTTTTGTCATTTTTCCACTACACTTGCCCTTGGAAATAATACCGCTTAATACTGCGCGACTGACATCAAATTATTTTTTATTCCTGGCAAAGCAGTGCAGAAGAAAAGAAGAGTTATTGGATGATGATTTGGAGAAGGAGACGAGACAGCGATTGGAGCTGACTATCCCTGTTTGGCAAGATAAAAACACCCCCCTTTCATACGCTGCTTCCCTCTATTTTCTTACAGAGAAAGGTCTCATTTTGCATGCACAAAGGAGCCACGATTTCAGTGCCTGGCACAAGGGCTGCGGATCCGACTGGGCTGCGCCAGCGAGGCAGCGGATGAGCTCCCGCTCCCAGGATCGGCCTCCGGAAGGGTAACGGCTGCTGACCAAAACTACCACGTCTCCCGGTTTGAGGGCCAAACCGCGACACCACGCCATGGAGGAAGATGCGTTACCAGCACGGCTGATGCTGCTGGCTTCCAGCCCGGTGTCCCGCAGGCACCTTCGCCAGCTCCGAGCGCTGGGCTCGCTCCGCACACCCCTCGGCACGGCTCCTCGGGGCCAGCGGAGCCCCAGGGCACCGAGCCCACCGTGCCCACAGGCAGCCAGGCTGGCCCCCGCCCCAGGGGCTCCCCGTCGGCCAGACCCCCCTCCAGAAACCCAAATTAAAATGCTGAGGAGGAGCACGGGGGGGACCAGGCTGCGAGAGGAGTTCCCCCCACAGCTCTCCCAACACCTGCAAAAAAGCTCATTTACACTGCGTTTTTATTTGTGTGCTTTGATATTGGCAGTATTACTTTCTTTTCCAACCAAAAAGCTGAAAGAATGCAACTTTAGAACATTAAATGAAAAATTAAATGCAGAAAATTTTGTCTTCTGAAGTTGATATTTTCCCTATGAGAAGAATCAGTTTTAACCATAGAGTGCTTTTGAAAAGACGGGGAGGGGAAGGTGTGAAAATTGTGACCTGCTAATTTTTAATTAGGAAGAAACAGTGAATTTTACATTCCTGCTATTAACTAATTGGCTTGCAGCAAGGGCTGGCGGTCTCGGGCAGGATGGAGCTCAGGTACATTCAACACCACAGTTTTGTGCAAGAACAGTCAGGTTGTGAATCCTGATGTTATAAAGTGAATATTCGGAACATGGACTCGATCTGCTCACCTGGCCAGGGAGGAGAAACGCCTTATGAGCAGGCGCCTGGCAGAAAGAACAGCCTTCGCCGCTGGCGGAGATGCTCCAAACGCACTCCTCATGAAACAGCGTCACAGCGAGAATTATTTGCAGAAACTATTCTCCAATAATTTCCCATGATTAACGTCCGCGGGGAAATCGCATACTGCTCGTCCCATGTCTGACTAGAGAAGGAGGCCAAGCTCCGTGATTCTGCGATTCACCTGGCAAGTGACTCGCTAGAAGCGATTTGCTCGGGTCTCTCCATCCCCGTCCGTCTCGCATCGGGAGCGCTGCAGAGCGGTTCCCGTCCACATCTGCAGTCAAAGCGCGGGGACCTCCCCGCCAGGCTGGACGCCGCACCAAGCCGCCGGCAGCCCCAGGGCTTCGTGCATCAGCCACAGGGAGGAAAACATCCCGGGCACGGCTCTGTGCGCCCAGGAGAGCTCCTTGCCGAGCACGGAGCATCCCTGGCAAGAGGAGGGACTGCCACGGGGACACGGCGAAGCGTGGCACAGCCATGGGGCAGAGGCACCTTCAGCCTCTGGGGCCACCAGAGGAGCCCCCGGCCGGGTCTGGGCCAGTCCCGCGACTCGCCTCGCTCTCTCCATCCCTCTGCTCTGCCCTTCGCCAGCCAGCAGGCACGGTGAGGCAATGGCATTATTGTGCCGAACGTTTCCAGCGTCTGCTGGGATTTCACGGGGGATGACAAATGAGCACAACACCTCGCACTAGAAATATACAACAGAAAACCGTGTTGTTTTCCACATTTCAAAAACATCTGCTATGAATTAATGATTCAGCTCATACCTACAAGTACAGGCGCGGAGGAACAGAGATTGGCTGAGCACCCCATTGCTCAGCAGCCGCTGCTCCTGTTTCTGTGGCAATGGTTCTGCCTCCTGTAGACAAGATTTGGCATCTGCCTCTCCCATTATCAAGATCTGGAAGGCGTCCCTAAAACTGCAGCCTTGGACTTCCCAGCGCTGCCAGGGATCCCTGCTGCACACCGAGGGCAGCCAGAGGAGCCTTTACAGGAGATGCCTTAAGAAATTCTCCAAAACAGACACGGAAAGTGCCTTACAAGTAGATGTGCGTTACCCTTTGCACTGTTTATTAATGCAGCACAGCATCCTCCGATACTGTACATTGATTAAGCTTCTTGTATATCTCCCCTGGCCACACCAAGGCAAATGTCTCCCCTCCATATCCATTAATAAACACTCAAACCAGAGCAAAAGTTTGGGGAAACTTCATCTTCCAGGTCTCTCAGCACAGATTCTGATTTTGTTGAAATACCGCAGGCACTGAAAGTCTTAACGTATTCAAAAGCGGGGGCAAAACACAGCTCCCGTGAGCACTGAGGTCCCTCGTCCCCAGGCTCCCCACAACTGTCGCTCCTCTGGAGTCGCCAGGAAAGCCCAGACCGTGTCACGCGTCCTCGCTCCGCACGTCACTGCCCACGCGGGGCAGGACGGTCCCCTGCTCCCGCCCAACGAACACCATGCAAAGGGCGACCGAGAGGCGTCACGCAGGGCGATCCCGCACCCTCCTCTTCATCAGAACACAAGGGACGGTTTCCTTTCTCCTGTGGGGCTAACACCGAGGCAGCCCCTCACCGCGACGCGGCTCTATGCAGAACCACGTGGCGCTCGTGTCCCGTGTCCCAGGGAGCCGGTGCCAAGACACCGGCGGGCAGTCGGGTCCCCTCCCTGGAGGATTCCACAGCAGCATATCCCTCAGCAGTTTCCTCCCTTGTTTAACAGTAATTTATTTAATTTTGTTTTGAAGATATGCAGTGCTGTTAATTGCTGCTCTAACATGTCTCTAACGATATATCCTTTCTAATTATTTATTGCTTGCTTACCTCTTAAGTGCTTAAATACATTCACAAATACTAATCTACTCCCTGCACAATCAGTGATTCCTACTCAGCAAAGCACAGTGCAGCGATTTAATGCAAAAACTTGAGTTCGTTTTGCTGAACTCCTAATCGACCTCCTCGCTAACTATGCTTTTCTGTGAAAATCAGCTTTCAGGCGTGTTCAAATTGCAGCCTGACTTTGCAAATTTAGACAGAAGAAAAAAACAAAACAAAACAGACATGCAACAGACAACGCTGCAGCCACATCATTTACAGAGTAAAAGCCACCAGTAACAACAGTCTTTTGAATCTGGAGTGGTCAGAGAGGAACTGTAAACGCTGGGGTAGCTCCTGGCTGGGGCTGCGGAAGCTGATGCCACCCCGCAGGACCCGCGGCTGGCGGGGGCAGCGACAGTTGCCGAAGAGCATCATCCTACCTCGTAATGGGCCACGCGCTGGGACTCCGATATGAGCTGGGCGCTGCACACTTTGCAGTAACTTTCCGTGAATAATTCCTGGTCGATGTCGGAGGATTTCATCTGTTCACGGCAGAGAGAAGAGACAACAAACAAGCAGAGTCAGTGACAAAAGGCAGGCAGAACAGGAGGGGCTTGGTGAGGGTCCCTAGAGACACGGGCAAAGCAACACTTGAGACGAGCGGTTCTTGTCACCTCAAGGCAACAAAACCGACTTTAGACAAGTGTAAAACCAGACGGTTCCCACCACATCCCCACCATCTACAACTCGGAGTCCCGGGTTTAGGCACGACCAGTCGGTGCCAAGCACTCGGTCCCGGCACGGCGGCGGCGTTTCTCCTCGTCCCTGTCCCCGCCGGACACACGCCAGCGCCTGGGGAGCACCCTGAACACCCTCGGTCACAGCATCCTCCGCTGCTCCACAATTATACGCCATGCGTGAGCGCCAGCTGTAAACAGCCGCTCTTCTCCATTACCCCTCATATCGAGAAATGCCATGTACGTAACCAGCTACAGCATATATCACTTATGGCTCAAAACACGCTTAACCATTTGTTATAGAATAGGAAAGAGCTGATAAAGAGTTTTCTATAAAATGCAAATATCATTACAACCTGGAGGAAGGTGCTTTTAAGCTGGAAGGGTGCCCTGCTATATTTCTCAATTTGGACATGGAAGGAAATTGCTTGGGTGATTTACTGGGCTGAGCTGCTCTCAAGCAGCTGTTTAAATATTTGTGCGTTCCCCACGGCTTCCAAGGAGGACACTTGCACTCTCAAAAGCAGCTCGCTGAGTTCACAGAACGCTTCATTCGGTGTTTGCACCTTCCCTGTTTCGCGAGCGATTGCAGGTATCCAGCTCCGAACTGATAACCGAGGTGCGCGTCAGGAAGGGAAGGGGCTTATGAAAGACTGAGCCCAGGCAGAGACAGAAAACACCAGAAGCAGCTTCACAGACAGGGTATTTAAAAACAACCCCCCCGTGCAATTCAAGAGGGAAATGGCGGCCGACGCCTTCTGACTAATGCTGAGATGAAGTCTATTAATTCACAATCCTAACAAACGCGGGCATAATGAAGACTGATAATAGTTTTTATAGAGTTTATTCCACTGATTAAGAAGAAAAACAACATGGAAACGAGCAAGTTATGAGACCTCATCAGCAGAAAAAACCAGCAGGCGGCAGAAGACACGTCGCTGCCGGGCCGCGCAGGGAGCGCTCGCCGCGGGGACGGGGAGGTCGCAGACCCCCAGACCCCGTCCTGGGCCGACACTGCCCGTTGCCCGGGGCTTTCTGTGCGTGGCTGCCACCAGCCCACAGTGGGCTGGAGGGGCTCGCACCGAACCCCCAAACGCATTGCAGCCGCGCAAGTATTAAGATCACTGCACATTTTCTAACAACAAGCAGCTGAGTTGACACCAGAGGGTCACCTGGAGAGACCGACCTGCCCCCAGCTCCAGGAAAAGGTTTATTCCGGTGTTCTTCACCTACCAAAGACACAACCCTCAGAGCTCCTCTGCTGCTGCCCTTGCGCTCTGCAAAGGCGCTTGTTTCCTTCCTCTCGCTATCTGCCTTGGTTTAATCTCCATTCACTCTGCCCGGAGAAACGCTACACTGAGGAACTCTCAAAGACACCAAAAGACCCTTTCAGGAGTACAAGAAGCGTTGCAAAATTCCAACAAAGGCGAAGCAAAGGGGAGGGAAGAAATCTCACTTAAACACAGCACACTGACACGAGGCGAACCCAAGAACCTCATCAACCCTCAACCCAGCCACCAAGCCAGCGGCAGGTAACGCTGCGCTCGTTTGCGTGCAGGCTGCAACGCTGCCGCTGCAAACGCTCGTTGCGGAAATCAGAGTAAATCCAAAGCTGCTCAGTATTAGCTTAGCCCTTGTGCTCCGGTAACGCAGAGTAACAGGTCCGTTCTGCCGCTCACACATGTGCACGCGAACGGGGCTGTCTGTGCCCCCGCCACGGCAGCTGGGGCTGCACGGCTTATGCAGGAACAGGATTTAATGCCTCTTCTCTAAGCAGTAACTTCTGATACAGGTGCGGGATTCGTTAGCCTCAGTACTGCCAGGCAGGTTCTATACGCCAGGGTTACCACACAAGGATATAACGCACCGCAACAGGGAACACCGTCACTACGCTGACAGTGCGAAGTGCGGCACGATCCACGTGTAACTATGTGAGTTACCCAGTGAAGTCTCTCTGGAACGGCAGACCCTCCAGCGAGGCATCGAGAGCACACCTTCGGAGCCGGGCAGAGGGCTTTGCTGCTTGTTTTTTCCAGGTATTGCTTTTTAATAGCGCTGAAAAAGACAGCAAGGCAGAGGAGCGAGGGACGGGGATTAGGGGCACCGGCAGAATAAATGGAAGCAAAGCCTCCTTCACGCTTTTGCATGAATATATTAGGCTAAACTGTAGAGAGGATTCAAGCATATGTAAGCTCGGCTACTTAAACTAATTAGAAAGCTCTGGTAACAATAACTGCTCTGGGCAAAATTTATTACAAGGGGTTTGACAAAAATAATAGATTCACCTTCGCAAGGAAGATTTCCACACGAGCAATCCACTACCAGCACCCATTTGTACAAATCACCCTTGCAAAGCTGCACGAGAACCCAGCCAGGCTGAGAGCAAGCTTAAAGTACCAGCTACCGGCTTGAGGAAAGAGACGTTTACCTGCCCCACGTGAATGCGGCAGAGGAGCAGAAGTCTCTTCCCCTTCTCAGTAGCCCCTACCTGTCTCCACTGCTGGAAACCCCCCGAGCAGCCCTTTGCTTCCCAGAGCCCCTTCCCAGGGCTGACGCTTTAAGCTGGGCTGCTGCAACCTGCTGGCTCTGCACAAAGCTCCTGTTTGGTGGCTCTCAGCTCGTTCCTTTGCTTTTCTTACAATGTACTTTTTCCTGTACTCTCCTGTTTTCCTTTCTAGGATAACGTGCTGGAGCATTGCACCAAAAGGACGCCGAGGTGATACGCAGTGAAACGAATGCGCGAACACGCATCTCCGCACCGCGTGTTTCAGAGCAGGCTCCAGGCTCTCCCACCGCCACCGTCCCCAGGCTGCCCCCGCGCTGGCCCTGCGGGCAGACCAGAGGGAAGCTCCGGGGCTGGCGTTTCCCTGGGGATCTGTGCGGAGACCCTGTCACAACGCACAGACCGAGCAAGGGACCCGTCTGCTTCCTACACGGGGGCTGGTACCGAGATGCTGTAACCGCAGCGTGGGCGCCGCAGGTGTCCTGCTGATGGCATCTGTGCATCACGGCTGCAGCAAAAGGCAGACTCCAGCCATGAAGCCTTGGGAAAAACAAAATATCTGCGTTGTGTGGGCACCTGACCCAAAACAGGCCTTTCTCCTGCTCCAGAAAGCTCTTCACATCGCCCCCCCCCAGCCCCGTTTTGTCTTGACTCAGACACGCTCTGCATTAGCGTTTTGTGGGTCAGTCCTAGCCATGATTTATTAACTTCTTTCGCCTGCAAGTGTCATAAAGGGAGTTCATAAGCAATTAATATTTATATATTTCTAACCACTTAATTCCACTCTGACTCCCCCTGCCTACAAGTGCCAAACAGCTCCTAGAACAGACTAGTCTGGCTGCTCCTCACCACAGCCCGTCCTTGTCGAAAAGCAGCGTGAAGGGGGGGCTTTTCTCCGGCACCACCATCCTCCAGCGTGGCACGGCTGCAAAGCCCCGCGTGCCCCCGAGCCGCTCCAGGAGAACTGCAGATGCTGAGCGAGGAGGGACACGTTCCCTGCGCGTTCTCGGAGGCTTTTCTTGCCGAGAGCTGGAGAATTACCGTGTGACCGGCAGCCTCGCCAGCCCGGCTCAAACCCTTCCGCCGAGCAGAAGCCCTGGGTCTGCACACCAAGGTCTCAATGTCTGAAACTCTTGGTCTCCTCCTCCTCCTCAGGTGGGTACATGAAGAGCGGTCCCTCCACCACGAACACTCACCACCCCACCTCCTTCCACCGGGGTTTATCGTCCCCTCTGGTGTTGGCGCTCGCGTGCCGATGTCCCCCCTCCCCGCCTCAGCTCAGAAACCTCTGCAGACGTCAGCTCCGCGTCTCCAGCAATGGCAAACTGTGTCGTAAGAGACCTCATTTTAAATACCTTCTGCCATATGGCTACGATTCTTCTCAGCAGTTCCAGTGACTATAACGGCTTAATGAAAATCAATTTGATGGGGCTGACTCCAGCTTTTGCCAACTGCTGGAAAGATGCTAACTAAGTTGCATCAAATTTTAGGGGACAGCGATCCACACACTGACCTCAGAGACATATTCTAAGCCAGATTGCTTTTTAAGGATATGCTTTTGCACCCGCTGAATCCCACCAGGCAGGGACACGTGCTGAACGTCTACCTGTCACAAAGGAGTAAATGCTTCTGCAATCCCGACCCGGCCAGGACAGTAAAACAGCCACAGGAGGCGAGCCGGGTCCCCAGCCCCAGCGGATGGGTGCGAGTTGTGGGACACCCCTCGGGGTCCTCGCTCCCAGGGCAGGAGCAGACGCAGCGTCTGCAGTCGCTGCCAGCAGGTGCTTCCCGTCACACTCCTGATAAATACCGTTGCAATCTCCTCTCTGGCGATCTTTCCTCAGCAACCTGCTTCTGTTTTTATTGTCGTATACCTCCTGTTATCAGGTTCATCACCCCCTTTTTTGGATCAGTGAGCTCAGTGAACGGGCAAAGAAGTTCTTCTAATAACAGGAAATTCACGACAGGTAGCAAAAGTTCCAGAGTACGTGACAAACGTGAAGGCGGCACAGGTTTTTCTCATTCCAAGTGTTGCCTTTTATATCACTTCACAGATTACCCTTAGTATTTTTCACTGTCAATTATTTCTGTATTTTGACAACAATAAGCAGAAACCCATGAAAAACCTGAGCGGCTGCAGACGACTTCACGTCACGTCGTGGTCGGGAGTCTGAAAACGCAGCACATCCTTGGCCCAAGCAGCCCGCGGTTGGGAGCAGAGGGATCGCAGCCCTCCCAAGCGCTGGCAGAGCCCGCTGCACCTCGAGCCACGGGACGCGTTAAACGGAGACAGCAAATGAAGGATCTAAACCTGAGATCAGAGCCAAGCCCCTGGGTAACTGTTGTCTAAGCTGTTCAACACGCCTCGGGTACAGGGACAGGCATTGCAGGCAGACAGCCCAGACGCCGCCGACCGGGCGGCCGCAGACCCACACGCCCGAGGTCTTCCTCGCCCCACCGAGGCCCCGCAGGCCCCGAGGACACGGCGCAGGGGGTGGCCGTGACCTGTGCGACACGTCCAAAGGCTGCAGGAGAGGGAGGCGAGCCCGCGCGCCCCGCTCCAGGCACTGCCCCGATGAAAGCACCGCCGCAGGGAACCGCTTCCCCCATCCCCACTGGCCATGCCTCCCTCTGCTTGCTTCCAGATACGTCTCTGCCTTTCTGATTTAACTTTTTTTTTTTTTTTTTTAGAAAAATTGCTGCTCCTCGGTGCCGAATTTCCCCCCCAGCCCACCCCCAAGCACTGCTACCAGGTTTAGGGGAGCATCCCCCCACTACCCGGACCCACTGCCCTGCCTGCAGCCACAGCGGGGCCAACACATCCCAGTGCGCCCGGACCCAGAGCCGCCACACCGAGACCAGCACTGGCACAAGAAAACGGCCTTTGCACCATCCTTTAACTGACGGGTATCTGAGACCGTGGGGCTCGCCAGCCCTGCCACCGAGGTGCTCGCTCCATCACCTGCCCGTGGAGATGCACCGGGAGCTTCTGCACGGGTTCATTTTGTCTAGTGTACAACCAAGGACATGGAGCGCGATACAATAAAGCAGCACTGAATTCAGCAACTCGGGATCTTCCAGCCAAGAGGAAAGAAGAAAAATTGTGGTCCCTTACCCAATTTACTCTTAAGGGCCTTAATCACCTTCCCAGAATTAACAGCTTCCGAAACCTCCGTATTGGAGCAGCAGAGAAGTGGCAACTGAGCATGTGCGTGAACGCCAAATGCAAACAACAAGCCAAAAATTAAATGTCCTGAGTTTCATGTTATGAATTATTTGTGGCTTTTGCTGCTGTCACTCTCCCATGGATTAACATCTCATGTAACGCTTCCTGTTTTCTTCTGTTGTTTAATTTGTCTTGCGATAAAAAGAAAAAAAGTCTTTACTAATAATTAATGTGCTTTCAGCAACTCTGTCACTGCACTTACAACAAGGCATCTGAAGAAATGCAAAATACCGCCTTTTGAAGTGCCTTTTTTCCCAGCACTAGCAGCATGATGGATGGTTGAGCCCGTTCCACAAGTACAATTCTCCTCCTGCTTTTATCGCCCGGAGACAGGAGCGCTCCAGGGTTTTCCTGCTCCTCCTCTGCAGAGGCGGGACAGGGCCCTCCCCAGTGAGGGATGTGACGGAGCCCCAACAATCCGGCGTCCCGGAGGGGACGGTGGGGTGTCCCTACCCACCATCTTCGGAGGACGCGTATGCCATTTTCAGTTTTTCCTGTCCTGCCAGACCAAGGATGCTCTGTGTCCCTCCAGCTGTGCTGCACATCTGCCGTCTCTGCCACGCTTCACCTTCCCTGCAATTTTTGTTTGGTTTGGGGTTTATCTGCCATCTCCCTACTCCCTCCATTCCTGAAATCCTCTCCAGAGTCAATTTGCTTCACTTCTGCATTCAGCCTTTGATGCATTTTGACACGCTTTATTGGAGCCTTGAAAATCAGAACAAGATTGTGTGTGGCATGAGCTGGGGAGCCGGAGAGATCCCGCACGTGTCTGCCCCATGTGTCAAAACACAGAGGAGAGGCTGCCGAGAGCAGCACGGAGCAGCCAGAGCCTCGGCGCAGAAGAGCCCCAACCCGAGCACCCCAAACGCCCGACTCCGCACAACCTCCCCCAGCGTCCGCAGCCCAGCTGCTCCTCTGCGGGGACCAACTTCCTGAGGTTTGCCAGGACTAAGGAGGGGATGCTCGGAGAGCAGCGGGGTCCTCTCAACGGACGGAGATGATGTTTTTGAGAGGAGCCTCGCAGCTCCTGCGTTGGTGCTTGCTGCCTGTGCTGGCAGAGCGCTGCCCGCTCCACGCACGGGGCGAGGAACACCCCCCAGGACCCCGAGGGGACAGGGGGGCCGTTGGCACGCTCCTCCATGTGGGATGCAGCCGCGGGAGCAGGATCTCGCCAGGGATGTCTCCTTGGATTCCCCTGAGACTGGTGAGCAGGGGGAGCTGCCAGATGTTCCCACCTCCTCGCCGCATCGCAGGCGTCACCGAGGTACCATTTATAAATAGCAGAACCAAGCAAGAAAAAAAAAAAAAAAAAAAAAAACCCTGAAAAACAAATGATGAGTGTGTCAGGAAAAGCAGTGTCCTGTGGCCAGAGGGAAGCCTCGAGGGCAGGCGACGCCTCGCAGGCAGAAGAGCAGCAGGGCAAAGGCTCGGGGTGCGCGGGGAGCGCCGCGTCCCCCCACAGCACCGCGCAGGAGCGAACGGCGGAGATGCGAGAGTACGTGAGGCAGTAAAATCCAGCGGGTGCCTTTTTGACCTACTGCCTGTCTGAGGCGAGAACAAAGGGCGAGCCGAGGAAATTACAGGCGCGTAGATTTAGAGAGCAAAGGAAAGAGCTGTTCGTGCAGCAGAGAGCAAGCCCTCC
This sequence comes from Larus michahellis, assembly GCF_964199755.1. NCBI lineage: Eukaryota > Metazoa > Chordata > Aves > Charadriiformes > Laridae > Larus > Larus michahellis. The sequence goes on from NC_133915.1 coordinate 8,112,046, forward strand.
AGGCCACGAACTGCCTCCGGGGGTGATGGAGGAAGGATGCTGCCAAGTTTAAAGGGAGCTACACCGCAATTATGAGAGCAGCACCATCCCTGCCCTACAAAAGCGTGTATCCGGTTATACACATGAATTGTTCTAATTATTCACACTGCATCATGTGGCAGGATTTAATTGCAAACATGTGTTGACTTGAATAAAAATATATTTTAAAAAGGAGATTGATATATTGTGACTGCTTTGATAAAGTTTGTAGGAACTGAATGAAGAGCAATCACGTCTGGTGCCTCGCGGCATCAATTCTGCATCCTGCACACGTCAAGGACGGGGCCCTGGCACTCACCCCGGTGCAGCCGGGTGGCACGGCTCGGCCCCTTAGCCACAGGAACGGCCCCGAAACCTCCTGCAAAAAGGGGTTAAAACAGATCCGCACAGGCTTCGCAGAGGCTGCACTCTGAGATGGAGGGGTTGGCGTAGTCAGATGGCAGAGGGGAGGGACTGGCTCGTACTGGGATGCAGAGAGCTGGTACGGGCAAGAGACGGGGTACCCTGGGGCACCTCTGCCACTGGCACCTCCCTGCAGAAGCAGATTCCCCCCAACTAAGCCCTGGCCGAGCCCCATCCTGGAGAGAACGCCTGGTCCGACAGCACCTGGCACAAAGCCCCAGCGCCCGCTGCATTCCCTCCTGCTTGCCTCCCCTTTGGAATCCTCCCGCCGCTCCCCCCTCCGCGCATCCCGCCACCCAGGGATGCATTTTTGGCAGCTCTCACGGTGCCCCCGGCCACAAGCATGGCACTGCCCCGGGACCCCGCCAGGCGCCGGGGCGTCGCGGGGCCGGCAGCGCGGGGCGCAGCGAGGTGCCTTGCGGGCTCCCATGCTGCGCAGTCAGGGTTACCATGTGATGCTCGTGGTTGCTATGGAAACGGTGGTCTCTCACAAAAAGATGCAGAAATAGTCTCCGAGCCTCCCCGGAGGTCCGCGCTGCCAGGCTGTCGGCACCCCGAAAGTCGGGGGTGCTGCCGCCCGGCCCCAGGCCCGCAGCAGGAGCCGAGGTGGGGGGAGAAGCCGGCGAGCGGCCCCCGCGCAGCCTTTCTGTGCAATTACAATCAGGGCGCCACATTTATTTTTGGATAAGCAGGACCTACTTTTTCCTGTGGCTCCCTAATAACGTACAAAACAGCGGGAAGCGAGACAGGCTGAATCCCGTGCCTGCCGCTCGTAGCCTCTGGTACTTTGCATAATCGGGGCTTGTCATTCCCCATCAGCTTCAGCTCAGAAACCCAAGAGGCAAAGCCATGTAAGGTGGCAACAAGCCTAGAAGAAGCCTTCAGAGAACAAATCTCTCCATCACTGATGGGGGATTATTTTAATACTAAATTCCGCGACAAAAGCCCACACTCTGGCCCAGACGCCTATGCAACAGCACCTCTTCCCAATACCAGCTTCAGCCTCAACAGCACTAACCCCAAATCAGTTTAATGTCACTGCTCGCTTGCCGGCAGCACTAAAAGCTCCCTGCCCGGCAAAGGTTAATGAAGTTAGCGACAGCAGAAGCAGAGATGCCCCTGGTTATCCTCGCCCTCATCCCGGCTCCTGCGGGCAGGCTGAGCTCCTCTCCCCGCCCTGGGACGGTCCTTCCTCCATCTGCGACACATCCGATATTTGCCAGCCGGAGCCGCCTCACCGAGGGCCAGCCAGCAAGGATTTACAGGAGCCCAGGTCTCCCCGACGCAGCCGAGCAGCCCCGCCAGGACCCCCCCCACTTGTAACGATTGATGGCCTCTGCTCCCCTCAGCTACAGCTCCCCTGCTACAGCACAGCTTTTTGTAATCAATGAAACGACTTAGAAACAAGACGCCAGGAATGCAAATCCTCTGTATCTAAGTCCCCTAGCCAGCATGGAGCAGCTAAACCCCTCGCCTAATTTAACTGCACATCCAAATTCCACATATTCTAAAGGGTATCAGCAGATTTCATTAAACTTCTTCATATTATCGTGTAATCTGTCAATTAGCTTTGTGTGCAACAGCAAACAACAAGGAGCTTTATCTTAAGTAAAACATGAAACATTTACATCCCTCCTACAGCCTTTTATTTTTCTTTGCCCACCCTTGATTTAAAAACACAACCCTTCTTTTGTTTGTTCTTCGAAGAAGCAGGAGCATCTCCCATGCTCATCCACACGGAGCAGAAACATGCCGGACTTTTAAGTTTCACATCAGACTTGCCTTGTATTTGGGAGCATTTCAGCAAGCCACTCGGATAATTCGCGCTTCATTTTCCCCTCCAGAAAAAAACCCACAACACTATTCTGTCCCTTACCAACAGATGAGCGATGAGAAGAGGTTCATCAACGCCCATTGTAGGGCTCCAGCTCCATGTGTTAAAGGGTCTCCAGAAACACAAACTATTCTATTTTCGTCAGTGAGAAATTTAATGGGCCGGAGTCAGGCACACTCCAGGCTGGGCACCGGCTGCTCCTCCTGGAGACCGGCTCCGACTCCAGGGTTTGGAAAGGTCTCCCTGTCTCCGCATAGTCTGGGGGCTCCTGTTGCGACAGTGTTTATTAGGTGTCCCCTGTGGTACCGAGAAGCAATAGAAAGGCATTAAAACAAGTTAACGTGTTTCACACAACATCAGTTTCCAAAGTGGGGTTTGTAAGCTATCCTTCATTCACGGCCATCAGCCTTTCTCTCTGCCTAGAGAGGAAATAAGGCTGAGAAATGCTTTTTGTATGATCTGCCAAACCGAAAAAATATCCCTGTGCTTTGGTAGGGGAAGAAAAAAGACCTTTGCATCGTGTGCATACAGGTCCAAAACTTCTGAAAAGGTGCAGACTTCTCCCAAAAAACAGACTGAAGAGACGCCTCAGCTATTGCACCCACCGGAGGCAAAGAGGTCAAGACCTGGCGGTGGAGGATTTCTGAGGAACAGGAAAGCATCCATCATGGAACACCAAATCCCTGAAGCAAACCATCACCTGTACGATCAGAGCCAGATGAGGATGAAACACTGGTTAAAACATGACTTATTCCCTAAGACTGAATGTAACGGGGTTCACCACGACGTGCACCAACTGGCAGAGACGATATGAAACGGCCCCGCGACCCCCTCGGCACAAGCGGCGACAGAGCTGGCTCAGACCGTAACAGAGCCTGGTAAATTGGAAAAAGCCTGAAGTACAAACAGCCTGCGCTGCAGGAAGAGACTGTGAAACTCCTGAAGAGTTTCATAAACACAAATTAGCCAAGACAACAACAAACAGCAGCAAGAACTCGGTTCCACCCCGCTTTGCAATGTCATTTGTGCCCGGCGTCGGAGCGGTGCAAGAGAAATCATCCCCGTGCCCCCCTCTGCCCACGCAACGCCCCGTCCCCACGCCGGGGTGTCCCCGGGAGCGGGTGGGGGGACGGCAGCCTCTGCACGTCAGCACGGCAGGCTGAAACTGCAGTAAAAAACGGCTGACAACTAAAGAGAGAATATAACAGGTCCCCACAGTCTGCGTGGCTCCCGTCCCCCCAGACTCCTGTGAACTACAGCCGTGTGCTTGGAAATTAGACGGATTAATTATTGCTACAATTAGTAGTATCGTGAAGCATCTCTAGTGGCAGGAAATAATATTGTCATAAACTTGCATAATCACTCAATATTTTCAAATGAGCAGTTGGATCCACAGTTATCATCTTGACGCTTTCACCAGTGACATCGTAGGGTGGAAAACACAAAGCTGATTAATTAGTTCTCGTTTTAAGTCAAGCTAAACTCTGGCGCTCGCTGCCACGTGCCGTCACTCAAGCCAAGGCCGTGCACAGCCCGAAGAGCAGGTAAGCGTGCGGGTGGGTGACAGCAGCGTCCCCCAACGCGGGGTCTCGGACGATGCAGGCGAAATGCCCCGGGGTTCAGCCCGTCTCCGACCACGGGACCATCCAACGTGCGGGGGCACGAGGGCGCACACACAAACATTTCAACTTATTTTTTTTGCATGGTGGGAAGGAAAAATCCCACTAATCATTCCAGTCTCCCGCTTGCTCACCCAGAGCGTGTGGTCACAACCCTGGACCCCGGCAGGTCCCAAGGCTCGGGATCGACGGGCAGCGCCTCCGCACCGGGATGCAGAGCAAAGCCCGGGCTGGGGCGGCCACACTGCACCCGCCCCGTGCACCCCCAGCACCGCGGCCCCCGGCGGCTGCTCGGGTTTCTGCCCCTCTTACTAATGTAACACCATCAGCTCTCACGCGCTCATTGTGTTTCAAATAATAGAGGAGCTGGCACAGCATCCCGTACAACACGGGGTTTAACCGATTAATTTACAGCTTCAAAAGCAGCGGGTGTTCGATTCCGGCCTGCTCCTGGGGTCTCTGACAAGCCACTCCGGGTGCTGCAGACCCGGCGCCCAGAGCTTTTCCCATTTGCTTTATGTAATTTCTAAACCAGTGCGTGCCTCATCCTCACAGCCGGCTGCTGGGTGTCATGGCTGTGGCTGTATCCTTCAAGACAGCTCTAAATACCAACGTCTCACTTTGCCACCAAGTCCACCCACCGTTTTTCAATGGCCGGAGGGAATTTAGGAGCGGTTTTAAGTTCACAGTGCGGTTCCCTGCATCCCCTGGTGTTGATGCTGCTCTTTGAGAGCCACGGGCGCAGCTCCATCCCAGCCATCTCAGGGGCAGCCAGGGCCTCGCTGGGGTCCCCTGTGCGATGCACAGGCAGGTAATACATATGTCGCCTATAAACAACGGGATCAACGGGGGAGACAGGTGACACCTTCGGGCCTCGAGGCTGATACACTGAAAAGGTTTATTTTTACTCTCCCACCTTGAGGATTTGTTTCACCAACAAACATGTATCAGCAAGAAGCAGCTCCAAGCTTAACTGCATCTCCTGCCCCATTTCCCCTTTAACAAGGCTAAATAAATATATTTCTGCGTTGGAGTTAAGAGAAGCGATATTCTTCTCCCCTATCGCTTTCCAAATGAAGCTCCTGAAAGCCCTTTTTGAAGCTTCCCGGTTGCATTTCCAGACCTGCTCCCCCTCCGTGCTCTGGAGAAATGGATTAAACAAGCCCTTTGAAGTGCTGCTGCTCACGAGCCGCTCTGGGCGAGCTCGGCTCGGCTTTTCCTGGTGTCCTGGGAGGAGGACAGCCACCGCCACTCGCCTCCCTCTCATCCCACAGATGCCGAGGGGCAACGGGGCTGGATCCAACGCACACCCCCAGGCGGGACACGGCGCCGCCCACGGCAGCCCTTGCAGCCCACCCGCACCCACCGCCTCCCTCCGAAAGCGATGTCCGGCTCAGAGCAAGCCCCTCTCCCTCCTGCCGCATCCTCATCCTCTGCTGGGCACGGGGGCAGCGCCCTGCAAGCCATCCCAGACCCGCAGCGGTGCGCGGCCAGTGGCCACCCACACTGGCACCTGCAGCAACAGCCCGGGGCCGCCGACCCTGCCGTACTCACTGGCCAACTGACCCTTGCCTCGGTGTCACCCAAACTGCAAAGTCTTGCAAAAACTCCCAGGGCCGACCCCTTCCACATATCCCAGGGCCGACCCCTTCCACATACGGGCAAAACTCCGACACGGGACCAGCGCCGTGGCACAGGCCCGAATTCCCTGCACTGAGCGTCGGCCGGACATGGCGGTGTGAGCCACCGGCGGCCCCCACAGCACATTAAAGGTCCAAAAGCTGTCTGGCATTGCACACCAGGCAAGTTTTAATATGGAGAATATTCATCTCCAGCCATTTCTAGTTAATGGAACAAAGCAAACTGACGAGAAAAAGTGGGAACATTACAGTAAAAACAACAACAAATTAAACTCTAATGCAATTAGAGAGCAATTAGGGATCTATCCTCTGGGAGCATTTTGGAACTCTAGGTCTTCCTCAAAATCTGATCTCTCTGCAACCTTATTTCTTTCTAATTAATAAATGAAGAAGTGAATGGCATGGCCCCCCCAGCCCCCTGCAAAACGCCATCTCCTGCTCTGCAGGAGCAGAAGGTGGCAGCAGGTAGAAGCGTTCACACCTCCGAGCTGAGGAGAAATGCAGTTGTCAGCAGAACAAGGCGCAAAGGCAGGGAGAGCAGAAATCACCGCCTGTGCCCGCTGCAAGGTGACCAGAAACGCAGAGACCCGAATGCTCTCGTGCAAGGGCCAGGCTGAGCCGGCAGCGAAGCACGAGAGACCCTGGAAACCCCTTTGTTTGCCTACACACGGCACCCACAAAAAGATGTATTTAATTCCTCCTGACTTTCTAAACTTGCCCACGTGTATGCCTATGGAAAAGCACCCACTTAACCGAATTGCTCAGGCAGCTGCAGAAGGGAGCGGGATGCGCCTCGGGCATCGGCCCCCGCCGCGTCCTGGGCAGGGCACCAGGAGCCTCAGCAGCCCTCGGTGGCACGGGTGCCCCGCGGCCTGGGCTCGCCTCTCCGCCACCCCAGCAAGTCCGGAAAGGAGCCTTTGGCACGTCCTTCCCTGGAGGGATGGGGACGTTGAGTGCGGTGCCAACAAAGCGCCAGAGAAATTACAGAAGAACTGAAACGAAGGGGGCAAAGCTGCACCGTCCCATTAAGCCGGTGCCTCTCCAGGCTCACCCACAAGCTGCCTGAAGGTCACAGCTGCAAACCCGACGCAGCAGAGCCTGGCTCTGTTAAACCCTCCTCCTGTGGATGCACACACAGTGAGGGCTCCCTGCAGAGGAGAAGGTGGCATGAGGAGGAAAGTCTTCCCCCTTTTCCCAAAGCGGCTGCCATTCCCGGGGGCAGCCCCATCTGCACTGCCCAACTCTGGTGCTCTTCAGCAAGGGCTGTTTTTCACACTTTGCAAGGAATAATGAAGCATCCATATGTCCTGCTACCTGCCCGGCAGCCGTCAGGGAAGCGACTCCCTTGGTGTTCCAGGGAGGAAGGGACCTGGGCAACGGGGGAGGTGGGAGCCTTGACCTTCATCTTTTTCTGTACCCAAATCCACCCTTGGGAACACCAGCGGCCCCGTTCTGGCCTAGAAATTGGCCCAGTTCTGATCGCTCGAACCAGTTCTGGATCTCAAGTCACACCTCATTCCGTGGGAGCTTAACCCAGATAAAGCGAGACACCCAGACCTGGCAGAGCCCAGGCCGCCCCCTGCAAGGACCAGCCCCAGCCTTGCCCGGCCATCTCAGACCCTGCAGCAACTTCTGAGGGGCTCCTGGGAGCCCCCCGACTCTGCACAATGCCCTGCAATGACTAATGGTCTGATCAGAGACTCACGAGTCTGAAAAAGATGCCAACTTTTGGTCAAAAGTTGCTTCTTGCAAAGAAATCATTCTGAAAAAATCCCCACTATTATTGTCTATGTTTGATCACCGATGGATCAAACCAGTGAGGAGAAGGAGGGCTGTCTGGTGGTGGGTTTGGGAATTTTTTCTCCCGTCAACAGCAAAACCCCTGCAGGGAGGGATGATAAACCCGCAGCCGCACCAGGCTGGCCGTCAGCGTTCCCTGGCAGATCTCAGAAGAAATCTCAGCAGAGTCTCATGAAGAGGGGGGGTTAGTGGTGCAGGGCCATCCACCGAGCCATAAACCACCCAGAGAAAACTGGGGTCACTGGGAGGGAGGTGGTAAGTCAGCAAGGATCAACTGGCTGCATCAAGTCCTTTGCAAACTGGAAGCAGCACATAAACCAGATCCAGGCAAACATCAGCAAAACACCTCCGTGCACAGACACCACCTCCCCAAGAGGGTCATGGCGGGGGGGGGTCAGGGCGCAGTACGTGCTCTGTAGCACACCTGGGGAGGTGGAAACGCAGCAGCACTCCATCTCCTCCGGGCTTTTCAGCACAGGAGAAGGCAGAGCAGGGCGGAAAAGCCTGAGGGGGAAAGACTGGGTGCAGGTGGAAAGTTAAGGCAGCGCAACTCGGAGTAGAGGGAAGTGACTTCCGAAATGCGTGCACCCAACTCGGCCGGGTACACACACAGAAACGTGGAGCAAACTGCTACTTCGGGACAAGGATTAATTATTTGGAGTGACTCAGAAATGACTAAGAACGATCAGATAAAATCAAGTGCGGGAGGGGGGATGGGGGGGTGTCAATCCAAATTTTGGAACTGTCCCACCCCAGGATGCGGCCAGAAGGCAGGATCCTCCCCAGGGACAGGGATGCAGAAGGTGCCGGAGCAGGGACAGGGTCACTGGGATTAGGAGGTTTATAATCGACAGGTCTACGCTGCTCTGGGAGTAACAAAGGATTCCTGCCCCGCTGTTTCTGATAAAATCAGGGGGAAAGACCCATTTTTACTCTAGACAGCTCCTGTGCTGCCCCTCCCTCCTGTCCCTTCCTCCAGCAGATGAGTCACTGTCTAGCAACCTTTATCAAAATACCTCTTACAAAATTGTTTATCAGGTCCCTGCCATTCCCGGCCCCGCAGCACAGCGCAAGGAGAAGTGGTAGGAGATGCTCCAGGTCACTGTCCCTTTCCTGTGGGATGACGAGAGCCCCGAAGCCGCCACTCCTGCGCCCAGCGTCCCCCGTCCCACGCTGCCCCTCTCCAGCAGCATCCCCCACTCCCCCCGCTCACCTCTTCCATTCCAGAGCCGCTTGTTTGTGTTTTGCAGAGGGACTGCACGTGCCCATGCGAGAGCCAACAGCACAATCTCATGCAGAAAATGCAAACTGGTGATTTTTAACCATCTCCTCGAGGCTTTGCAAACCTTGTTCTTCACCCAGTACTGCACATTAAGGTCACTCCAACATCAGAGGAGGGCAAAAGCAGCGTGTGGCTGCCTGAAGGGCAGCAACCGGAGCACATTTAACATCAGGAACCGAGGGGGCATTGCCCAGGTCTGGTATCGCTAATCAATGGATACAGATCGCCAGCAATTCAGACGGCTCAAGGGTCAGATCTTTCATGCAGCTCAGAACAGCAGTCACCTCGCTCATGCTGCATAAGGGACAGCTTTTGCTCAGGCTCTCAGACCTACGGACTCCAGTGCAACACATGGGGTCAGCCAGCCCCACGGAGATGCACAGACCGATCCCCCTTTGCTGGCGACGAGCAGCCGTACAGGCTGGCAGCTGCTTTCCCGCGGGTGCTGCAGTGAGTGGAGTCAGGGCTGCCCCCGGGGACGGCAGCCCCAGCCCCCTGTGCTCAGCTGCCTCCCTGGAAACGTGCCTTCGCTCTCTAAGTGGTGCTGACTTGGGAAGTTCTCCAAACTTCCCAAACAGCAGAGAGAATAGGCTTGTTTTCCTGCATCTGCAGACATCCATGCTCACATCCCGCAGCCCTAGGAGCTCCGGTTCCCACGCCAGACTGTGGGGACGCCTGCACAGAGCCCACTCAGTACAAGCACCCTGAGTTTCCACCGATGGTCCTGTGCAGGGGATGCCCGCAGCGAGAGGCCTGCCCAGCTGTGGCCACCAGCCCACAGGTGGATGCAGCCTTCGGTCAAAACTCCACCGGGAAAACATCCTAACGCCTGGCGCAGGGCTGGGCCACTTGGCACAGCTTATGCTGGCCACCTCCAACCTCCGGCTGCGGGTCTGGGGGTGGCACAGGGGGTGCCGGGCCAGACCCCCGAGCACGGGCTGCCTCTCCGCAGCAGCGCCGCTGGTACCAAAACCGCCCCGGCGGTACCAGCACCATCCCCGGTGGTACAAACACCGCTCCAGCGTACCAAAACCACCCCGGCAGCCGATCCCTGCGATCCTACCAGATCCCCTCCCACATCCAACACCCCCAATTCCCCGTCAAACTTTCCTCCAACTCTAACCATCAGACCCGGCGGGGCGCGGACCGGCCGGTGGGTACCTCGGTGCGGCGGGCGGGGCTGAGGCGGCGGGGGCGGCCGCGCTGCTCCGCTCCGGCGATGCTGCCCGGGAAGGCGGCGGGCGCCGGGCTCCGCTCCCCGCACCGGCTCCTCCCGCAGCCCGGCCCGACTGCGCGGGGAAGGCGCCGGGCGGGTCCGGGCCGTCGCTCCAGCTCCACCCCTGGCAGCAGCGATTGGCTCCGCCGCGCTCCGCAAGGATGCACCGGTCCCTCCGCATCCCGCTCCCGCCGCCGGCCGGAGCTGCCCCGGCAGCGGTTCCCACCGCCCCGGGCAGCCCCCGGGCTCGGGCAGGGCACGGCTGCCCGGCACAGCCCGAACCGCAGCACCGGGAGGGATTTTCCTCTCTGTGAAAGATGAGGATGCCCCAAATCCGATTTGCAGGGCAGAGGCTGTGAAGGATATCACAGGCTCCAGGGGGAACAGATTTACTTCCAGATTCACACTTTTGCAGATGACGCACTTATTTTAAGACCCTGGGTTTATGGAGGGAATGCGCCTCGCGCTGCAGGCGCCCGCCGCACACAGCACAGGGGGACAGCAGGGCCAAGCCCCCCGCGCAGGGATGAGGGGCAGGAACAGCTTTCTCCAAGCAGGGGCCAGAGGGTAGCAGATTCCAAAGGGAATGGGACGGGTTCACCTCCAGCCGCAGGGTAGTCAAGGCCTGCCTTAGGCGGGGCTGATGGGATGCAGAAGGCAAGGAACAAGCGCCCAAGGCCAGGGCAGAGCAGAGGAGGGCAAGGCAATAAACAGGGGAAGGAAAAATCAGGGGGATGCAGACCCCTGCAAACCATACGCAATGAGTAGACAGTCCCTAATGCAGCCCCACACACACGCCCAGGAGTCTGTAATGCACAGACAGGCTTTAACCACACCAATCTCCCCACTCTGACATCCAGTGACAGCCAAATCTAGAAAAAGAGTGGACTCTGCTTGTTTTTCATGCACAGTACCCTCCAGGGTAAAAGCCACTTCAGAGTTCAGACTGAATGTCCTGAAAACCAGGGTGTAGGCGAGCACAACCCCGTACACCTTCCCTCTGCCAACGCAAAACTTTAGAGGCAATGTCATCTCACTGCCCTCCTTTCTGCTCATCGCAAAATAAGGAGGGCGGGGGCCAGCTCGGTACCGCGAGGGTGTCTGTCCCAGCCCTGCTGCGCTGGCAGGCACCAGCACAGGAGCCTTACAAGTTCGGGCAGAAACGGGGATGTGATGGAGCGGAGAGAGGTTGTGCTCCAAGCCTCGTGAGGGGACATTTCCAGCCTGTGCTGCACATGCAGACAAGGAGAAAGGCTGTTAATCTGCTCTGCTCCACCTCTATCAGCTCCCATAGACCAGCCGGGACGAGGGCGCTGGGTCTCTGCAGGGGAGGGGAGGTGTCTGTCTCTAAGGTCTTTGCAGCCCAAGGCAACAGGGGGTTGCACCCTGGAGGAACTGGGGGACACTCATCTTGCATGCTGAGATGTGGAATGCCCTCACTTCCAAACCCAGGTAAAACCAAGCGCGTTTCATTCCCCTTCTGAACATTTGGCTAATCAAAGCGGTTACAGGCCTCCCCCTTTTCTCACGAAAGAGCTCTGCTCTCTAGGTATCACCTTTGCCAGAGCTTGAGAAAAATGCTGCATCTTAAGCATTACACCTTATTGGAAAGCGTATGCTGCGTACGTAACACAGTGACAGCAGAATCTGATGGTACCCTGGGCCTCCCGGCACTTACAGCTCAGCTCCGGCAGACGGTCACTAAGGGGGTGTCTGGAGCGCCTTTAAGAAGTGAGTCTGTTTAGTCTGATTTGTTTCTATTAAATATACTTTGCAGACAGTCCGGGGATTTTGTTTGCGCAAAGTAGCTGGCTGAGACACCCTGCTGCACTTTTGCTACCGGTATCTGGAGCCTCACCTGGGTGGTGAAATGGACTTTAAATCACCCTCTATCACACAAACATACAAAGAAGAGAAAAGACTTCACCAGCAATTTTTCCATTTCCAGCTTAATCTGCTTGACAACAGTTTTACAAACTATCTGAGCTGTGATGCTTCATGATCCCACTTGGCTCTTTAGCCGTAAAAAAAAGTAACTGCTAAGGAGCATTTAAGCCGTGCATCTAAGCCTCCAAAATTGACACACACTCCTTAGAGCTGCCACCTGGAGCCTCAGATACTTCAGTGCTAAGAAGGGCACATCAGACAATATTCGCAATGATGCAGCTGCCACCCAGGGAAGAGACATTTCTATATTTCTTAAATCTCTTCCTCAATTATTTTTGTTTTTAGGATTATGTAATTCTCAGGAGCATCCCGTGCTCCCTTGTAATGGCAGCATCAGCACAAGAGATGTTGGAAATAACTTACAAATCAATAACTCCTTTAAAATTTTCCAAGGTGCACCCTCTGCCCATGGAGCACGCTCACCCCCTCCGTTGCAGAGCACTAGCTGCCTGTCTCCGCGTTCGCCTGTGGCTCCGTGGCCCAAGGAGCGTTTCGGGACGCTGCCTGTTCCCCACGCACCGCACCGTTGCTGGAGGAAGCTCCGTGCCAGCGACAGCTTTGGGGGCACTCGGAGGGTTATTAAACATTGGAACAGGCTGCCCAGGGAAGTGGTGGAGCCCCCATCCCTGGAGGCATTGAAAAGACGGGTAGATGCGGTGCTTAGCAATACGGCTCAGTGACGGGTTTTGTCAGTGTCAGGTGGATGGTTGGACTCGGTGATCTGCAAGGTCCCTCCCAACCCAGGCGATTCTATGATTCCATGATTACCACAGCGGGGGCAGGAACCGATCCCTCCCTGGGCTGCAAAGCCCCAAAGGCTCCCCGAGAGCCTGGCAGCATCCCCGCGCTGACGACTTGGTGTGCCAGCACGGTAGAGCCCAGGGGGGCCACACGAGGCTCCCCAGACAAAACGCCTCCAAGCAGAACTCTTTTTTGCAGGAAACAAGGGCGAGAATGAGTAATTCATTACTGCCCTCCTTTGTGCCAAACAAACCAGCTGCCCCATGGCTCTCCCTGACAGACTTGGGCAGCCTTGGTTTTGAACAAAGCCAGAAAACAGCTTTTGCTCCATCCCAGCACCCTGCCAGGGCTCAGGAATGCGTTTACTGGCCCTGAGCTGGGCTAACTTTGGAACACTGAAACGCATCAAAACAAGGAGCTGCAAAGCAGCAGCTGTGATTGATTAATCACAGCAGTGAAGCTGAAGGGTTTGATCATTTTCAAAAGCTCTTTAACATCTTATTCTCCGAAGACGGAGAGGTTACCACAGCCACGGAACAAAGCCGAGAACAAATGGGGCCGTTTCCCCCCGGGAGAGGCTCTGGCGGGGCTGCGTGGCATCGCCCGGTGCCTCCAGGAAGCAGGAGGCCAAGATGGATGAGCAGAGCTGCCAGGCTGGGACAGAAACAGCCTGTCCGACACCTTGGGCCAGGCTCTCCAGGTGTGCCACCAGCATGGGGACATCGCTTGCCGGCGTGCACAGCCCAGCCCTGCACAGCCCGCAGGCCCTCGGCAGCTCTTTACGCACCCCGAGCCAGATGCCCACCGCACTGCCTGAGCCACCACGGGCATTTTTCCCCCTCAGAGCAGCCCGGTCAGCCCGGGTTCCACCCCGTTCCCATCGGTGGGTGCTGTCTGGCAGACGTCTTTGCTCTCACACCTCGTGCCCTCGCTGCCGGGGGCCTGCCCGGGACCACAGCACGCACAGCCCCCGCTACACATCCCAACCCGCACAGGGCATCGGTCACCCTCTGCCTCGAGAGGGAGGCACAAACCCCCCTTCGCCTGCAGGTAAGGCGCCGACAGCCCCGCAGCCGAGTGAATAATTGAATTTCCCATCCAACCTCCTCACCCAGAGGAAGCTTACCCCTCCTCTCGCACACATTATGGCTATGAAATATTTCAGATTCCTTGTATTGTTATGGGAACACTATATGTTTTTCCCTTCCAGAAAGAAAACAAATCTATTTCTCTCTAATTTGACTCTGGCGGGCAGCCACATTGGTTAACTTGCCTCTTCCACCAGCCCCGCGTCCTCCCAAAGGCCGAGCTGTGCCCCGTCCACAGTGAGCACACGGTACGGTAACCATCACCCCGCGGGGCTGTTCAGCAAAATATTTTTCAGCCACCAATTAAATACTGCTGTGTTTTCTGGAGGGCGGTTAATTGGCACACGCAGCAGGGCACGCAGGGAGCCAGGCCCCGCAGCGGCGCTGGCGGAGCCGCCATCACGCCACATGCGGCCGCAGCACTGCGGCACCCGCCGCCCCAGGGCAGCGCGGACCCGCACACGCGCCGGAGCGGGGCCAGGAGCGAGGATGATTAAACACACCTGCCCTGATGCCCAGAGGCTTCCTGCTGGCATCCGCCCGCGCTGGCAACAGGAACGCCTCTCCCCGGGTGGGCTCCTCTCCACATGAGCGCACCCAAGACACAGGAACCAGTCACTCATCCAAACGCTCTCGCTTGCTTAGGCATGTCAAACGTGGCGGTGCTGGCCCAGCCTAGAGCATACTTAACGAATGCTTGGCGTTTACGTGGCATTGCATGCTTCCAGACTGGTGTAATTACCTGGCGTCCCGCAGCAACCTCTGCAGCACTGGAGGTGGACAACACAAAGGCAAAGGCCTCAGAGAAGGGCGAGGTACGACCCGAGGCATCCACAAAAACCCACACCCTTCACCTTCCTCCTCAGTCCGCGTGCGGGAGGGTGATGCGCAGCCCCGTGTCCCCGCAGCACCGCGAGCAGGCGCCCATCGCTGTGCTGCCAGCGCCGGGAGAGACCTGCGACCTGCCACAAACAGAAACCAGGTTTTCCCCCATGAAACCCTGGGTCTGACTGTCCGCTATTAATCTAGTGCTTTGCTGCAACCCCCAGTTCCTGAGGCACGACGTAGCCCAGTGAATAATTATAAAAACCTCCAGAAATAAACAGGGTTGTGTCACAGCTGTAAGCACAGCTCCGTGTTGCTTTGCTGTCCCGGAGAACACGCCATCGCTTCGGTTTCCCTTTGTGCTACGACCACACATTAGCACTATGGCAAGTCTGGAAGCGTAACTTGTGGCACGATGCGGCCGGAGGATAAATGAGAGCCAAACCCTGCAGGACTATTGATCTGCCCTGGATGTAAAAGCTCAGCGTACCCCCCTATCCCCAAGGGAGGAAAAAGAGAAACCTGCTGTCTTCAAAGCCATTTTCTTAATTAGCAGTCACTGCGCAGGTCAAGGGGCATGGCAAAGACTAGGTGGAAGGGAAACAAGCAAAGTAGAATTAATACTTGGGTTTTTCGCAAGGCACAGGCAGGCCCAGCTCCCGTCTGCGTTCACAGCTTGGTGCTGGCACATTAGAGCACGGCAAAGGACACGTCGAAATCTGGCCACGCACATGGCAACCAGGACTAGCTACGGGCAGGTCACCCTGTCAGACAGAGCGGGGAATGGCTGGAAGTACCTGCATTTTGTACTTGAAAAGTCTACTTTTTATCTCATTCCAGTAAAACAGTTGTCACATGGTGAATGCCACGCTGCCCAGGGGACAGCAAAGAGCATCGTTCCAGGCCCTCCCTTGAAATGCCACTAATTGAATGTCAGCTTGTGGATTCAGAGCAAATTCCGGAGAGAGGATAGATGACGGTCTATGGTGCAATGCAGCAACATCTGGTGTTCCTCTTGGCACTCGCTCTTTCCCTTCCCTCCCTTGGGCTGTACTGTGCCATCCACGCTCCGTTTTCTGATCTGGCAAACACAGGGGAGCAAAGAGGAGAGGAAACCATAGGCAAAGGCACAGCCACCCACGCGGTGTCTATGAGACATCCTTGGAGCAACCTCTGCCTGAACGGGGTCCTCCATTCCGGTGAGACGGGGACACACAAAGCTGCTGGCGCTCCCCATCCCTGCTGTGCCACCAGCACAGGTGATGCTGCCGCAGTCGCCAGAGCAGCCTCCAGCTCTGCTGCCACCCTAATTCCCATTCCCGATAGGAGCAGAGATTGCAGATGGATGCAGAGCACGGAGCAGCGCTGGCTCAGGGAGTGGCAGCAGCTCCATGTATCTGGAGAAAGGAGAGACAGGCTGGAGCAAAGCTTCGTATCGGGGTTGACAAACCCCACAGCCACGCGCAGGCAGTGTGAGGCCGTTCTTTTAGCAAGGCCAGCCTGCCGAGCTAAAGCAGGGCAAAATGTTACCCTAATTGTGCTGCCGCTATTGCCCCTCTCCGTCAGCAGCAGAGGAGCTGCCCTGGGAGAAGATGCTGTTTGGCATCCCAGGGGCTCCAAGACCAGCGCACTCAGGCTCTCCAGAGAAGCCCCTCCAGTTCCCACCAGAAGGGGCTGTGCCTTGACCAGATGCTTTACGCTTGCCCCACACGAGGCTCTTTCTGCCCTGCAGCTCCGCAGCCGCCTCAGCATCTCCCCAGCTTTGCCTGAGGTGCAGCGAGGAGCCCACACTCCCCGCGAGGAGCCCACCCTCCGGTGCCCAGCAGTCCCCCTCCTTTGAGATGGTGACGGCTCAGATTCTCTTCTGAGGTTTGACGCCCTCTAGACTTCTCCTTTCCTGACATTCAGTGGTGAAATTAGAGCAGGCAGCAGCAGGGTTTTTTTGCAAAACGAAGTTTCCGAAGCGTGTTTAAAGGAGTACGTGCCTCTTCTCCGAGGTTCGTGGGCCCTTCTGCCAGCTCGTGGTGTTTGAAACAGCCTGAACCAGCAGCTGACCCTGGCTCCATCACACTGTTAAACAAGCCCGCGGGATGTCCCTAGATAGGTTACTTTGATATCGTTAGCTCATCCTCAACTGCAGCTTTTAATCCTCGGGATAACAAAAGGCTGAACTGTAGCCGCCTTCCAGGATCTCAGGCTCTGGCAGAGCATCTTTAGCTCCGTGCATAAGAATCGCAGCACCCAGGGAGCTTAAACAAAGAGCCCCAGGCAGTCCCAGCCTGAAACACTGGGAACAATGCCATCGCTCGCAGATAGGGGAAGATGTTTGGAAATGCAATTTCCGAGGTCACCTTTTATCATCCAGGCAAACCATAGGCGCAGCGCAGGGCCTCAGCGCTGCTTTTGTCAGCCAAAGCCGGCACTGGGGACTTCCCGCAATTACAGAGCGGCGGTGGCCACGTTTCCAACAGGTCCTGTCCCACCTCCTGCCGCTGGACCCGAGGGGAGCCACTGCCGGCGGCAAGGGATTTCAGTCCTCCCCCTGAGGACGGGGAGGCTTGGTCCACTCATCGCAGAGGCTAAAGCAATTTTACGCTTCCTTCTGAGAAATCCTCACAGCAAAGCCTGGAAGACGCAGCGAGGCCAGACAGAAGCATATTTCCCCTGTGGTTACCCTGACGCCTGACTGCCAGCGCACAGACATGCAATTTGTGCCTCAGTAGGCAAAACCCAGTCAAGTGTTTAAGTTGACAACGGGAGCGTTTCTCTGATCGCTGCCACCTCAATTGACCCCACCACGGCATCGCAGGGTCCCCAGCGCCTCGCCAGCACCCACCGCTGCCTGCGACACTCGGCTTCCCAGCAAGCGCTGCCCCCGCGCCAGTCCTGCGGGCTCCTCACGCACTAGTTAACATCCAGCAGTTCTTCACTGCACGCTCGTCTCCCTGCTCCGGGAGGTTTGTTGTTTCTCCCACCCCCTCTGACAGCAGAGTAGCCCTCGCGCAGGGAGCCATGGAGCGGGCAGCCGGGGTCTGGCACAGAGGGCAGAGCCCAGGCGCCGGGAGACAGCGGAGACGGGCCCCCCGGAGCGTAAAGCGTGGCAGAGAGGTTGGCTCTTGCACAGGGAAAACGTGGCCCTTAGCCCAGGCTGAGCTGCATCTTGGAAGCCTGTAAACAACAGCCTTGCTTGGCCTGGAGCTCTCTAAGCATTGCTAACGCCCCAGTTTTTCCTCTGGCTTAGAGACACGGGGAGCAATCTCTCTGCCCACACCGCTAGCATTAATCTGGAGTTAGAGAGTGATAACACCGATACGGCTGTCGCAGGAGTCCCTGTGTGGGAGGAGAGGTGAGTAACAACCCTTACCTGCCAAAAGCATCCTGAGAACTCCCTGATGGCTGAGACCAGGCGTGAGGAGACGGTGGCCACAAGCTGGGCACCGGCTGCCAGCCCCGAGCACAGACATAGAGGTGCGCGCCCACCTTGCGCTCCCCGCTCTGATCTCCCCTGCTGAGCTCTGCCGGCCCAAGGAGCAGCTGGGCTGGGGGAAATCCGGCCAGTGGCTACCAGCAATCTGCCAGGAGGGCCCACGGGGATGGGAGATGCAGACCAGCTGGACAGGCACCCACATGAGCCCAGCAGACAGCACACACGCCGGTGCTGGTTGTCCTGGTTGCACCTGGGAGCTCAGGAGAGGGAAGGCAGGCTGCTAATTGCTTACATGGATCCCAGTTACCCTGGAACTGGTCACCCTACACGGGCTGCAGCGCTGCTGGAGGATCACCCCAGCACGGACTGGCAGAGCTTGCTCAGCCCGGCTGGGGACGGAGCACGTCGCAGCACGGGGCTCTGCCCCCAGACCCCTCCGTGCAAAACCTGACACCAGCTCCGCATGCACTGCCCTGCCCCAAGGGCCCCGCTGTCACTGGGTTACCAGTATTGGGGTTGTCCCAACACCAAACAAGGCTCGCAGGACCCCCGTCACTGTGGCACAGCAATTCGGCTTTACAAGCAGCCACCGGAACACTTGCTCCATCATCCTCCCCAGGCAGGCTCAAGCATTTACCCAGTTTGCCTTCTGCGTACCAGTTGCCAAGGGTGCTTGCTGCTGTCTAGCACTGTTGAAACCAGTAGACCGGGGCTCTCCAGCTCCACGGACAAGAGATGAACACGTATCAGCAAACAGCCAGCCCAGTCCCAAGGCGTGAGTATTAACAACGGGCTGTCAGCTACTGTTTGTCACTGCTAATTTATCAGAAGGGCCGTTTTGATTGGGTTCCGTGCCTTTCCCCAGGAACACCGAGGAAAAGGAGAGCTGAGTCAAGGCGTTATTGTTCCTTGGCTGAGACCTGCCCCAGCCCCATGCCCTGCGTTGGCTGCTCGTCAGTGCCCGTGGCAGAGGGTCCCATGGAAAGGGGCAGGACAGGACCCAGGATGGTGACAGCCTGCAGGGCATGTCCAAAGCGATCCCCTGTGGCAAGTCCAGAGGGCAACACCTCGGTCAGAGAAGACAGTTTGCATCTGTCTGCACTTGGCCAAAAAGGGAATTTCCCTCCCAGCAGCAAATCCCTTTCTCTGGTTGGGGCCCCACAATACACACGGCACCAGGAGCCATTTCCATACCCACCCTAGCCCAACGTGCAGGGTACTGTTTGTCTGCCTTGCTATAAATAGTTTCTAGCACTGCTGAGCAAGGATTAATGACTTCTCTAATTATACCAACTTCAGTTGGTGACAGGGGAATGATACTGTGCAGATGTCTGAGCCCACTCACCCAGCGCATGGCTGGATTGCTCTCTGCAGAGCACACCCCTACGTCATTTCATAATTCCAAGGAATATCAAGTCACAAGTGCACCAAAGCAAAAAAAAACAAACAAACAAAAAAAGGTATTTCTTAATATTAAATAAGACACATCTGGAAACCATACCCACTCCGAGTTACTAAAAGGAATCCTGTCAGGTTTGGGTGGCATCTCACAGAGCTGCATTCCCACGTAAACATTATCTGTGATTTGTACCACTCCTCCTGAGCGTACAGAAGAACCTGCTTCGTATCAGCTTCCCAATTAACCCTGGATTTTAAATTGGCTTGCCTTATTTACCAGGCAACTGCTTGCTTTGTCCTGCTGAAAAGGAGCGTTTTCCACATGCCTGCACTCCCCGGGCTGCAGCAGGACGGGTCCCCGCACCGTTACTCGGCTGCTCACGTTCCACCGTAAAACCCATTGTCCTTTGTCCAAACATTCCTTTTCCACATGACTTGCCAATAGCGCACACAAGAATTTCTGTAGAAGGGCTCTTACTTTACCAAAAAAAAAAAAAAAAGCTAATAATAGGAAAGCGCATCTTGCAACACCTGATGGTAGTTTGGTAGTTTCAGTCCACCTTCTGCATTTTAAGTTTTCCTATTTTATAACAGCATGAACAAGATGCAGCGTTGGAGGGGAGTATAGTATTTTGGAGCCAAAATAACTCTCTATTTTCTGAACGGTTGATGGCTACAGCAAAAAAAATATTTTCTCCTGAGGCCATGGCAGGTGCATAATTTGCCTGGGAAAATTACTGGAAAACTGAACAGCCAAGGAGCACTCAGTTCAGCAACCGCAGCACTGGAAGTGTCGATGTGCAGGTCCCCAGGCTTCCCAAGCTGCCCCGGCTCCAGGAGAGAGTTGTTGCATCCCCTGTGCTGGGGGCAAGCACCCCCCAGCAGACCCCGCCGGCTTCTGAAACAGCATTTCTGTGCAAGAGCTATCGGAAGGGAGGGGATCAGGCGAGTTATTTTGCCCAGTCATTTGGAAACAGCACAAGTCACTCCTTGCGGCAGAGATCCTGCCCGTTGTCGGGTCTAATTTACAGCAATAACAATTCTATCAGTTCCACACGGCAATACCTGAGGACCTGCAGCTCAGGTTAAAGGAACTGCCGTGGGGTTTGGATGTCGGCACGGAGAAGTCTGTCACCTCTGGTGACACCGCCGGGTCAGAGCAGCCGGGGCGATGCTGGGGAGGGACGAGGCAGCCTGGGAAAGCTGCGCTGCTCGGGGTCAAGGCGAGCGAGCACAAGGGGCAGCCGCCCACAGCCATCCCGCAGCCGTATCGCTCCTGCCGTCCCCAGGGAGCGGTGACACATCCCCACGGGGCTCGGTCCCCATCGCCATACGGCGGCTCCTGTCCTCTGCCTCCGGAGCGTCACTTCACTTCTGTTCCGCTGCCAACTGTGTCAGAGCGCCTCAGAAACCACTGCCACTATTTTTAGAGGGTTAACAAATACCTCTAGGAAAAAATAACCCTCTGGTAGATGACTCCCTTTGAGTCCAACACTCAGCAGGAGGCCGGTGGCAGTAAAGGTGAAACGCCAACTGATGAACCCTGTCTCCCCTCACCCTCCTGCCCATAGTGAATGATCACGAGAAGACACATAACCTTCTCTTTGGTTGCCAAGGTTTCTCATTTTTATGTATAACTATGTATATTTATAGTGCCCCTTGCTATCAAAAATGAGCAAAGGGAACAGCAGATAAGACAGCCCGGCAGAATTGTTTCTCAACAGAATGTTTTTCAGTTTTCCACGAGGCGTCAGCAGCTCTTTAAAGTCTTTTTATTACATTCTGCGATAGATGCAAAATCGTATTTCAAAGACACTTTAACTTTGAAAAAACAAAATGCAGATTCTGTACTGAGCCACCTGCAAAGAGCAGAGGCACGACCCACATTAGAGAGAAACTTCTACCGGAGGGAGGGAGCTTTGCAGACGAGACCGGGCCATTTAAAACACTTTAAAAATAAAAGGTCACAGGGAAACCTCTGCCTTCCTGATTATAGCATCCGCTCTAGTGTTACCATGCCACAACTCAGGTTCCTAATTTAAATTGTCATTAAGCCTTGCTGCAGGCCCCATAACTTAATGACTTTTGGTACGATAGCCTGCTCTCCACCAAGGAGATGAAGAGCACATTTGTATCGGAGATGGGGTGAGGAGAAACACCACATGATGCTAAATAAGGATCAAAATCACAGCACGTCTCAGGGGCTGCCCTCCCTTTTTCACAGGGTCTTATAATTCGATGTACTATACCCACACGATGAGCTTTTTTCCTTGTCTGGGCTGGTGGCTGCCCCACGGGATGTCGGAGGAGCAGGGATGCTCCAGCATGTTGCCCAGCTACGCGTCAGGCTTTACTGGGTGAGGATGTGCTGGAGACCCGTCCAAAGACGCCGGCTGTGGCGGGATGGCAGCCACAGCAGCGTGGTGGCCTTGGGCATGGACCGTGACATCCCCTGCCCGTCACGGCACGGGCACAGCGACCGTGGAGGCTGCTGCCAGAGCCCCCGCGGGACGGGGGTTCACAGACTCAGGGGCACCAGCCCCATTCCCAGCCCTGGGCTCCCATCGCCGCGCGTTCTGTCACGGCACGGGGCAGACACCCACTGAGCATCCAGCTCCTTGGGGCAGGGCCCGGGACATCACACCAGGCAGAGGCCACCGCCCCTCATCCCTCCTTTCACCCAGCCCTGTCCCCCCTCCGGCTGCCCATGGGGAGGGCTGCACTCACCAGGCAATCAGCATTTAAAGCCACACAGCAAAAATTAACCAACTTGGATGGTCTGTTAGATGTTAAAAACAGCCAGCGAAGCTTTCATTATTTTTTGTTCCTTCCTAATTGGTTTATTAGACCACAAATTACAAATCAAAAGTCTTCTCATCTCCATTCCTTCCAGCATAGAGACTGCTATCAATTTCTGAATTTTCTGTAGATTGAGATTTACCTTTTTCTTTTTTTTTAACCTAGGAAAAGCTTTAACAGCCACAAGTAATTAGCAAAATGAATAAAGCAGCAGCTTGTATGTCCAGATTGGTTATGCCGTAAAGAGGCACCATCCTAATTGGACCGGAATGGAAGCTTTTGACTGCTGCACCTGATACTGCAAAACAGGAGACGTACAAAATTCAGAAGCAATTTCTCACCACAACACTCCCAGCACAAATGATTTTACATGTTATTATCTGGGCAGAGGACATGCAAAGAGCTGCTCCTAGCATTTTGAATTATTCTTAAAATAAAAAAATAAATCAGTATTTAGGGCAAATGAATTCTTGCAGAGATTCTCTCAAGAGCTGCAACTAAAAATAATAATAAAAAAAAAATTTAAAAGGCTGCAAGCTGAGGAGAGAAGGATTTCTGAGCCCCAGAGCTCAGCCAGAGCAGGGGGGGTGTCCCCCACCTCCCGGGGGGCAGAGCTGCGCCAGCAGCACCCCAAAAATCCCGGCAGCGCCGGGACGCGCCGCTGTCGGACCTGTCAGCAGGAGGCACCAAAGCCTAAAGAAAGAGGTAAACCTGGAAAATCTCCGCGGCTCCTCGGAGCTGCAGCCTCGGGAGTCGGGAAGAGCCGCTGCATCGGGGCCGGCCTCAGCCCCAGGTGCCGCCGCGGGGCCCGGCGCAGCCTCGCAGGGGACCCGGCCCGGGGACGGAGCCGCGACCCGAGGTCCCGGCCTCGGTGCTTAAGCCCTTTAGCGGGTCTCTGCAGCGGGGTCTGGGGGAGCCAGGGGCGCCAGGGGTCCCAGCCGCACAAGGGACCCGAGTCGCTGTCCTGCTGTTAAAGAATTCCTCCACCTACAGGCCTTAAACAGGGGAAAACTGCATTTTTGAGGGTCAAGTATAAACCAGAGGGTTTGGGGCATCCTGCTTTCCTGCAGTTTACCAGCTGCATCCACAACCCAGCACCTGCCCCCAGCCAGCACCCTGCCAGGCTGGGAGAAGCGGCTCCCAGCTCCAGGATCACTCTCAGTCCTGGCGTGCAGCTCCAGCAGCATTCCCACCTGCTTTTTCTCAGCACAGGCACTGCAAGGAGCAGCTCCTCTTATTCATAAAGCAAGATGATACGCCGGGAATTAATTTTGGACTCCATTCCAAAGCTGAAAGCGGGAGCAGATCAAATTTTGTACCACTCTGGAATACACAACAGTGCTGTTCTGAGACTGAACTGAAGAAATTTTAATATCTGCAGGCAAACAATGAACCTTGTTCATATTTTACATGCTGCTGTCCATCTTCCCTTTAATTCAGTCATGTAATTGCAGACAATTTGGTTTCTAGACTGTAATCTGATGTTTGCACAAGAATGATACAAGTGTCCTGCTATTAAGTCCCTTTTACTTTGAGGAAACAGTTCAGGTATTATGAGATGCTTATCAAAGAGCAGGACCTCTGTGCTCCCAGCCAGAATGAAGCTCCTGCGGGAGCAAGGACCTCACTCAGGTGGGGAAGGGCATTTTTCTGCGGGCCTGGGTAAGCGGGGGATGCCCTTCTCCTTCCCAGAAGCATCTCAGCCTGTACCAAACACGCACAGCAGGAGCCAAAAGAGCGGTAAAAGGGCACTTGGGAGAAGCCCCGGGTAAGACAGGATGACCATAAATGACGAAGAAGGTGCAGTCACAGAGAATGAGGAGCTTCAAGGATCAGATGGGGCCTGGGAAACATACCATAGGGCTTTTGGAAGCGACTCAAGTTCTCAGTCGGACCGATCTGTCTGCTCCTATTATACATCCCTTATCAAACTTACTATTTCACCACTGCGTGGAACAGAAGGACCACTGAAGAAAAGTAGGGTGAAAAAAACCGAAACTGGGTTTCAGGTCACCCGTTGTACAGCCTTCTTGATCTTGCAAATTTTCTGAGAAGGCGAGCACCAGTTTCCCAAGAGTGGAGAAGTATTTCGAGCACAGAGGTCAGCAGAAACAATGCAGAACTTTACAGTCATAAACAGAACAAGAAAATCCACAGCCCATGCTGTGCTGGGACTCGCACAGCCGTTCTGTCGAGGAGAGAAACAATAGCTTATAACTTGCCAGCACAGAACGAATTCCAGACTGCCACCTGGGAACGGTCACTCTGCCGCCGGCTGTAAACAGCCGCAGCGCGGGGCTGACCCGCGGAAAACTTTCACCAGCCACCTGGGAGCAGAAGCACGACGCAGAGCTGCTCCCTGCCTGACGGGAGGAGCGGAGACAGTGCCCGTTCTCACCGGGTTCGTTATTCAGTCACCTCCAGCCATACGCTGCAGGAGCTGCGCTGGGACTAAATGGGAATTCCTCCTCAGCTAAAGCGAGGAGGGTGCGCCGTGCCTTGGGGTAGCACCTTGTGTGCTTTTCTCTGCCATTCTTTTCTCAGCCGACACCACTATCCAAGTGGAGGTGGGTTTCACTGTCCTGGCTGAGTACAGAAATACCCCTGTGCCGTGGAGGTGACAAAGACCATGCGAAAGCTGCGCTCACAGCAAGATGAGGCACTGGCTCCTCGATGGAGAGGGAGGAAGCGCTTAGCAGAAATGGAGCTGGGCACAGCTCCTCCGTACAGCCAAGATAAAGGGCAGACCCTCCACTGAAGGCTCAGGGGTGATGCTGCACCGTGCTTCCAGAGACGACACACTCCTGTCCCCATACCATACGCTCAGTATCTGGTGAACGTAGCCGAGCTCTGACGCACAGCTTTGTGTAGGACGTGCTTGTCAGGGCCTTGGTGAGCTGCAGGCACACGTCCCGGCCATTGCTTCCACCAAGAAAAGCACACGACCTCCTCCTCCGCCCTTCCCATTGCTTGACCCTGACTTTACCACCGGTGGGAAGCCAGTCTGTCATCCCAGCCTTGCAGGGAAGGGCTTTCACGCCTCAGCAGAAAGGTGATAAATAGGATTCTGCACAGGGCACGTTGGGTTTGGTTATCGATGATGCACATTCCAGCTTTGGGGAGTCCTTGGAAGCCTGGCGTTCATATTTCAGCTGAGATTTATATCCAGGAGAACAATGCTCTGTTATAGGAAGGGTTTGCTCTCCCAGCCACACCAGTAACTCCCAGCAGCTTTTCCCTGACTCTTTTCTGGCTCCCCACTTTGACTCATTGTCTATTGTTGCACATCTGTCAAGCGTAACAAGGAGAGCTGTGTGCACGCCCCATCCACTGCGAGGGGGTTTCTTTGCCTCATCCACTGCAAGGGGGTTTCTTTATGCACTGACAGCTCGGTGCTCTGCTCTCTTAACCCCTACAGAGCCACGCACGTGCACAGGAAAAACTGGCAAGAACTGAGGTAGGGCAAGCGGACATTTCTTTGCCTCCTTTCCACAAGGAGGACCCTTACCTTAAAATCCCTTAAAAGGCATTAATGTGCTCGTGCGCCGCGGTACCAGCTTAACCAGAACAGCGTGACAGCGTGTAGCATCTACAGAGACAGATTCCCACTGGTGTCCACCCGAGCAAAGAAATCTGTCTGGTCTGATCCCACACTCTGAATGAAGACAGCATCTGCTGCGTCTTGCCGCACCTTTCGGTCATCCCAGACAGAGCTCGGTTTGACATCTGATTAAACACCAACTTGCTCCCATAGTTTTCGAAACAAGCTAAGGACCTCAGCAGATTTATTAGTGTAATTTATGGGGCATGGTTCATATAATTATTATCCAGACTTTCCCCTCACATGACGGCTTCTTTGCACCTCTCAGAAAAAGCTCGTCGCTATTTCTAGGCAGTTTCCTTTAATATACACGCTCTCAATCCTTGAGCAGGTATTTTCCCCGCTGCCCCACACTTTATGTCCTACCCGGCAAGGACCCCATGGTGCGAGCTGCAAAGCCTCGGGCTTTGACAGCCACCGGCTTCAGCAAGGCTGTCACAGAGCAGCCTCCTGGGAGCGGGGCTCCGTGCTGGGGCTGGGTCCCGGGGACCCTCTGCCCCGGGGTTTGCTTCACAAACAGCTCGCTCTCCGGGGTCTCTGGCTCGTAGTCCCAGCCTGTGCAGGCAAACCAGGCTCTTTCCACTGTGGCGTGGGGAACCTGCGGGACGCAAAGAGCCGTGGCGTTCCCCTCCCCCAGCAGCGGCTCTTTCCCCAGGTCCCTGCAAGCCACCCCAAATGCCAGAGACGAACTCGTGCCATCGGTGGCTCTGGCTCAGGAGCAGCCAGGGGACCTGCCTCATCTATAATAAGGGGTTTTCCAGGAGGGAATTAGGTACAAGCAGTAAGACTTCAACACTGAGTGAAACCCTAACAGAAGATAAGACAAGAGCCAAGGTATTCCAAACCAGGCCAGTGATGCTTTCCAGAGGGCACCGTCCGTTCTCCTAATTCGAGCAGGACCTTCACTTCCAGCCGCTTATAACGAGGAGGTTCAAAGCGATGACCAACGCCACTTTCACCGTCGCTGCCTTGCAGCCCCGTGCCAAGGGAGCAGAGTCCCCGGGACCGCGCAGGGTCCCAGCTCCGCATAGACAACGGCAGCGGGGTCCACGCCACCTTCATCAGTGATGGGCTGTGAGAGAGAGTTTAATTACTCCGATGCTGACTGTTTTACAGCAAGCAAAAGGGATCCAGGAAAATGTTTTCCCACAAGTAAACGATTGTGAGAAGCTGCCTGTAAACACAGGGCTCCGAGTCCAAACACCACGCAGCCGAGTGTTACCTGTCACGATAAATTGTCAGCCTCAGCCCGCCCGCTCTGCCAGGGACTGGCTGGGGGGAGCAGACACCTGGCGTGCTGCTATTTGGGCAACACAACCACGTTAATTCCCTAAAGGAGGGGAGGGACCGCAGCCCTCTGCGCTATTTGGAAAGAATAACATGCAGACAAATCACAGAGCTTTTCTTAATGCTGCCATGATATACAAATAAGAGGCTTAAGTATAATTATAGGTTGTATAATCAGTGTGAATAAAGAAATATGTAGTAATTGATGCCATATTTTATAAATATCCTAACTGCTTAAGAAACTGAAAATGTTTTCAAAAGAAATGCTTTAGCATAACGATTATAAAGCCCTTTAATGTGAGTGAGCTGCTTTCTGAAGCCAGTTTTAGATTCAGTCTCATGAACATAAATAGAGTTAATTGCCCTTCTGTGCGAGCTGGATGTTAGCACATTCCAGCAGAGTGTGCATTTTCCAAAGTGCCAATTCCAACACATTCCACCCTGTGCAATTTCTGCCTTTTTATGCACAGCACATAAAACGCGCACACATCTGGGCAAGGGTGAAGTTAAGTGCTTACAGTAGTGAGCCTTGGAAATGGATTGAGACATCCACCGCCTGCCCATATGTTATTTGGATATTCAAGTGCAAATGTGGCTTTTCTGAATTCACCCCACAAGGGAGAGGACATTGATGTGCAAATCGGGACGGTGGGGAGAAGGGATGCAGGGTGGCTCTGGGGGTGCAAACGGCTGGATCCCTCTTCCTTTTGGAAAATAAGCAGCTGCACCACGGGGGCGGAGCAAGAGGGCGATGCTCACCAGTGAAAAGGGGAAATCCTTTACCGGAGATGACAGCTCAGTGGGATGCCTCCCCAGGGCAGCATCCCTGCAGGTGGAGGATGCTGGCACTGCTAGGAAAGGATGCTGGGGGAGACCTGCCGTGTCCATGCTCTGCCTCTTCCCTGGCGCATCCCCCCCGCCCGAGCGGGCAGCGGGACACGGCCCCTCTGGCACGGGCTGCACCCAACCATCCCGCTCCATTCCCATCCAGGGACATTCCTCCCCCCAGGCCACGCACACAGCTCATTTTCTCTATATGACTCACCTAACGAGTTATACATGAAAAATGCAAAGGAAAATACTACGCAGCTCCATCAAGAGACCTTGCAGAAACAAAGCCTTTCCATCTCCGAAAGTAAACAACACCTCGGATTGGGTCCTACAGGATGAAAGTAGAAGATACTTTGTAAGCGATGCTAAAAATAATAAAAGTGTCCCGATTTGGACATGGCTTCAGGGCATAGCACAATGTGCATTCTCAACTGCCAAACCGCAACTGCAGCGGGGTTTGTGCAGATGACCCGCTGCCGAGGGCTGTCTCGGAGCACGGCGCTCCCCAGGGTTTTGGGTTTCTGCCTTTAATGAGCTGGTGATGAGTGACCCCTCCCTGGGCCCTCCTTCACTCCTGGACTTTCTCCCGGGAGCCAGGCAGAACGATTTTAAATCCAATTTCCTCTTACAGATTTTCTGAGACGGGGGGTGGGAGGGGTGAAAGCACTGCTGAGCAAGCACAAGCCCTGGCTCTGCGCCGCCGCCTGATCCAGGCGTCTGTCACCGCAGAGGACGGCCACGCGCGGCAGCAGAGCGGCCTTTCTGCCCCCTCCTCAAATCCCAACCCCACCGCCAACCCAGAGCCTCGGGAAGGTCATGTTTTCCCAGGGCGCACAGCTCAGGGCTCCAAATTCAGGCTCTTCACCAGAGAGCAGGGACAGGCACTGCTGCCGGGCTGCCTGCCCCGGGCAGGGCACAGCCTCTGCCCACGCGGAGGGAGAGGCTCTTTCAGCAGGCGAGAGCCCCGCACCGCCACGGCCGCTCCTGCGAGCAGAGCCGGGGCGATGGACCAGGGGCTGCCAACAGGCACCGGGGAGCTCCCGGGGCAGACGGGGCATGCGGTCCTCCGCCTGCCTTGGATCCCTCCACCCCTGCCTCCCTGCAGCTCCATTTCAGCCCAGGGTTTCCACTTCCACCACCGTAACGGCCAGACCCGCTACGCCCTGCTGCAACTCCCTTCACTCTCGCAAATGAGTTATATCAGCGTTCAGGCACCTCCCTCCCAATCAACATCCCATGTCTCTCGCGGGCTCTGCCACAGCCAGGGATGTGCTGAAAACAGCCCTGTGCCCACTAATTGCTCTGGCATGTGGGCAGTGGGAAAACAGCCAGGCTCTGCGCGGAATTAAACCATTCCTCCTCTCTCCTTAGAGTCACCCTCCTGTCTCTCTGCCTTCACAGTAGCCTTCCTGCAGCAAGGCAGGAGTGAAGGATTCATCACTGCATGGTGTATCCCACATGCAATATCTGGTGTTTGTCAAAACGGGGGCAGTTTCCCAGTTCCTAAAGGCCACAGCATAAGCCAGGGCCTTGGTGCCGCAACGCCCCTGCTGCTCAGCAGCCTGGAGGCAAAAGGGTCTGTGGGGTTGCAGTGCCTATTTTTGCATCTTCGAGCACCTTTCTCAGCCTTTTCAAACAGACATGACACAGTTGGCCTTTTCCCTGGCCCACAAAAGCCTGCAATGCCCATCAACAGGCTGCCAAAGCCACACGGCCCCTTCTGCTCCCTTCGCTTTGTGTAGTCCACCAGAAACTGTAAACTCCAACACCTGTAAGTGCAGGAGGCTGCATCTGGACAGCAAGGTGGTGGCAGCCTCTAGAAAGCCACATCTCAGCTCCCAGATCAAGTTTTGCTAGCCCTCCAAAACTGAAGAGCAGAAAGGCATCCCATCCCAGGAGGTGACAGGTCTTTCAGAGACACGTTGGTCCTTCCAACCTCAGAAACCAAGTCAACGGGATGTGCCTCCAGCGCTAGAGTTGAGTCTCGGGGAGGTGACAGCACTGTCCTTCATCCACCTCTTGACTCCCCTGCCAAGGAGGGTGTTTTGCCGGTGGCTGGGGCTGCAGTGGGACTCGGGCTAAAGGAAGACAAATTGGGGCCTATCTCTGCTGCCATCAGACTACCCAGCGCTGCTCCTGAGAGCTCACCGTGGGCCCGTAACCCAGACTTTTTTTTGGTGGGGGGGAGCCCACACAGTGTAGCAGCCAACACTGAGCCACGGTGCCATAACTGGGCAGTTAAAACCACCCTCAAACGGGCCAGCACCAGCTGCTACCACTTAACTACAATGCAAATATACATTAAACGCCTATGCTGTGAAACGATGCTGCAGCAGAGTGAAATGCAAAGATGCAGCACACTCCAGCTTGGGCAGGCGCTGTTTATAGCCCGGCTCTTCTGGACCTGAACAAGGGCTTGTGTTCTTGGTCATCAGCAACCCTACAGTTTGGGAAGGACAACATTACACTTGGCTCCACGCCTGAGCTAAACACTGCCCCATCCATCAGCAGTTTGGCTTCTCATTCACATGATGGGCTTGATCTTGAAAACCATCTGTTTTCCCTCAGCTCGCACCCAGCTTTCACTGGGACAGCAGAGCCCTTTCCAGCCACAGCCCCTGGACACGGGGGCAGGAAAACCACTTCACTTGCTGCTCTCTGCAGCTAAAAACCCAAGTTTGACTGGAGACACACATCAGTGACCCTTATTTGCAGGTAGAGTAGAGCTGAGGCTGGCATGACTTGGCTAGCGAGGAAGACCAGAGAAGTAGCCCTGGGTCAGAGCTCAGAGGATGTGGCTGGGCCAGATCCTTGCAGCAGGGCAGATCCCGCACAGCTGGGAAGTACTCGGCCCCTGCTGACCCTGCAATGCATGGAAAAGGTGTCCAGGAAAGAGATGCTTGTCCGGCCTGGGGGTCCAGGAAAGAAAGATGCTCTCACCAGTGGGAAGAAACCTTCAGCACTCAGAGCCTGTGATGAGTAGTTTCCCTCTTGTAATATTTGTTTTAACCTGTCAGTGTGTTTTCTGCTCCCAAACAAACGCGGTCTGGATTCTGTCACCGAGAGGCTCCGAGTGTGCTGGTTGTGGCTTGGGGCTTTGTTTCTTTTCCAGGGAGCGGAACTAATGTGAACTTCACTGAACGGGTCCTTCCCTTCCTCAGCTTGAGATGCTTTTGCCTTATTTCAAGGCCACTATTAACTGACAGGTTGGTGTAAACACACATATCCAAAGGCACTAGCAGACGGCCGTGCCTCTCTGCACTGCAGACGCAGCGCTCCTGCGTCCCCGCAGCGGGGATCACTGGGATGATGCACCCCGTGCCCCGGTCAGCAGCTCCAGCATCCAGGCGGGGAGGAAGGAGCAGGGCCCTGGGCTGCGCCTCTCCCGTGGGAAACAAGTGGCCTCTGGGCCTGCACAGTGAACCATGGGCAGCTTTGCCTTCTGACCACTGCCTGGGGGGCCCCACCGCCCCGGCCAGGTCCGACCTCAGCGGTGGCTGCAGCACCGCGCTGTCACTGGAAAGGCTTCTGGCACCACGGAAAAGGCTGATCCACGGGGAACGTCCATGAGCATCCCACCAGGGACCTGGTTCGCCCGGTACTGCTTGGTGAAGGGGCCTCTCCTCCAGGCTGGAGCTTATTTTGAGCTCCCAAAAGCCATGCGGCAAAGTGGGGCATCGGGAAGGAGCTGTGAACGTCCATCAGCCACTCTCCCTGCTTCGGACCAAGCAGAGTCCACAGCCCTGCACAAGCCAGCTCTAAATTTCCACAGAAGTGAACTGCACAACCCTGTGCACTTCTAGTGCTGCAGGAGGGGAAAAAAGAGCATTTCCTGCAGATGTTTCCCATTCATGGGGCCAAATCTAGACCTGGCATAAGCCGGAGCAGCGCACAGAGGAGCTGTACAAGAAAGAGCCTCCCGTGCTGACACCCAGCGCAATAACTCCTGTCCAAGCTGGTGGGGACGCCATGTGATACTCCTTCAATCTCTCAGTAGCTTACGGTGCCAAGTTTGCAGGAGCAGGTGAGGTACCACATAGTGACGATAATGAAAACCAGCTGCCGAGGAAGTGTCTGGAGACAGCAGCGAACTGTCAGGCTCAGGATAAGTACTGTCTCCTCGAGCATGGAGACAAGATAGCTGCATCTCTGGGAGGGCCCTGCAGAGGTCATTTTGCAGGAATGGATATGGAGCAGGTTTTTGTATTAACCCTTCAAATGACTTGAAATTGCATGGTTAAAATCCTGGTCGTTGCTGCTCAGCCATTTAGAAGTTCAGCTGCTAAACAATGCTGTCCACCCGCTCCTCACCGAAAGATCTACTAGGAGCTGCATCTGCAGCCGTGCCCTGACGCACCGTAGGGCACATCTCCATCCTCGAGGGACAGAGCAACCGCCACCGCAGAGCCTGGGGCTCGGGGCAGCACCTTCCGTGCTTGTGCGCGGAGCAGCCATTCCGGCTCTCCATCTACTAGAGAAAGGGCCTTTTTGGTTAGACGTGGTGACAGCAGCAGCGGACAGGGACGGCACAGTCCTGGAGGATCCACAGGCAGGACCATCCGCCGCTGGCGAGAGGCGCCGGGGAGAAAACAGAGGAGCGGCAGCCGACGCAGAGCAACACCGACCGGAGGCTTCGAGGGATGCTCCGGGCGGACGCTGCTCCCAGGAGCATGATGATGCTCCGGGGGGGGGATGCTGCTCCCGGTGCGCCCGGGCCCCCCGGCCCGTTCCCCTCCGCCACCGTGAGATGGCACCCGCCTCCCGCGGCGGAGCGGCACCGGCCCCGCTCCCGCTCCCGCCCCGGCCGAGCAGAAGCCGCTTCCCCGCCGTTCGCCGCGTCCGACACCGCCCCAACCGCCTGCTGTCCGGCAGCGCCCCGGGACGGCAGAGCCTGGCACGCTGTCCCCGCACAGGACCACTTAATCCCCGTGTTTATTGTTCCTCCGGTTAAAGCTAGTGGGAATGTGTGTATTCTGGCCCCCGAATGTGATCATACCGAGAGCAACCGCACACAACTCCGCTCAAAAGCTCCTCTCTCCTCTGCTTGAATTACCTTTGAGGGGGCTCGTGTGAACCTCCTGTAATGCAAAAAAAAAAAAAAAAAAAAGGCACATGCTTTCAATCCCAGACAGCGTCCACTGGCAGCAGGCACCCTAGCCATTAAACTGCACTTCTGGGAGCCAAGAAACACCTTGGGGAAAGGGGGAGCATCTCTGCGCCTGCTTAGTCACATACATTGAATCCAGGTGCTTGGAGGACACAAACCAGCACCTCTAGACTCAAAAAACTGATTTAAAATCCTGAATCCGATATATTTTTAAATTCATCTTTTGCCTTTTAACCTTTGAGTGACTTTGTTCAGCTTTCAGAGCCCTCCTGCTGGAGAAGTTTCCTCCTCTAGGAAACAGAGAAAATGAGGATTTCCTGCACCAGATGCCTGCAGCAGCTGAGGCACTGGGAGTTTCCTGACCAAACTGGAGAGGGTGACAACAGGACAGCCACATACGTGCTCAGGGAAAGGCTGCCAGAGTGCCACCAGCTGCCTGGTTGAGGGTACATCCAGCCATCTGGCATCTCCCTCTGCGCCTTCCCCTGCAGCCGATCCCTGCCACGAGCATCCTCCCACAAGGGCTGGCTTCGGGAGGGCACGTTGGCGGGGAGCACACAGGCATCTCGGATGGTGGCCCTGGCACCGGCAGCATCAGCTTCACATCCCCGGTGCATTAGAAAGGCGAGCACAGCTCAGACATTTACCGAGGAAAACCTAGCGCTTGAAAAGTCTCCTCCTTGGGCCAAGGGCAGTAAGGCTCGGGGCTGAGCCCGGTGTGCTCTGGCCGGGGAACAACGCGTTGCCTGCACAACACACCAGCCCAGACAGCCACGGCGAAATGCATTAAACCAGTTCTTTCGTGCTTAACCTCCCGTTGAGATAAACAATGACATTTGCATCTGCTACAGGCCAAGCAAAGACAGAGTCTGCTGGGAAAGCACAGAAATTGGAAGGGCCGGGCTGAATTTTGGGTTAGGGCTGACTCCCTCCTGACTTTCCTTTCAGCCTGAACAAACCTGTGCATGTTGCTGGGGGACTGGGAAAGGGCTGCTCACGAGGACATGCTGGATGCCTGGCACCTGAAGGGAAGCCTTTCTGGCTCTTCTAATGGCAGGGAGCTTGTAGGAATCAGCGTGAAACCGGCCTGTACAGAGGGACTGAGATGCTTAAGCCCAGAAGGCAATTTGCAGGGAAACATAAACTGGGCATTTTGGAAAGACATCCCGCGTTTCCAACGGGATGATATCGTGCTGTCTAGGTCCCAGCCCTCAGGCTGTTTAATGATCTGTGCAAACAGCACGTCAGGCGATCTCAGTGATGGCTTGTAACGGGTCCTTGGGTTGCAGTACTACAGGAGGCCATGCCGAGCCGCACGCCCAGCTCAGAGCCGGGGCTTCAGCTACTCCCGAGACTCACATCAGCCTGTAGGAACCCAACTGCCCATTTAACACCTTCCCCAGGGACAGCCTGGGGCCTTGAGGTGGGCAGGGAGAGGGTCCCACCACGATGGCCAGCCTGCAGGGAGCATCCCAGCACCTGCGGGGAGCTCGGGATGCTGTGGGGCACGAGGGCCATCGGAGGACAACATGACGTGAGGGACGGGGCCCAGCAGGAATTAGCCCCTCCTCATACATCGCCTCTAATAAGAGCAACCCTTGGTCAGCACAAATTTTTCATGTTCACTTACAACATCTATTTATAATATCAACAAAACCACAGGACATGACAGCCTCAGACACGCTCGAGAGCTTCCAAGAGCTTCAGACGGAAAAGGATTTCCACCAGCAGCAATTCCCTGGCAGAGGCAAGAGGGTTTTGTGGCTCAGGCTGTGGTCGGAGGCGCAGGAGACGCGGCTCAGCCCAGAGGCCACGGTGGCCCCGTCCCCACGGTGGGGATGGGGCTTGGGTGTCCATGGGCAGTGGCCACACTGGCGGGAGCCGGCTGCACGGCCAGGGCATGGGCACCACGATCCTCCTTCCTCTGCTTTCCACCAGCTGCTGCACCCACAGCTTTTCCCCATCTCCCCCTCCCTGTCCTGTTCTTCTTTACAAATCAAGTAGTAATAATGTAAAAATGTCTCTTTCTGCTTGGAGACAGAGGTCTCCGACTGATGGCTGGGTTTAAAGCAGCTCCTGTATCTGCCAGGCCCTAGGGAGCACCCGGACCTTTTCACGCGTCCTACCAAAGCTCGGGCACATAAGCACGAGCTCAGTCACAGAAATAAACATTTCCTTGGGATCCCCGAGCCCAGACACAACCAAGTTCCTTGAGGGTTTTAGGCCTGGCAGGACTCCTCCCTGCATTTCACATTTTTGAATCATAATATCCCATTGCTTTGATACGTCAGTGAATTTCCAGTGGCTGCCGGAGCCGTGAGCGTTTGCAGAAAAGCGCTGCCGTTTCTCCTCTAGTTTTGCAGAAGCTGCTGCCTTTCCAAAACCTGCACCCGCACCACGAAGCCCTCGAGTTCGGTCTTTTCTCGCATCGGCTTCGTCCCTGCAGAGCAGCGCTGGCAGAGGGGACACACATCCCGGGGGATGCGAGGGGAGCCCGCCTCCAGGTCTGGTCCAGCTGTTCCAGCCACGCAGCCTGCAAGGTGGGACGTGCTGCCGAGCTGATGGAAGCGCTACCGCCTCCGAGGGCCCTGCTCCTTGTCTCCCTTCGCTACACACACCCCAGCGCTGGTGGCAGTTGCCCTCGGCCAGCGGACGAGCGTCAGCAGCCCCCGGGCACCTCAAGGTCTGCACCGCAAGGCAGCGATGCGGGGCTTGCCCGGAAACACACTATTTTACCCCCAGATGCATTTGGGATCATCCAAGGGGCTGCTGTTGGCACAGAGCCGGGCGGTTTGGCAGATACGGCTCTACAGAAAAAGAGGGGGGGGAAACTGGTGGAAAAATGTCCCCTCCAGCCCTGTTGTTGAATTAAACCACATGTATATTTTTAAAATACAGCGGAAAGGAACGACTCTCCAGCACATGTTCA
Source organism: Larus michahellis (assembly GCF_964199755.1). Lineage (NCBI taxonomy): Eukaryota > Metazoa > Chordata > Aves > Charadriiformes > Laridae > Larus > Larus michahellis. The sequence goes on from NC_133915.1 coordinate 8,147,858, forward strand.
AGAGCAGAGTCTTATTTCAGAGATTTCAAAAAATTAGTGGCTGAATGCTGAAACAATATAGCCTTTAGAGGAGGGCATTTGGAAGTGATTAACGAGCCTGAACTCATGCGTTCAAAATAAAAAGTTAGTACCTCACGCTGGTAACAACTGTCAGCTACTAAAAATCCAAGGAGGGGGGAAGAAATCAAACCCAACCCTGCCTAATCTAATGCTCCGAATCAGCAGGAGACCACTAGCCATCCCAGGCGCATCGCCCCCAGCCTCCCGCTCGTCCCCATCGGGCAGACGGACGCCCCGGCCCCACTCTGACGGGGGGAACCGGGGGGGACCGTGCAACCCAGACCACGCAGCCCCGTTTTGTCGCCTTTCCAGGGCGAACAGGCCAACTCTGGAGCCACATCCCGCAGGAGCTGCTGCCCAGCTCCTGCCCAGTCCCCAGCAAACCGCCTGGGAGCAGGCGTGGGGCTGAGCTCTGCAAGCAACTGCCAGTCTTCCTCTCTTTTAAACGATAAAAAATGAAAATCTGCCCAAACCTGGCTACTCTGCGCCCTGAAGGAAGCCCTGCCAGCTGCGTGCCTGGGCGTAAGCGACGCAGGAGAGAGTTCACCCTCCCTTTGAACATTAAACCTGCTCTGCTTTTCAGGGACTTTTCAGCTTAGCAGCAAGAAACTCCAGTGCTCCAGCGCTGTGTTGGTGGTATCAAGATCAAACAGCTCAGGAAGTCTAAGTTAAGCAAAAAAAAAAAAAAAAAAAAAAAAAAAAATCACACCTCACGCTGTAATATTAAAGTTTCTTCTCCCATCCCCAGACCTGAGGTGATTAAGGAGGACGTTCATCCTCCATGGCAGCCAGCCCCAGCAGCAACCGCCATCCAGGGCTCCAAAAGCTTCTCCCGCACCCGTATGACCACCAACATCCCCAGCATCACAAAAACAACCCCACAGCTCACATGAGCAGAGCTCTTGGCATGTTTTCCCTCGCTGTACCACCGAGGCCAGGCAGGTGACAGTGGGCCACATCGACGGCGCAGTCATGCCACCCCACAGAGCACCTCACCCCACTCCTGGTGCTGTCGGGGGGCGGCTGGAGGACGCGGACAATGGGGAGACCCCGCAGCATGGGAACACCCCCGGATACAGCCAGGCCCCTGCTCGCAAGCCAAGCTCCAAGCTGCGGGGCCGGGCTTGCAGCCTGTTTGGCAGCCACACAGGCATTTGGAGAGCCACAGTCGGAGGGGAGCGCTGGTGGCACGTCTGTCTGGCTGCCCACAGAGGCAAGAGCCACCAGCCCACCAGAGCTGGTGTCCCCGAGAGATGTCTGGGTGCAGCCCGGGCTCAGAGGCACCCGGACCCACAGACCAAGGGTCTGCCCCACAGCAGGGTCCCTGGCACGTCCCCGCCAGGCCAGCGCCGACCCGTGTTTTGGGCTGGGAGCTGTACAGAAGTGAACTTCCCCACGCCTCCTGTCTGAGAACTTAAAAGAAAAATAGATGTTTTGAATTTGCTTCAGCAAAAAGAAATGTTGGTAACATGACCAGCATCTGGGAGCTTAAAATGGAACCAGACCGTTCCTCCTCTGCAAGGAGCAAACCCACCCCCAGCCCAGGGAGCCCAGCAGCCCCCGGCACACGGAGCTGGTGCACCGGTGAGGGGAGCCCCGGGCAAACGGCTGCCATCCTCTGCCGTGGGACGAGGCCCTGGACTCTGCCTGCATCCCCTGCCATAGGTTTTCTCCCTGCCTTAGTGAGGATGTGGCTGTTTCAGCAGCACCCAGAAATTCATGGCATTTTAGATGTCATCCCAGGATTTTCCACCCTTCTCATTTCTTTGTTTCCTTCTCAAGTCTGTCTGAATCGCATGCTGCTCACTGGTTTTTCCTGGGCTTTCCAGGCAGGAGCTAGTGACAGCCTGTTTATTCTCACACACCTGCACTGGCAGCGTTGTCAGTGAAGGGGCCAGGACATGTTTCACATCCCCGGAGCAGAGGAGATGCTCTGGCAGAACAATCCCAAACCCCCACTACCTCCCATTCCCAAGAGCCTTCCCTGGGCGTCCCAGGACGCCGTCCCGCAGGCAGACCCCACCACGCTGAGCAGCATCTCCTGCCCTCGGAGGGCGAGAGAAGGGGCTGTGAGGAGCCCCTGGAGCCCGACAATCAGCTCCCTCCAGCCCACACAGCATCTGGTGTCCTTCCCATCGATGGGAATGTGCTGCAAACCCAGCCAGGGGGCCAAGCTGCAGCCCCTTGCCGGCCCAGCGACCAGGGAAGCAGGGGACCATCGGCACAGGATGGCAGGAGGGACACCCTCGCTCACGGCAGAGACGGGCACAACAGACCTCCGCAGAGCACACAAACAGCCGCCCGCAGACGAGCGGCCAGTCTTTCCAAGCTGTTAAACCCAGCCGTAGCGTTTTGCCCAGCGCCGCGGAGCCGCAGCACAATTGTCAGCGCCAGGCGCTCAAAGGTTCCCGCAGTCAGAGTCCCACCAGACCTTTTGTTTTGGATATAGAAAAATGCAACCTGACGGCAGCACTCAGCACCCACTGCTGTTCACATAATCCTTGCGCGCCTTCTGCTACACCAGCCCACACGCTGCAGAGCTGGATCCAGCCAGGAGGCAGGGAAGGAGAGGTTTGCAGCAAGGAGACACCGAGCCACAGGAGCCTCGCGTCCACACCGTGGCACGGCTGCAGCCCCTGTGCTCTAGACCTGCCACGTACTTGTCCCAGGGCAGGGTCTCAGCCCCATGTTCGTTATCTCGCTGTGAACGAGGATAGCATCTCCGTACCAGCAAGGAGACCAGCTGCCAGGACCTGGACCTCGCGACCTCTCTGACAACAGGCATCTGTGTCTCTCCTACATCCACCGAAAAGACCCACGGTCCCTGCGGTGCATCCCTCCGCCCCTCCCCAAAGGCGAAGGCCCACGTCCAGGCAGAGGAGCGTTCAGTGGGGAGCAGGAGTGGGTGCTGCCAGGAGGAGCGAGCGCAGAAATCTCTCGGAGCCAGGGGATGCGGCCCCTGTTAATCTGCTAAGGCTGAAACACACATAGCTTTCTTAGCCGAAAGGCACTGAATGCAATTCTGACTCCACTCGGGAGCATTCCTGAGCACAGATCGTTATTATTATTATTTTCTTGTTTCTTTAATGATGTTGAACATGCTCCGGGACCCTTAATCACAGAGGAGATTACAGCAGACTCCCGGAGGGCTGACGAATGGGCTGAGGAAGGCCAAGAATAGCTGCACTGACAGCGGCTGCCAGGAGCGGCCTTGGAGGGGAGACGAGGGATCAGGGAGCGGAGCAGCCCCTTCCCTGCGCCCCAGGCAGGAGGCTCCCACCCGGCTCCCTCTGCGCCACGGGAAGCATGGCAGGAGCCAGGGATGGAGGGGGACTCCTCCAGCGCTGACGGAGGGGCTACCGCCCTTGCTGTGGCCACAAGCCTGTCCCAGCACCTCAAGCCCCCCATGCCGTGGCCACAAGCCTGTCCCAGTGTCTCAAGCCCCCCGAGCTCCCCTCCCCGGGCACCGCGCAGGCACGGTGGGAGCCCCTCACATCCACCACTTCCACCAGCACCGGTTACTCTGGGCTTGGGGAAAGCCAGAATGGAGCATTTTGCTCCCACGGTTGTTCCCGCAGCCGCCGAGGACGTGCCGGGCGCCGCAGGGGCTGCCCCGCCAGCCCAGGAGAGGTGCCGGTCCACAGCAGCCGCTCGCCCCATCCAAGAGATGTGGGGGCTTTGAGTGCTGCGTCGGGGACAATTTTATGTTTCCGAGCACGCGGTAAAGCCAGCAGCAAATCTTTTCCAACAGGATTTGCCTCTCCGGGCATGTCGCAGAAGGCAGCGGGGGAACAGCTCGGAGCCCTCCTGCTCCCCAGCCCGGCACTCGCCCAGAGGCTTTCGTGTGGGAAACCCAGGACTCGCTCCGTGCCGAGCACAAGGCATTTTCCCTCGATATCAATCTCGTGGCTTATCCTTTAATTTTGCAAAATAAAAAAAGATGAATATTTTAAATGAAATATATTCCTTTGTATGACACAAGGAATTATGAATTGATAAAGATTTCCTATTATCTTATAAAATCTACCACGCCAATCCTTCGGCAAGGCCGTGCCCGTAATTGCAAGCAGATGTCTGTCTCTGCTGACACGTTAAATAGAAGCAGAAAGACCCGCTGCTATCTCCCATCAACAATTTGCACTAAAGCAGAGAACAGATTTTCACAGAACAGGACTGCTGGAGGAGGAGGGAGATTAAGTTCCAGCAGACCAGGCCTCTAAGCATTACAGCAAAACAAGGCAGCTCGGGAAGACAATGAACTCTAAACAGTCCCTAATCCCAAAGTAACCAAAAGCTTTTGTGAAGGAAAATGAATTTGCTGAAACTAATACTGCCAGAGCCCAAGGAGAGCTCGGAGACGGAGCTAACGCGCCGCGAAGACGAGATTATCCAGCTGACAAGTCCTGGCGTTCGCCCTCCCCGTACGCTGTCTGCGCAGTGCTGGCTTTCGGATGTCTGTGTTAGCGCGGGTGAAACCGGGTGGAAACCAGCGAGGACGGCGCAGCCGCTCGCCCCCAGCTCCCCCCGCCCCGGGACCCCGACGGGTCCCTGAGCCCCAGCCCCGCGGGCGCCACCGGGTCCCTCGTCACAGGCATCACTGACCACGGCAGGCGGCTCCCAGCCCCTGACCCCAGTGGGTCTGGCGGCTCCGAGCCCCCCCGTTGGTCGTGTTCCCGGTGAAGGGCCCGGCTCCGGGGATGCGCGGCTGGGGGCTGCCCCGTCGGACAGAGCACAGAGCCCGGCTACTCTGCAGCAGCCCGGGATTATCAATAGAAGTGGAAGTGACAGGGTGTTTAGCAAACATTAAACCCAGGAAGCTTAAAAGGTCTTCCAGGATTAGTAAATAAACATTTAGGGTGAGCGAGAGGAAGGAATATGAAATGGTGAAGAAAGTGTAAACACTCTGGAGCAGGCGGTCAGGGGCTGCACCGATTCAACTGGATAGCACAATGTTTGATAATTAAACTAGTGTCACCCATAATTATGCCTCATCTCTCCAGCAAGCGTTAATTCAAGGGGAGGGACTTTTATAGACATTTAGGCTGATACTAACATTTTATCAAGACCACCGAACATACAACATTAAACACGCCGTCCTGGCTGCCTGCAGACACAGCGTGCCGGCTCGGCAGAGCTGGGTCACCACAGTCCCGCACCGGCTGTGGTTTCTCCCCATCCCAGGCTGGGACCGTGGGCGTTAGACCCGTGTTCGCCCCGGCAGCCCACGCGTGGGTCAGCGTTCCGTCCCATCCGCTCGCTCGCCCACAGCGGCCCCAGGAGGGAACGGGGGTCTCCAGGGGGCTGGGGAAATCCCGCCTGGCATGGAGCAGAAGTGGGGTGCTGGGCTCGCAGCCGGTGACCAGACAGGGTCCCCTGCCAGCCAGCACCCCTGGCTCAGCAAGGACAGCCCGGCCACCGCCACTGCACAGCCACATGTCAAATCACCTGGGAGCTTCCACAAACGAGCTCAACTTCCTCCAAGTCAGTCATTTACCCCTGCTGTACATAACCAGGGAGACCGCGCTGGGTGTGCTCACCCACCCTGGAGGGTGACTGATTTAAAGGCATCGCGTTTGCCTTTGCCCAAAGGGGCTGCAGTTTGTTATTTGTGGTGTTTAACGTAGTTCCGAGTACGGTACATGAGAGACTGTGCACGAGCACACTAGCCTGCCAAAGACAAATGCCCCAGTCTCTTCATTCCTTTCCAAGTAACAGCAGAGATATTTGGTCTCCACCATGCTTCGGGGGCTATAATTTATTTATACACAACACTACACCTCCTAGTAAATTAATCTCTCAGCCACATAAATAACTCAAGAGTTTGGAGGAAGTCAGGTCGAGGTAGCGAACTGCAAAAGCAGAGGTTGCTGGTGGTGTGATGTGCCCCAAGCTGAACTAAGCGAAGAAAAAGCAGAACATTTTTGGTAACTGTACCAAGGTACCTTCACATTGAGGGCTGCTGGCAGTGGCTCCGGAGCAGCACAGGGAGCATCTGCTCGCCAGCAGCACTGGACCCAAACACGCACACAAGCACCCAGAAAATCGTCTCTGGTTTTGTGATCCCCCCTATTGCTCGCTGTGAAACACCACATCATGGCACAACACGCCCTTTCTGTAGCTGCTCTGTGGCACATGCCCCTACCCAGAACACAGGCTGCAGCCTGGGAGCAGCCCGTCCTGGCCATAACAATGCGTGAACTTGGATGTGTTCGGGTCAGAGCCCGGAGAACGGGTCGGCGGCTCAGTCTCCAGAGCACAGCCAGGCCTGGCACTGAGAACCGCCGCCGGAGGGACACTGTCTCGACGGGGGATACCTGGCTGCAACCAGAGACGCGCTCCCTGCCTCGGCCACAGCACTGTGTCGGGGCACTGGTTATCAGTTAGGAAACCAGTCGCGATACGGCCACTTCACTTTTTGTCCCCGTTGCAGGGAACAACACCCTCGAACAATCACGAAATCCCACAAACGCAGCCAGGGTGGGCAAGTCAGAGCATCTTCTCCAGGTGGGCGCTGGATCAAGGCAGAGCACATCCACGACCACCACTCTGCAACATACCACCCACCGTATCATCAGGTGCTGCTTTCTGTTGCCCCCAACAGACCTTTCTCCTGTAAATTGGGTCCGACGCACGCAAAGCAGCCGCATGGGGTCTCAAATAGAGCCATTCCCTGCACCTCCAGGACGGGAGCGCAGAGCAGGATGCCAAGGACAGCGAGCAGCCCCGGCCCGCGCTGGCCGCCGTCAGGTATGGCTCCTTCCAGCCACATCCTGGCTTCCCTCCTCCTCCCTCCCAGAGCAACGGCTTGGCAAACATCCCCTCTTTGTCTCCAAAGGAAAAACGTTACAGACAGCAGCGAATTTCCAGGCTGCGCACATTTCTGCAGAAAAGCGGGACTGTTTGCCGATTGCTGGCGGCTCCGGGGCTCTTGGCAGGCTGTGAGCGAAGCCCGCTGTGCGGCCGGGCGCCGGTGAGCGCAGGCAGATCCATCACTCGGATGCGCCCAGAGGAGCCGGGCCAGGCCCCCCCCGGCGCTCACGGTCCCCGGCACGTCCTGCGGCCGACAGCAGGGGCGAGCAGAGGCTCCCGCCATGCAGGCGGCATTCTTGCGGCAGGCTGCCCGTCCAGCCGAGATCCCAGCCTCTGCTGGGAAGGTCTTGAAACAAAGCCCTCATTTTCCAGAGGCTGGGAGGCTTCCACCGAGCAGCCGGCCACCCTGGCAGGTTGATCCGCATTCCCCCCCTGGCAGCTCCCCGGGATGCGGCGTTGCTTAGGGAAGCCACGGGCTGCAGAGCCCCCGGACCCTGCACATGGGTCTGTGCGTCGCGGGCGAGGAGCCCCATGGAGCAGAGCCCCGGCCAGCCCCGAGCCCCGGCCAAGAAGGACATTTGAGCGTGACTCAGACACCTACGGACTATCAAAAGGCAGCAGCTTTGCCAGCGGGTAGCGTGCTCAGAGGCTCAGACAGGATTAACTGGGGAAGAAATAGTAATAAAAAAATGTCTGTTCCTTCGCAAAAACAGGGATTTTAAAAGCACTTGCTAAAGATGCTGGAAGACTTTTGCACCCACTTGATCTAACGAAGGCCCTTCTCTGCGGCGGTGCCACTATGGCATCTGCGGGGCTTGGCTGGAACGGAAAAAAGAGGCTCTGCGTCAGGGAACATCGGCTTCCAAACACAGCGCTGGCCTTGGGCTGGAGGTTGGCTTTAATTACACGCGCGTGCGTGTCCTTTTTAAGGGTCGCCCAACACGATTCAGAGAGAAATCAGGAGCAGCCACTGGAACACAGCGGGGCATCTTCTCTGCCGTGCTCCTGGGGCTGGGGAGGGACAGGAGCGTTTCCCTGCGGCTTTGGAGGACGTTTCAGAAGAGACCCCGCTGCTCCCCCAGCAGCCCCTCGCTGCCCCACCCGGAGGTGGGACCTTCGCATCCATCTACGCTTGATGGATCTTTTTTCCACAAAAGCGTCTGGAAGGAAAGGAACCATTTCTCCCCCCCTTCCCGCTCTGTTCATCACCTCAGGACAGTCCAAGCTCCCTGCTCGCGCTCTGCACCTCTCTCCTGCTCTGTGCTTCGCGTGGCCACACGCAGAAAGACACCCCCTTTGCAGGGGTTTGTCTCCACATTAGAGCATAGACACCTTCCCTGCTAGTGAGGATGACCTGCAGAGCTCCCTGCCCTTCCCGGGAGTCGTTAGATCCTCGGTCGGGAGCATGAAAAGGGAAAGCGGGTGATTTGCAGCACGGGCACGTGCCCAGGCAAAGGCTGAGGATCTCCAAAGGCAGGAGGGTCCGATGTGAGTTACTGCCCAGCCGCCGAGAGCAGCAGCTCCGCTGAGGGACCAGCCTGCTGGCAGGGACACCGTCCCCAGGCTGCCCGGAGCAGCTGGGGCGCGTCACCCCCTCCTCCGGCATGACGTTAATGGAGCTCCGCGTCAGACACACCAGGCTGGTATCCGCTCCTCTCCAGGAGAAATCCTCCCTAATTGCTCAACTGCTCTTTCCAGCCTTGCATTTCCCAGCAGGGGTCAAAGCAGAACGCAGACTGCCAGCGACGTAAAAAATTAATTGAGGGATGGAAGATGACTTTCGTATAGCATGAAAGAAAACTCTATTTGTTTATAACTTAACTACAAACTGGAGGCCAGAAACTCAATTAACAGGCTGTACTCAACAGAAGGAACGCTGGAGCGAAGAAGATAAACATTATTGGGAGGATAAATTGAGTCACAAAAGGACGATATTTTATTTTATGCAAGATTAATACTTCAGACAAGCCCAGGCTGCTAGCAAACCTAAGTGTCCTTGTCCTCCCAGATCCGCTGTCAGAACCCCCACCCAAGTCAGAAGCAGTTTTCCATGGGGGATAACCCAGAGCCACCATTCATGCAGTGCTGGGAGCCCCAGCAAACAACACTGTACCATCGGAGTATCGCATCCCACAGACAGCACGTTCCCATCGCTCGGAACACCCCGCGGCCCCCACCAAGGCAAAATCAGAGGTTGTCTCCCAGCAAAACCAGGCACGTCTTAGTTTAGACCTGGACATTTAAGCAAATGCTTGTAACTTAAACGAGAACTCATTACAACAATCAGTTTTTGAACTATCTATAGTGTAAAATGCACCCATGAACTGCACAGACACCGATCTTTCCGCTCCCTGGGAACGCCAAATCAGCAGACGCCCAGTTTCTGATTTAAGCAGCCTCTCCAGCTTTCCTATTTCCTAAACGCCTGTTTGCCCCTCCACACAGCCCGGCACGAGCATGACTCCAATCTCTCGGGTGCTTTCCCCGGCATTCACACTTGCCACGTTTCAGGCTTCAATAGACAACAGATAGAAGGACAGCAAATACACCCACGCACAACAGTTGACCATGAGCCTCACTTTTTACATGACCTAAAAAGACTTCAAGAATTGCCCGTTCCCTTTTCTAGGCAGACGATACTAGACACTAGAAAAGGGACCAAGTTTGTAAGCTTTCAGTAAACACGTTGTCTAGCTCCTGCATCTCTTCAAACCTACCTGATGCTCACGCTTTGGTTAGTGCTATGGAAGACCCAGCAGTAAAACGCCAGCAGCAGGAAAGCACAAAGCAAAGAGCCAACCTTCACCCCAAATTCTGAATCGCCCCAGACACCCTCCGAGAGTTCCCTCTCTGAACTGGGAAAAGAAGGAGACCCCAGGAGCAGACCCGCGGCGCCGACCCTACCTCTCCTGCGGTGACGGTGCTGCCGCAGCCCATGTCCCTGGCCGAAAGCATCGCGGATGGGGAGCCTGCTCCTTCCCCCGAGCTATCAAACCTCCCACCTGCAGCTGGGACCCATTCACACCACTTAGCCATTCCTCACCTGGTACTTTGATCAAAACCACCTGGGGGCTGAAGGCAGGGTGGGCTGGCCGAAAAGGATGGGAGGATTCCAGGCATCGTGCCTGCTCTCCCTGCCACCAGCTACAGCCACGGAAAACTTTGTCCAGGAGGTAACAGGAACATGATTCCTGCAGAAGCACCATTTGCTGTGAGGTTCTCTCATTCACTGCTAAAATGAGCTTCAGCTACTTGGTGTACAACAGGGGTGTTTAGTGGGGAACAACTGCACAGATAAAACACTCTAGTCCAGCAGTACTAATTTGACAGTAGACTTTTCTGCCTCCAACACTGTGGATACAAGATTTAAACTTTTACATCATCCCTCGCCAGGCAGCACTGGCAGGATGCTGTGTCTCACAAGGAGACAATGCACTGGGGCCACGGGATGTCAGCACCACGTGGAACGAGTAATGCAATTGATATGGAAAAGGCAATAATAAAAACAACTTTCAAAGAAAAAAAGGCACTTTATTGAGGGGTTTCTTGTTCCAATCATAGAAGAGAGAAAACAGAGGCCGTAATGTGTTTATATCAACCACAAGTTTAAAACAAAGTAAAACAATCAAGTACAGATTTCCTCATCAAAGTACACGTGAGGAGAGCCGGCCGCGCTCTGCTGCACCAGGCTCGTGCTCGGGCCGGAGGTTCCCACAGACAGCAAGGTCTTCTCGCGCTGCTCACCTGCTCGTTCCTGCGCCGAGCAGCGATCCTTAGCGGGCTGTGTGCTTCTCTGCGCTCCATCACCGTTGTATTTCGAGCATTTGCCCTTCAAGCAATAGTCTGCAAGTAGCTTGAGCTCTTCTCCTCGCACCTCCGAGGTAAACGAGGCAAGCAAAGCCCTTACGGCAGCGCAGAGCTCTGCCAAGCACGCACCAGCCCCTCCGCCCCTTTTCCTCCCGATCCCCTCCGGTGCATTTGTACAGACCAGGGGTGTCGGGGGACACAGGGCTGTTCCCCACCCACGCACACCCCTGCCCTCGCCGCCCTCCTGCCCCTGCCGCTGTTATCTCCTCCTGCACGTCGGTCCCGATTGGCAGCACCTCCCCAGAAGCCCGGGAGCCAAGCCCGTTCCCCAGAAGTTAAGCAAAATTACAAGCGCCAAAGCATTTAGGAGCACAGCTGTCCCTTACTCGCTGCCCACGTTGTTTGGAGGCAGCCTTCAGGCGAGAGTGCGCGGCTCCCTCCTGATCCCGCACAACCTGCCCGGCGCAGCGCTCGCGTCCCCAAACCTCCTCGGAAGCCCGACGAGCGCAGGATGCTCCGCAGGACAGAGTCTGCCGCTCTTGGCTCCCGCAGCAAGGGTGGATCACTGGGGAGTCTGAGGCTTGTCCCGTGAAAAGCATCTTCCCCGTGTCAGAAGGTTACAGCCGTACGGACACACCAGCAGGACGCTGTCTGGGCTCAGGACCGCGGGAGGCTCAGGCAGCGTCTGCAGCCAGGGAGGGAACCCCAGGCACTGCCCCTCACACCGGGGCTATGGACTCTCGTGAACGCAATAACCGCCAGATTTTGTCCCAATATCTTACTATTGAAAAGTTATGGCAGTCTTCCTTCAATAAACTGAAACTTAAGCAGGAGCAGAGTGAAGCCCCCGTGCTTTTCACTGAAATGAAGTCGAAGAGAACGGGACAATGAGGAGATAGGATTGACAAAGTTCTCCTTGTGTCAGTCACATTATACTGAAAAGGCAACTGAGCTGAAGGCAGGAGCAGAACAAGCCAAAAAGCTCACGTGGGGATTTCCCTGAACAGGACAGGGAAAAAGCTCCTATTTCCAGACATTTAGCATGCGCTTCCACACCGGATTTCTTTTCTGGAGTAAGAGCTGTGTTAGCCTCCGTACTGCTAATCGTTATATCTGTCAGCCTTTAAAAGGTGTAAGACTATTCATAGAAATAAAAAAATCATGCCAGCCACAGTAATGACCAGCCTCGTGCGTTTGTCTGCTGCCCGGAGAAGGCTGTTCTCTGCAGTGCTGATTTTCACTGGTCTTTACATTTTCTCTTTCTCTGAACTTCCAAACAGAAACACAGTCCCCTCTCATCTGCCACACTTTTCTAAATTAACCATCTAAAATCACATTAAAACAAACTGTAGAGATACCTTAACTGCTTACAACGTGATGTTACATCAAAGGCATTTCTTTTAGTGCTGTTATTTTTACCAAAAGCCTCCACGTACCAAGAAAGCACGAGGGAAGCGGGGTGACAGCTGGCCAACCTCCCCG